>NW_011494943.1:6051997-6091136 GCF_000754665.1 Bison bison bison
AAGACGACTGACATTTAAGCATCCCAACTTCTAGTCTGGAAGGGGGAAGCAAGGGATCATCTCAACATGAACAGAGACTGGCATCTACTCCAGTCCTCTCCCCTCCCCCACTACACACACCCTCCGCCCCCGTCTCTGAGCACAGTGCAGGGGTGGGCTTCCCTTCCCTGAGGTTCCACCCAGGTGAGCTAGCTGGGGAGGAAGGGAGGAAGGTGGGAAGATGGGAGGTAAAGATTTTCTTGAGCACTTGAAGAAGACCCAGGGCTAGAGTGAAGCAAGCCTCCAGCTCGAAATTTAAGGGAGCACTCAAGAAGCTCAGTCCATCTCCCAGGCCCGTCTCCCCTGAGAGATAAGATTGCTGAGGGCCTCGCTATCAGATACATGGAGCATCCTTGCTAAAAGATGAGTAATCTTGGGAATTCCCTGGTGGGCCAGTGGTTAGGACTTTGTACTTTCACTGCCAAGGGCCAGGGTTCAATTCCTGGTGGGTGAACTAAGATCCTGCCAAAAAGAGAGAGTGCTTTTACAGGCATGAGTGGTAACTAAGTTTTAAGCATCTTCGAGGCAGGAAAGAAAACCAGATTGGGACAAGATAAAGTCACAAAGAGGAAAGGAAAGAGAGGGAGCGTTTCTCTAGGACCTGCTCTTCGGGGCCGTGTTCTTTGCACACCTTGGAGGAAAGCCTCTGTGTCCTCATTTACAGGTGCTGAAACAAGGAGAATCTGATTCCCCACCTGTGTAGAATGGGCCTGATCTGAAAATCCACAATGAACAAAACACACAAACGTTAAATCCAGGCCTCACTCTCCTGTCCCTCATCCCAGCCCTACTAAATCCTGATCTTATTTGAAATGTGGATGATTTTTTCATCATAAATATTTTGCATTAATTCTTATTGTTTAAAATATTATGAATCTTGGGACTTCCCTGGTGGTCCAGTGGTTAAGAATCCACACTCCCACTGCAGGAGGGGAGGGTATGATCTCCGGTTGGAGATCTAAGACTCCACATTCCATGCAGGGTGGTCAATAGATCTAGATAAAGACATAGACATGGATATAGGGCTTCCCAGGTGGCGCTAGTGGTAAAGAACCCACCTGCCAAGACAGGAGACATAAGAGCTGTGGGTTCAATCCCTGGGTCGGGAAGATCCCCTGAAGAAGGAAATGGCAATCCACTCCAGAATTCTTGCCTGGAGAATCCCATCAACAGAGGAGCCTGGGGGGCTACAGTCCATGGGTCGCAAAGAGTCAGACACGACTGAAGCAACTTAGCACACACACACATAGGTATAGATACATCATCTGTCTTGGTAACCGAGTTTTGACCTCCCCCCCCTTAAAGTGAAGTGAAAGTCACTCACTTTAAAAGTGTCACAAAGTGTCTGACTCTTTGCGACCCCATGGACTATACACTCCATGGGATTCTCCAGGTCAGGATACTGGAGTGGGTTGCCTTTCCCTTCTCCAGGGGATCTTCCCGACCCAGGGATCAAGCCCGGGTCTCCTGCATTGCAGGCGGATTCTTTACCAGTGAAGCCACCAGGGAAGCCCCGCCTTAAATCTAGCGCCCAAAGGTGCTGCCCCATCTCTCTCTCCCTACTCTTGGTCCTACTTGGAAGCCATATGTGTGAGTGAACAAAACCCATTGATTTTGGAACCAGTTGCAAACCCAAGTCTATAGCTTTGCCAGAACTCCCAGCCAAGTTTCCATTTCCTCCTCCTTAGAAATGGGCAACTAGAGCCTCTGCAGAGAGCCTGGGGGACCAGTAACGTGTCACTGTGTCCCTGCTAGCATGGAGTCAGGCGCGTGGCAAAGGCCCAGAAGTGGCACCTCCCTGCCTACCCCAGACCCTGCACGGCAAAGGGACTGGGAGCCACGGGCCCCCAGAGCCCACCCACACCAGCAGGCGGCCACCAGCCTTGTGAAACTCCATTCTGGGCATTTCTTTGACAAGTTGAGAAATGAACCGCAGATTCAGGGTGAGAAGGGAAAACTGATAATTGCAATGATGTCGAACCAATTTGTTTGTGTTAATTGGAGCCAATTAAAGTTTTCTCTTCGTCACTTACCCCAGGTCAGGCCGTCTTAGAGGAGTTGATTTCTGGCCAGATGGTAAGTAATGCCTTTATCTATCCTCACATGAGGCGGAGAGAGACAGAGGGATTTCAGAGGCATTCCAAAATGATAAACAGATGGACAAAGGGCAAGGGAGGACAGGACAGGTGGAAATGGATGACCAGGACTGACCACCCAGCCCCTGTGAGGGGCACGTGATCATAGGGGAAGGAAGGCCTGCGCTAGCTAGGCTGGCTACTCAATGTGCGGTCCACAGACCAGCTGTAGAGGCATCACCTGGGATCTTCTTAGGGAAAAAATGCACCCCACTTCCAACCTGCTGAGTCAAAAATCTGCATTTTAACAAGATCGCTGGGTTGGGGGAGGGATTTGTATTAATACATATGGTACAGTTTGATAAGATCCCTGGGGGGGGTGTGGCTGTATTAATATATATGGTACAGTTTGACAGGTGCTGGTCTAGACAAGCCGGAGCTCCATCCACCCTGGATCTGTCTGCCCAGGCACCAAATAGAGGCTCTCATAGTCTGGAGTCTTCTCTGAGTCACGCCATCCATTCTGAGGCCCCTGAGCATTCACTGAGAAAACATCTGTTATCTCCAATCCAACTCCATCAACCCCCACATCAATTCTCCACCTGCTCCGCCCAACTCGGACTCCGGGAGCTGTCCTCAGGTGTCTGCTGGCTGCAGCCAAGAGGAGCCCTGGCTGGAGATGGGAGACAGGAAGAGAGAAAGCAGGCGTGTTTCTCCCCTGCTCTCCACCTGCACGGCTACAGCTTCACAATAGCCACATCTGGCAGGCACCCTCTCCCAAAGTGACAGCTTTTGCTGGCCTCTATTAAGGACAGCAAGGAGATCAAACCAGTCCATCCTAAAGGAAATCAACCCTAAATATTCCTTGGAAGGACTGATGCTGAAGCTCGATCCTTTGGCCACCTGATGCGAAGACCTGGTCTTTTTCATTGGAAAAGACCCTGATGCTGGGAAAGATTGAGGGCAGGAGGAGAAGGGGACGACAGAGGATGAGATGGCTGGATGGCATCACTGACTCAATGGGCATGAGGCTGAACAAACTCAGGGAGATAGTGGAGGACAGGGAAGCCTGGTGTGCTGCAGTCCAGGGGGTCGCAAAGAGTCAGGCACAGCTGAGCAACTGACCAAAAAAACAACAAATACACACACAAAGGAACTGGGGGGATTAAATAGTATTTTGCACGGGAAAGCAGGAGTCAGAGCAAGAGGTGCATTGTGGGAATGGGTCTGGTCCTCTCCCATCTCCTGAGGAATAGGGGTTGTCACCTTCCCCTTTGCCATGCCTGCCATCTGCTCCCTGAACTTGATGGTGCAGATGGGGAGCCAGGAATGTGCTGAGCAGGCTGCCTGGGGCTTGCAGGCCTAGGATAATCAGATTTAGCAATTGTTAGTGATCTGTGCATTTTCTGCAGCAGATGAAATAATTGTATAGGAGGGCTGGTGGAAAGAAGAAAGCCGTAAATGCCTTTCCCTTTCAGCATTAAACCAGTAAAGCTATACAGCTTGCCACAATTAATTAGCACTCCGTCTTATTAGCACCTTCATCACTCAATCCCCCCGCCCCCACCCCATACAACAAAAATGGGACATAGAGCCAGCTGGCCCCCACTGCTTCGGTGGCTGATGCTCCAGCTGAAGGAGCCCCAGATGTGGGCAGAACCAGGGAGCCGGGAGGGACACCTTTTTGGGGGTGGTGGGGGGGGGTGCGGGCAGGAGTGTTGCCTGGAGATAGCTGCGCCTCCAGCAGACCAGAGACTGAATCTCCTGGGCAGTGAGCCGGTGGGTGTCACCCAGGGAATCTTGCCCAGGCAGAGAAATGCCAACTGCCAGTGAGTGACCAGGGAGGAGGGTTAACGTGTTTGCACCTGCAGAAGCACACGAGCTCTAAGACTCGCTGTCAAGACCAGCTTCGTGGGTGTGTGACCAGTGCAGTCCCCCGGGGCTCCGTGCTCGGACGCGCCCATCTTAAAATTCTTAATACTTTTATCTTAGAATTTGCCATTTGTCAATGAAGTCCAATGGGACGATGGAGTGGGATCAGGGGAGGGGCCTCCTTGGCCTCCCCATCTCCAGGGGTGATCCTCAGTCTTCCACTCTCTTGTCCCCTCCCATCCCTGGAGGGAACCTGGGTGGCCGGGGGTCAGGACCCCCTGTGTGCACCCCATGCTCCAGACTGTGGGGTCGAGCCCCAAGCAAGTGTCAGCACTCACCCCACCAGTATTTCCACACCAAGGGAGTACAACACCGTAGATCAGCTCAGTCGTGTCCGACTCTTTGCGACCCCATGGACTGCAGCACACCAGACCTCCCTGTCCATCGCCAACTCCCAGAGCTTACTCAAACTCGTGTCCATTGAGTCCGTGATGCCATCCAATTGTCTCATCCTCTATCGTCCCCTTCTCCTCCCACTTCAACCTTTCCCAGCATCAGGGTCTTTTCCAATAAGTCAGTTCTTCCCATCAGGTGGCCAAAGTATTGGAGTTTCAGCTTCAGCATCAGTCCTTCCAACAAATATTCAGGACTGATCTTCTTTAGGATGGACTGGTTGGATCTCTTTTCGGTCCAAGGGACTCTCAAAAGTCTTCTCCAGCACCACAGTTAGAGCGACAAAAAATATTCTGATAGGAAGGAAAAGCTTTTCTTCTGCTCTTAGAGCAAGGAGCCCTGCATTTTTATTTTATTTTTATTTTATTCATTTATTATTTTGGCTGTGCCGGGTCTTCGTTGCTGTGCGGGCTGCTCTCTAGTTCCGGTGTGCAGGCTTCTCATCTCAGTGGCTTCTCCTGTTGCTGAGCACGGGTTCTAGGGCCCGTGGGCTTCAGTAGTTGTGGCTCCCGGACTTCAGAGCACAGGTTCAATGGTTACAGCATATGGGCTTCGTTGCTCCTTGGCATGTAGGATCTTCCCAGACCAGGGATCGAACTCAAATCTCTTGCATTGGCAGGTGGATTCTTAACCACTGAGCCTCTGGGAAGCCCTGCATTTTGATTTTTTACTAGGCTCTACAAATTATGTAGCTGGCCTTGCCTGCTGCTTCTGGAGCAGGACTGAGGGAGTTTCAGAGGGCTCCCTCAGTCGTCTGGGCAGCTGGGACTAAGATCCTTTGATGGCCACATTGAGACCCGGCTGTGTGCAAGGCTCTGGATGGTTCCATTGGGGTGAAAGATGGAAGTCACAGTTCCCTCAAAAAAACTGCAATCCTGGGCTCAATTAACCCCTTCTGAGCAACTCACCGCCCACCCCAGGAAACCCAAAACCACTTGTAAAATTTAAAAATACAAATGCAAAGAGGGCCTCGTGCCAGTGTTTAAAACCCTGAGCCCTGGCTGGAATTTCCTTAGCTGAGGAGACGGAGAGAGAATGACAGAGCAGAGGCCGTTTAGAAGTTCAAACTTAGTAGGTTTGAACCAGTTTAACTTTTGCCAGAGTTAAACTATATAACTCTACATACTGCCCTGTAGTGGTTAAATATGGAACTAGTCAGAACTGGTCCTTCAGATTCCTGCTCCTGCTACATACCATGTGACTTCCAAGTCCAAGAATGTCTCAGAGCCTCACTTTTCTCAGTTGTAAAGTGGGTACCCTTGACTCAAACCAAAAAAATTTAGATTAAACAGCATAGGATGCACAGCATATGAAAGATGTTCACTGACTGTTCTAGTTGACTCAGGCTGCCGTGACAAAGTGCCACAGACTGGGAGGCTTACAAACAGCACACATTTATTTCTCATGGTTCTGGAGTCCAGAAGTCTGAGATCAGGTGTCAAGGTGATCAGGTTCCAATGAAGACTGTCTTCCAGGCTGTAGGTGGCTGACTTCTCGATGTGTCCATGCGTGGTGGAAAGAGGGCAACACAGCTGTCTTGGGTCTGTTTTTACAAGGGTGTGCGTGCTCAGTCGCTTCAGTCGTGTCCGACTCCTTGAGACCCTATGGACTGTAGCCTGCCAGGCTTCTCTGTCCCTGGGATTCTCCAGGCAAGAATACTGGAGTGGGTTGCCATGACCTTCCCCAAGGGATCTCAATCCAGGGATCGTACCTGGGTTTCCTTCATCTTCTGCATCACAGGTGGATTCTTTACTGCTGAGCCACCTGGGAAGCCCCTTTACAAGGGCACTCACCCTATTACAAGGGCTCCATGCTCATGACCCCCTGAGATGTTAAATAACTTGCCCACACTTGGGATCCAGCTGCAGACAACTCGGCTCCAGAGCTCAGTCTGAGCTAGAGGCACACCCTTCTCTTCTGTGAAATGGGTCCAGTGATCCCTACTCTGATACCCTGAAAGACTTGGGCCTTGAAGTGAAATCAACAAGCAAGAAACTGATCAGAAAGGAGAAAGCAGAGGTATGATGCAGGCACAAAGAACCGGATGTGTGCTAGTACAAAGGGAGCGCCGGCCTGAGCAGAAAGAGGGCAAGAAAAAGACGTGGAAGGCAGACCTCAGTAGGATTCCAGGCATTGGGTTCCTGCCAGCTGCTGTCACCTTAAGCTGGGGAGCTCCTCACCCGATCCCTGGGAAGGCAGACCCAGGGGCATCAGCTGGTGGACAAGGACACTGGCTGTCCTGTCTGCAGTGCTCGTGACAGTCAAATCCTTCCCTGGGAATGACGCATCTCCCAGTCCATCTGAGCCAAGGTACCACAGAAATTCAAGCCCGTGGCATCTCTGTTGATGACAGCGGTGGTGCTATGACAACGTCCTGCCAACGTCCATGGCACTCTTTCCGCCCAGCCCATTGGAGTGGGTGCTCCCCCCAGAAGGTACAAAACCATCCTCCAGCTGTCTCTGCCTGGGGTAAAGGGACAGAAACCCTGCAACAAAGATGGTTGTCCCTGGACCTGGCCACAGTCAGTCCTAGCCAAACCCGGGAGCACGCCCGGGACTGTTTTTTTAATCCGTTGCAATCAGCATTTTCCTTTCTTCATTTGCTGGTTGAATAATGCAGCCTGTAAGAAAAGGGCCCTCAGCACAATTCTGGTGCTCGTTTACAATGGAAATTGGGGAAACGGCGAAACGCATACCGCAAAATGCATTTAAAAGAAGATGATTCAATTGGATTTGGCAGCTCTGATATTCAGGACCAGAAGGAGAAAATCTGTCTATGATTTGAACATGTATAATTAAGATGAAACCCTTAAGTATCGGGTGCATTTCTTAAGTTGTCACCAGCTCTGTTGACTCCGGGCGTTCTGATCAGTGGTGCAGAGCATTTATTTCTGAAATCTGAATCGCTGTGAGTGAGATGCCTTTTTAAAATTGGCTCTGTGGAGCCAAGTCAAGCCCTGACACTGCATGGCTCATCAAGGGGGAGGTGAAGACAGGGTAAAGGGAGCCTCGGAGCCAGCTTTGATCTTTCCCCAAAGATGCACCCCTAAACCTGGGGGACCGAGGCTCAGGCAAAGCTGAGCCATTCGGTGCACTCCATTTTCTGTTGTGTGTGTTCCGGTGCCAACAGAAGCTCCAGCGCCCTGAGTGATGTTCCAGCCTGAAAGTAGAGAACCTGCTTTGAATGTTGGCAACTCTGGCTTTCAAAGAAGAAAACGGGCATTGGGAGCAAAGCCCGACAATGGGAACCAGGAGACCAGGGCTCACAACCCATCTTCGATCCTTGCTAATGCTGTGATGTCAGGCTCTTCCTCACCTTTCTCATCTATAAAAATGGGGCTAAATAACATTAGAACCACCCTCGTAAGGGAGTTGGAACAATTACATGAGGTTATCCATGTAAATTCATGTGTCTAGCCTCTAAGCAGTAGTCGCAACATGTGAGTTATTGTTATTATTCTTTCTCCTTTAGGATGGAAGTCAGAGCATCATGACAAGTTTCCTGCAATATGAGATGACTCAGTGATGGAATTTCTGGCAGCCCGACAGCCTCCTCCACGCAGAGGGGAGGCTTCACAAGGATGACTCATAGGTAGCGTGTGTGTGTGTGTGTGTGTGTGTGTGTGTGTATTCGAGGGGGTGGACATAAAGCTGAAGTTGGGACAAGTCATGTGACCACCTCTGTCACATGCACACTCATCTTTCTGAGCAGGACTGGAGTCTCCCTAGGAATTCTAATGTCTCTTCTCTTTTTTCTATATGGGAGATGAAGGAGGAACTGAGTCTGAGCTGTGGTCACTCTTCTTAGAGGTCTGAGCCTCTCTGGACATAACGCAGCCAGACTGTGTGAGACAAAGGCACTCACTCCACGCTCCGCCGTGAGCAGCCCGCCCTTTCCTTGGGGTGAGCGGTGTGGAGAGAGGAGGGGAATCAGAAGCCAGTGCAAAGAAAGAAAAGCAAGAAGCTGGAACACAGGGAATGGGTGCAGGCCCCACTTCCTGCATGGCTGTCCAGCGCTTTCCTAGGCGTGACTGCAGCCCGCACAGTGGGTGCAGCCAGCCTCGGTCCCCCAGGCTGACAGTCCTGCGTCATGTGACCAGAAGAATCCAGTGCCCCGCTCCATTCCCAGTGAGAAGCCACATCCCTGCGTGGCCCCCACGGAGCAGGGAGGAGCCCCCTCCCCCTGAGACTGGCAGCCAGAAACCAGCTCAGGCCAGTTCTGCACAGTTGGGAAAACTGAGGCCTGCTGCGGGAGGGAGGCTGAGACACAGTGGAGACCCAGCCCTCCTCGCCTCCTTTTGGCCCAGACCATGGGGCCACACTGCCTGCCTGGATCCCAGGGCGCTGGAGGACCATGCCGCCAGCTTCAGATCCTCTGGCTCTGGCTCTTGCCAGCTGTGTGACTCCTGGAAAGTTACTTAACCCCTCTTTGTCTTTCTGCCATCACCTGGGTAGGGAGCAGAAGTGCTTTCTTTGGAGGTGTCTGAAGAACTTAAATACGACATAAACAATCTGCTCCTTTTCCCCTCCTTTTCCTGACTTCCCATCTTGTCCCATCTGTTCTTCTTTCCTTCCTCAAAGCTGCCGAAAGCTCCGTCACGCTCATGCCTCAAGGATCATTGATCCTTGAGCATCATACCCTCCCCGCGAGACACCTCCCTGCTCCATCTAATCATAAGACCCTTGGCTGTTTCATCTGATGGGGAGTCAGAGGCCGGAAATATGCAAGGCAAAGCTCTCCGAATCTTCAAGGAAGCCCCAGGGCTTCATTCCCTAAGAGAAGGGAGAGAAGCACCTGCAGGCCCCCGGTCCAGAGCTTCTGATGTTGTATAGCGTGAAAAATTAATGTTTCTGGTTTTGCAAGTTTTGTTTCTTGCTTTTTACCTTCCAAATCAAGCATAGCTTATAGGAACCAAAGCAATCTGAAAAGAGCATAGAGAAACGAAGACAGAATCAGAAAATCACAGAGGCTGGGTGCTCTTAGGGAGGGGACCCAAGGCACTAGGCTCCAAGGACTTGCCTGCTGCTTGGCTAAACAGCTTGGCAGCCTGTGCTCCTAAGGGGACTGGTCTGGCTGCTGTGGGCCCCGCAGTGCTAAGGTTGATGGTCAACCTGATGGCTGCAGTGGGTGTCAAAAGCCAGAGGCAGCACCCCAGCAGGTGAGGGGCCAGGTTGACAAGGGGGTGGAGCCAGAAGAGTAGCAGGAGCCGGGCCTGCTGTCCCAGGAAGGCTCCCACAGTCACACAGGGGGGCTATCACATTTCTTTCAGCAATTCTGTCTGTCGGAGAAGCCAGATCAGAAAACACAGAAGGGGACACCCTCTGGATGCAGACTACTGTCCCGCCCACCTATATCTTTTGAGACTTGATAACCTATGGAATCCAATTCTGAGTATTCACTGGAAGGACTGATGCTGAAGCTGAAGCTCCAACCCTTTGGGCATCTGATGCGAAGAGCCAACTCACTGGAAAAGACCCTGATGCTGAGGAATACTGAAGGCAAAAGGAGAAGGGGACAACAGAGGATGAGATAGTTGGATGGCATCACCGACTCAATGGATATGAGTTTGAGCAAACTCTGGGAAACAAGGAAGGACAGGGAAGCCTGGCGTGCTGCAGTCCATGGGGTTGCAAAGAGTCGGACATGACTGAGCGACTGAACAAGAACCACCTAAGAGAGGAGAGAAATGACATTTGCACCCCACCCCCGCCGCCCCACCCAGAGCTTCTGATGTCATCTAGTGTGAAAATGTAATGTCTCCAGTTTCACATGTTTTGTTGCATTTTGTATGTTTTTAACCTTCCAAATCAACTGGGTGAGGAGGGCAGAGAAGGGAGACTGGCTCCCTGCAAGAGGCCAGAAACTGAACCAAGGAAGGAAACGGGGCTTAGGACACAGCAGAGAAAGATGACGCTCAAAAGGCGTTGAGGGCTTCCTGTGTGCCACAGTGGTGAAGAGTCCACCTGCCAATGCAGGAGACATGGGTTCAATCCTTGATCCAGGAAGACCTCACACGTCACGGAGCGACTAAGATCGTTTGCCGCAACTGCTGAGTCTGTGCTCCAGAGCCCGGGACCCACGGCTACTGAGCCCACACGCCGCAACTGCTGCAGCCCATGTGCCTAGAGCCTGTGCTCCATAGCAAGAGAAACCAAAGCACCTCAACTAGAGAGTAGCCCCCCTAGTTTATTTAAAAATAAATACATTTTTTAAAAGTGGTTGGACTTGGGGCATTTTCCTGCTGAAAAGAGAAAGCCCCTAGTATCAAACATCTGGCACTCTGATCATTGGAAATTTAAAAGATATTAATATTTTGGGAGTTTCTGTGAGGTTGGGCTTATTGGGAACATTGGTTTCCAAGAGTGTTGAGGTCTGTTTTGTTTTTTTCACTATACGGACAACATTCTCTTACAGTAGGTTTTTGGGCCCCAAAGTCAGGGACAGGTTGGGGGTGTGCTCTTTCTTGCTCTTCACAGACCCCTACCTCACCCACGGGAGGACCCCGCAGTTGGGCTTAAGGACGCAGAGAATGGGCTCTGGGGGCAAACACAGACCCCTGCCAGCCACTGCTTAGATGGTGTTCTGAGGCAACGTGCTGTAACTGTCCGCCATCTGCCCCAAAGCCATCCTTGCATCCTCCTCCTGCAAAAACTGCCTCCTGCTGTAGATGCTGAAATCACTGGGGAATCACTTCCCCACATCCTTACCGCTCGGACATCAACGCATGACCCGTCCTGGTCAGTGAGAAAATCTGGAGATCTCTGGGGAAAATGGTTCTGCCTTCTCTTTTAAAGGGAGTGGAGAGAGGCAAAGAGACAGAGAGAGGCAAAGAAAGCCCTTACTTGCTACTCCTTCTTGCGACCTTTGCACATGGATAGATGAGCAGGTAAAGTTTGGAGCAGCTGTTGCCATCTTTTGATGAAACAGAAAGACTGAGAAAAACTCAAAGAGGCCTACCAGAACCTGACGTGACTGTGAAGCTGAAGTAACCCCAGAACACTCACCTGCAGTGTCTTGCATCAGGAAAAGAGAAGAACTTACGTTTTAATCACTTTCAGCTGGATGTTGTTACTTGCAACTGAACGCACCCCTTCTCCAAACCCTGACGTGCACAGCTGTAGAATGTCATCCCAAGTAAGCATCTGCCCAGTGACCCGGGGAGGCAGGGGAACAAACCGTGAGCTTTTGGGGAAGAGAAAGGAATCTTCAAGGAAGTGAGACAGAGAGGCCGTGAACATCTGACCCCTCCAGAAAGTGCTGCCGAGGCGAAATGCCAGGCAGGCTGCATTTTCAGCCTGTGATTGCATTAATAAGATAATGATGAGTCATTTAACTTCGCCTCCGAAGAGTGAAGCAAATTACCTGTGTCTATATTGCTTAATGATGGAGGCACTAACAGGACCTTTGTCGCCTGCCGGAGCTGAAACTGACCCATCGCAAGAGGCGATTTTACGCCCATGAGTTTGCCACTTGACTGAACCATCCATCAGGCGGGGACCGCACCCCCACCATGCACTCCACATTAGCCATGTCATCCACCGTGCTCCCCCACCTCCCTCGTGGGCTCTGGCTTTCTTAACCCGATGAGCCTGATGTCATTAGTTATTTCCTGGACATGAACCATTGGGTTCCCATTAGCCAACACTCAGGCATCCAGGTGTGAATTTTCCGCTTTGGCTACATTTCCCCAGGGAAGTGTTACAGCTGAGCTGGAGTCCTGGCCTCCTCCCCATCCACAGGACATGCCTGTGCCTCCCATGGCGTCCAAGCAGAAGGCAATGAGACAAATCAGGACCCAGCCAACCACACAAGCCCTGCAGAGGCCAGAGAGGCTCTTTGGGGTTTTCCATCATTTCAGGATCTGTAGGGGTTTTTTGTTTCATTTCCTTTAATTAAGGTATAATTTCCATATGGTAAAATTGACCCTTCTAAAAAGTGATGGCTCTGGGAGTTTTAACAAATGCATACACTCACTGAGCCATCACATTCGAGATGCAGGACAGCTCCACCACCTCGAAAAGATTCTCAAATCCCTTGCATCGTCCTGTCCTCCATCTCCCAGCCCCTGGCCACCACTGCTCTCTCTTCTTTCCCAACAGCTCAGCCTTTTACAGCATCATAGACAGAGTCACCTTTGCATCTGGTTTCTTTCACTTAGTAAGCTACATTTAAGATGAATCCATGCGTGACCAACAAGACCCTACTGTGTAGCACATGGAACTCTGTTCAATGTTATGTGATAAGCTGGATGGGAGGGGAGTTAGGGGGAGAATGGATACGTGTGTGTATGGCTGAGTCCTTTGGCGGTTCACCTGAAACTATCACAACATTAAGTGGCTATACCCCAGTATAAAATAAACAGGTAAAAAAAGCTGAATCTATGCATAAAGAAGATGTGGTGTGTGTGTGTGTGTGTGTGTGTGTGTGGAATTGAGTGGAATATTATTCAGCCATAAAAAAGAATGAAATAATGCCATTTGCAGCAACATGGATGATCTAGAGATTGTCATACAAATGAAGTAAGTCAGAGAAAGACAAATATCATATGACATCACTGGTATGTGGAATATAAAACATGGTATGAGTCAACTTACTCACTAAACAGAAACAGACTCACCACCACGGAGAACACGGTACGGTTACCAAGGGCAGAGGCGAGGAGGCGTAAATCCGTATGGATTAGCAGACACACATCACTATTTGTATAACAGACTTTAAAAAGGACTTACTGTACAGCACAGAGAACCCCATTCAGTATCTGTAACAACCTATAATGGGAAGGAACTAAACACACGTATGTCCAAGTATATACGTATAAAACCGAACCACTTCGCTATGTGTCTGAAGCACAGTATAGTATATCAACTAAACTCCAATTCAGAAAAAAAGAACGAACGCAATAAATTCCCTTTTAGAAAAAGACAGATCTGCACAGTTTCACGGACTATAGTTTGTTCTGTTTTGGTGCTGAGCAGCAGTTCACTGTAGGGACATCCCATGGGGGTGTTTGTAGGATCCGTGGTGGGCAATGGGCTCTCACTCACCCTCAGCCAAACACTCGAACATGTGTTATTTCACTTAATCCTCAGAAAACACTCAGAGGCAGGTGCTGTGATCTCCATTCAGAGTTTCTTGAAAAAGCAATTCGTGGAAACCCTTCCAGGGGCCGGGCAGCGTGATGTATCAGGGCCGAGGCACCGCCTCATGCAGCCCTGCGTGCGGCGGACCCTGGCGTGGGACCCTCTGTCTGCCTGCCTCACACGATGAAGTCTCCAGGCTTCCGTGCCCCTGATGCTGAAACGCCACATCTCGTGGGCGTGGGACCCTGAAAGAATGGCCCCTCTGGTGTATGTAAGAAGGAAAAAAAAATTCAACCAGCCATAAGACCCTGGGGAACTGACAACGTGCAGCAGAAAAAAGACAATTGGAGATGTGTTTTCCTGGCACGTTGGTGCTCCTGAAACAATGAAATTGCAGGTTTTACTAGACAGACATGCCAATTGCTGCCTGCGGGTAATTATGGTTATTCCCTAGGCCTGCTGCCCTCTGATGCCCAGTCTCCGTCGTATGGACTTGGACCGTAAAAACAGGACGGAGGAGGGTGGGACATAGAGGGGGAGGCGCCAGCAGTGCAGGCAGCGGGTCAGGACTTTTCTCCTCCGGCTTGTTCCAACAGCCCCTCCTGAGGCTGTCCGTCCAGCTGGGAAGACAACACCCACTGCACAGCGGCCCCCTGACTGCTGTGGATACAGTTGCAGAGTCCCAGGATAAGCAACAGGTTGCCAATTTACATGTCCCTGGGGGAGAAGCAAGAATGGCCAACAGGGGCTTCCCTGGTGGTCTAGTGGTTAAGACTTTGCCTTCCGATGCAGGAGGTGCGGGTTCAGTACCTGGTCAGGGAGTGAAGGTCCCACACACTTCTCAACCGAAAAGAACAAAATGAAACATAAAACAGAAGCAATATTGTAGCAAATTCAATAACGACTTAAAAAATGGTCCACATCAAAAAAAGAAATATTAAAAGAAAAATGGATAGTACTCTTGAAACTCTACTGAGGGTCTTGGGCTCCTGGGCTTCACCCAACTTCCTCTGAGCACTGACCACCCTGTCACACTCCGCTCTGCGCTGGAGACATCAGAGGGTTTCCCTAAATGGATCATCTGGGGCAAGGGGGTGGTGGTCTCAGATCCTTTCCTCCTGGGAGGTCCCAGGCAAGACATCCCCTGGGCAGGAAGGTGCCCCAGACATATGTGTTCTCTCTGCCCATGGTGGAATTTAATAAAAAGCAGTGTTGTTGTTCAGTGGCTCAGTGGGGTCTGACTCTTTGTGACCCCCATGAACTGCAGCACACCAGGCTTCCCTGTCCTTCACTATCACCTGGAGTTTGTTCAAACTCATGCCCATTGAGTTGATGATGCCATCCAACCATCTCATCCTCTGTCGCCCCCTTCTCCTTCTGCCCTCAATTTTTCCCAGCATGGAGCAATGTTTAAGGAAAGAAAGGAGGATGGGAGGGAGAGAGGGAAGGAGGGCAGGACCAGGTAAGGGAAGGAAAGAGGATTCCATAAATGTAGTCTCAGTTCTTATTTGACAGAGAAAGAAACTTCATCTTGTCGATATAATGAAGCGCGGGAATTTTGTTTCAAACACCAGCTTGGACCTCTGCTGCCGCTGCTAAGTCGCTTCAGTTGTGTCGGACTCTGTACGACCCCATAGATGGCAGCCCACCAGGCTTCTCTGTCCCTGGGATTCTCTAGGCAAGAATACTTGCCATTTCCTTCTCCAGCTTGGACCTCTATTCTACTATTTATGAGCCTCGCAAATGACTGCTTTTCTGAGACCCAGTTTCCTGGCTCTGTATAATACCAATGTGTACCTCTCAAGACCTGAGAGTGGAAACTGCATGAGATCATCTGAAAGAAGACCTCAGCCCATCTTGGGCCACAGAATAACTGCAGAGGATAAACAGCGATTACTACTACCGTTTTGGTTTCTGCGGGAGCTGCTGCGAGCCGGCTCGGTGGAGGCTGGCCAGACACAGCCAGGGCCTGCAGATAGGTCCTCCCAGCCGGCAACTCCGGGGGGCTGGCGTTTCTAAGACTTCTCCTTGAACCAGGCCCAGTGTGTCTGCACCCACTGCCCACCCCACCCATGAATGGGAGGCTGGGGCAGACGGGGATGTGCGGGGCTCGTCCTGAGCTTGAGGAGGGCAGGAAAGGACTTTATTAAAATGGATATCAGAACTGCGGTCAGCCCTTACCCAGCCGCTTAGGCTAAATTATTAAACACTGCCAAGGACACCGGGGGCTTTCCCCTTTGCTACCAGATGGCTTTCCACCGTGGTTTCTTGTGTCTTCTCAATGTGGTGTCGATGGGGGATTGAGCACAGCCTGGGGGACGCAGCCCTGAGGACACCCCCCGTCGATGGCCACAGATAGCGCCACCTCATCCCCTCGAGCGCCTTCCCAAATCTGCCCACCTGCATCCAAGTTCCCGTTGTCCCCACCCTGCGCCCCGGACTCTCTCATCCAACAGAGCCACCCCCAGACCTGCCCACGGCAGCAACTGTAGTAATTAACATTGTGCGAGGGCCTACGTTGCACTCAGCATCTGACATGCATTGTTTTACTTAATCTTCAGGGTGATTCTCGGGCAGGGAGATGTCGTTAATACCCTTTCATAACTGAGCACACGAGGCTCAGAGTGGTTAATTGCCTGCCCGGTGGTGCGCACGTGCCGAGTGACAAGTCCCTCTGACATCTACCCACCTGCTCTTAACCGCTCCCCTGCATGTGCCCCGGGGCTCTTTTCACCAGCTCCCTGCCCTGAACCGCAGATCTGAGAGTGTTTTCTCAGGGTTGCATGGGGAGACTCATGGGCTCTCCCTGTAGCTCAGCAGTAAATAATCTGCTTGCAACACAGGAGATGTGAGTTCAATCCCTGGGTCGGGAAGATCCCCTGGATAAGGAAATGGCTACCCACTCCAGTATCCTTGCCTGGTGGGGTGCAGTTCATGGGGTCGCAAGAGTCAGACACAACTTAGCGACTAAACAACAACACAATGGGGAGACCCGCCAGCATCCTCCCTGGAAACCCCACAGAAGGAGATGAAGGCGGGAAGGAGAATGATGGGGAGAGAGCTCAGCCCTCCAACCAGAACCCAGAGAATGACCACAGGCCGTCTGCCAGGACCCAAAATGCTTGCTGTGCTGAGGCAGCTGTCACAGACCCAGCCCCACCCGGCCACCTGAAGTGGCATCAGCCTATTTCGCATCATTACTATTTATTGTCATTGCCTTTTTAACTTTTTATTTTGTATTGGAATTAACAATACAGTTAACAATTAACAATGTTGTGATAGTTTCAGGTGGACAGGGAAGGGATCCAGCCATGCATAAACCTGTTTCCACTCTCCCCCAAATTCCCCTCCCATCCAGGCTGCCACATAACATAGAGCAGAGTTCCCTGTGCTGTTCAGGAGGTCCCTGTTGGTTATCCATTTAAAATATAGTAGCACGTTCATGTCCATCCCAAGCTCCCTAACTGTCTCTTCCCCCCACCCCTCCCCCCGGTAACCATAATTCGTTCCCACAACCTGCATTTTATTCCACAGTTACTCTCTGGTGGGCAGCAGGGTAAAATGCTATCTCATTTAAGTCATCACTCAAAAGATGTGTCCTCAGGAAGGTAGGGTCAGTGAAGCCATCTGATTATGGCATATGCTTAGGCCCCTCACACTCAGGGGCCCATATAGGGCTCTTAGTTTTATTTACTTTGCAGATGAGTGGGCTTCCCTGGTGGCTCAGACAGTGAAGAATCTGCCTGCAATGCAGGAGACCTGGGTGCCATCCCTGGGTCGGGAAGGTCCCCTGGAGAAGGGAATGGCAACTCACCCCAGTATTCCTGCCTGGAGAATTCCATGGACAGAGGAGCCTGGCGGGCTACAGTCCACTGGGTCGCAAAGAGTCACGACTGAACAACTAGCACACACACAGGGTAAAATCCCAGGCAGCGGCCAGTTGCCTTCCGACTCTTCCGAGAGCCCCAGGAAACCTTTGATGGGAGGGATGGCTCAAGGGCAGAGAAGGGTCCAGACCCTGACCCCGGCCCCACATCCTGACCCAAGGCCCTGGTGGGGGGGTCAGGAGAAGCCCAGGAGGGACTCTGTCCCCACCTCCCCATCTCAGAGCCCAGTCTGCACCTCTCTCAGGGAAGTCACATTTCTCCATGGAACCTAACGGCTCTAGAGAACCAGCTTAAAACCTCCTGGTCAGGAATCCTCACAGACCTGTGCTTCTTTCACTTCCCGTGGGGCCTCCCCACCTCCACGCGGGTCTTCCCAGTGGACATTCACTTGCCCCATGCCCCGCCCAGCAAAGCCGACCTGAGCCAGGCTTTGGCCCCAAGGTGGAGGAGTGGTGGGGGGAGACCTGCTAGAAACTGCTTCCACTCCTCTTCCCACGGACACTTCCATCAGGAATTATTTCAGACAGATGCCCCACTGCCCTTCTAAACCCCCGAGGGGGGAATCAACCCTCTTAAGGCAGTTGTTTATTAACAGTCCTCGGTGTCATTAGCGGAGGGGTACGTGATGAAATATAGATGAGAGGGAGAAAGCCAGGAATCGCACTGCCATTTGTCCTGTTCCGAATGTCATTACGCGTTCCATCGTGCCGTATTACCGAGATGATTAGTGGCATCAAATGACTTCTGAAAAATGATTATGTGCCATTAAAAGCATTAGTCTGTCTGAAGCCCGCACAAACACATGGCCGCGTACGGATGACTCATTAGCCGGGAAGGCTGGGTGATGTGACAAGCGCGGCCGAGGTGCCAGGCGATTAGCATCACCCGCAGCTGGTGGAGGCCAGGGCCACCGGGTCCAGAGCTGCGTCCCGGCCACGGGAGCGCCGGTCCTCAGGGGCCGAAGGGCCTCTGGGAGTCACACTTCTCCTGGGGCGGCCTGGGGACGAGGGCTTGCTTACGGCGGGCTGCCCCGCCCCCCCAGCTATGGTGGAGCTGTCCCAGCGGTCCCCAGGGTAAGGAGCCGAGCGAAGCTGATGCTTCTGCAGGTTCCAGGAAGCCGGATTTGGGGAGAAAACAGAGGCAGGAGTGAGGCAGCCGCAGAAATGGGAGCAGCGTGCAGGTAGAACGCAGCAGAGGCCCGTGCAGGGAATTTTTAATTGACATCAAAAAAAAAAAAAAAAATTGGCTCAGGGACTCACAATGTAATTTACAATGACAAGAACATATAGAGAAGCCATAATTTGGGAGATTAAAAAACATTTCTTGAACACAGACCAATCAAATGGCTTTGAAGTGACAGCAAAAGAAAGAAATAACAAGCGAAAACGATTGTCTCTGTCTGGTTTTCCAAAGTAGCTGAGCTCGACATCAGTCCTTGTGCTAAACACACATTTCATGTTGAATTTTGCTCACTGTGCAGCGAAGGCTTGGTTTTGAGATGTCAGGGGTTGGGTCCCCCATCTCCCCTCTTCCTTCATCTTGACGTGTCCAGGCTTGTTCTGTGGGGGCTACATCCCTGGAAAGGATGCCTTGAAACACATGGGCACATTTCCGCCGTTGGTCAGGTTCTGGAAGTTGTGGGTTCTCTCTCTCTCCCCACTCCCTTCCCTTTATCCCTTTATTCTTTTTTTTCCCCTATCCATTCACACCATTGCTGCCCTGGTGGATGTGCTGAAGGCCAATCAGGGAGCCAGTAATGAGGAGACTGAGGAAATCACCTGCGGCCCAGCCGTTAGGACTTGGCGCTTTCACAGCTGGGGTCGGGTTCGTTCCCTAGTCCGGGAACTAAGATTCCTGTGAGCCGCATGGCTCAACCAGAAAAAGACAAAAGAAAAACAAAGATGCTGAATTTTATTTCCATGCCCCAGGCACTGCCCTGAGTTCCATGCTTCTTCTTTTTCTGGCGACAACAAACGGTTTGTAGGACTTCGTTCCCTGATTAGGGATTGAACCCATGATCCCTGCAGTGGAAGCACAGAGTCTTAACCACTGGACTGCAGGGAAGTCCGAGTTCCACATTTTCCCTCACTTTCCCCCGACCTGTGAGACAAGTCTGATTAGTATCTGCATCTCCCAGATGAGAAAGCAGGCGTAGAGAAGTTACACTCCGGGGAAGAGAGGCAGTCAGGCTCCAGGCTGACCCCGTAGACCCCTGACCTAGAGCCGCCATCAACTCGCCTGGGTCCCCGGGGCCACTGCACAATCCAGGCAAGCCTCCCTCCCATGGATGTCGAGGGGTCCTGGAGTGACCCCGGTTACAAGGATTCAAAGTGTCCCTGACTGATTCTGGTGGAGAGGCCTGCGATGAGGCCTGGGTATGCCCAGGGAACCTTTGTTTTCTCCTTTTAGAGTCTTTAGAGACTGTCAAGGGCCACAGTCCAGCCATGCAGACCCCAGGCCTCTGGCTCTCAGCCCAGCTTGTGAGCAGTGCCCAGACCGAGCCCCACCCGCAGGAGGACCACCGCTCTAGCCCCCCTGCTGCCTGTCACAGAGAAGGAATCAGAGGCTCATGGAGGGGCAGCGAGCAGCACAGACTCACGGAGCTGCTGGGTGTCTCCTCTGGCGGTCTCGTGGTTAAGAATCTGCCTGCCAATGTAGGAAACATGGGTTCAATCCCTGGTCCGGGAACTAAGATCCCACATGCTGTGGGGCAACTGAGCCAGCCACAGCTACGGAGCCCACAACCCTCTGGAGCCAGGCTCTGCCACAAGAGAGGCCATTGCAATGAGAAGCTGGCACACCGCCGCAACTAGAGAGAGCCCGCACACAGCAACACAGACGCAGTGCAGCCTCATAAATAAATAAGTGATTTAAAAAAAGCTGCTGGGACAGGACCCACCCAGGAGCCAAATACTTCCAAAAAGCAGGCTCCTACCCTCTTGCCCTCCCCTTGACTCCCCAAAACCCTCCTTCCCACCTGCCTCTCCAAGCCCGACTGCAGCCAAGGCGACCAGAGGCTGTCAAGCCCTGACAGCTAAACCTGCAGGCTGTCGGCGCTGATTGGCACCTGTCACAACCTGAGCTTCTCGGGAGCCCCCGAGGCCTGGCCTTCATCTGTCCTGGCTGCTGCCTGTTTCCAGAGCCCGGACGCGTCCACCCGCTCAGAAAGGTGGCCGATTTCCAAAAGCCCTTCATCTCTGTCTTCCCTCCAGGCCTCGCTGGGGACGACCGGCTCATTCCGGAGAAGCTCAGACACACTGTTCTTCATCTTTATTGAACTTGGCTTTGCTGTTCTTGTTGCTTTGGGGGAGGGGGGTGGCTGTGACAGCGGCTCGGAAGGGCTGAGCAGAAATTGTTTCTTGCCCACGCCTTACGTCGTTCTGTTAGAAAAACATGAATTCTCTCTCCTCCACTTGTTTTTGTTTGTTTTCCTTCTCGCTGAGACAGAGGAGGAAGTGGTATTTGATGACAGCTCTGTTTGGGTCTCCGCTACAAGTCACGAATGTTTGTGAGGTTAGGCTGCTGAAGACGGAGTCCAGCTGCTCCCGAAGATTAAAAATAGCCATGGTATGACCTCTGCTTCCAAGGGTGATTGCCCTATCTCTCTGTCTCCTCGACACCCAAACAAATTAAGCTTGGAGGTTCCTCCCGTTGTCTAATTTTAGTCTCTCCTGCTGCAGCTCAGTCTTTTTGAGTCAAACCAATTCCTACCCTCTCTGCAGAAGTTGATGATGCACAAGATTATCACAGGCAGTCTGTCTTCCAGCGACAACCAGCCATGGGCAGCCTTCTACCTGGTGGGACAGATTTCAAGGCCTGCTGTTCTGCTAAATGCTGAAACAGCGTCTGGGGTGCCCACCCATTCAGTGCACTCTGTGACATGGTGACAGCGTCTCCTCGTCTGCAGAACTTTCCTCAAGAACGGACCAAGGACAAGGGCGGACAGAGCTTGAAAGACATGATTGCTGTACCTCTCCAGGAGGAATCTCCCATAATTCTCCAGTTCTAAGGAACAACAGAGTCACCTACTGACACAGTGGGTGTTTTGGTCAATTTTTGTCCCTCCAGCGAAAAATTCATGTGTCAGAAGTCCAGTGGTTAAGATTCCCCACTTCTAACGCAGGAGGCATGGGTCCGATCCCTGATTGGGGTGTGCAGGTGAGTGGGTGGGTTGGTTGGTGGGTAGATGGGTCAGATGGGGGGTGGGGGATTGGATTAGTGGGTAAATAGGGTGGGTGGTGGGTAAATACATGGATGGATGGCTAGAGACAGAGAGATACAGATAGATACCCAAAACTCAGGTTACAAAGGAAGGGAAAGGGGATTAAAAAAGGAAAGACCCCCTAAGTCAAGCTTGACAGTCATCACAGAGAACAAAATAAAGGCAGAAGGAGTGTCCCCTCTACCAAGATCAGTGAAAACCCTGCTTTATTTCTAGGTCCCAACAGAATTGCTATAACCCCACGAAGCCCAAATCAGTTCTAAGTAGGAGGGGGAAGTGGGAGGCTGTGGGGATTGGGTCATGTGCCTTTTTCCTGGAAGAAGGGAGTGTACCCTGGAGCCTAGCACCCTCCGGAGAGGTCCTGCTGACCAGCCGAGGGCAGCAGCCTTGCTGGGGGACGTCGTCTGGGAACCACCACTGGCCGGTTGCCGTGGGTTCAGGAGTCCGAGTGCACAGAGGTTGCCTTGGGGATGCTTGAAGAGGCAGCATTTCTGGCCAGCCCAGGTGAGCAGAGAATACTAGCGGGAATAAGAGCAGACTCGCCAGGCCACGGGGAGAGGGCTGCAAAATTACTCACACAGCTGCTCTATTTGTCTGTAAGAGGAGCAGTCGGTCTCCACCAGCTCCCACCCGCGGGATGGCTGGGATAAAGGGAGTGGGGTGGGAAAGTCCTTCACTGCAGCCTCATCAGATCCAGTAACTCATGCTTGAGTAACTCAGAGCTTACTGGGATGATGTGGGTAAGTGCAGACGTGGAGGTTCATGTTATGATGAGCCTGGGAGTGAGTGGAAGAGGGGTGTGGCTAGCTGTGTCCCCGAGCCAGCGGCGACAGCTGCCCCTGCCTCTAGGGATTCTCCTTGATCACCTGTCTTGGCTGAAAATGTCCACGGTTGGTTTGCCTGGACATCATGTGTCACTTGCTCCTGCAGTAAGTCAGAATCTGGTTCTCTCCTGTTGTTACCAACCAGGGTTCTTGCCCTCCTTGATCAATAGAAATTGATCAGAGGCCAGACAAGAAATTCAGGCAAGGCTTCACTGGGGGCCCTGTTGTAACAAGGATAAAGTGAGAACAAGTAACAGATTCCCTTGCTCTCTCCCCAACGTGGGGAGGGGGCTGACTCCTAACCCGGGGTGAGAGGAGGGGTGGGTCCGGGGCTTGGCAGGAGGGCGGCTTAGGTGGTTTGCCCACCCCTTCCGTGGTGCCCTGGCGGGGGGCATGCTCCCTTCCCCACTTCCGTTCCCTGCTCCTTAGGAGCAGCAGTTGGGTTTTTTGGTCTTTTTGTTTGTCTTCTTGTCCTGATTTGCCCCATTTGCACACACGCAGTTATTTTCAGTCCCACCCTGTTTCTTTGTCTCTTGTTGCTGGAGGAGATGCGGGTGCAGGCCCTGCAGCAAAGGTCCCAGGCCCCAGCCCGTCTCGCTGCGGGTCAAGACTCAGAGCCTTCCCGGACCCCCAACACGCACGCCCTAAGGAGCAGCAGCACCCCACTGCCCCCAGTCTCAGGCTCTCTCCAGGAGATCGGACCCTGCCACCCTCCGCCCCCCCCCCACCTCCGACTGGCCAGAGTGACCCTCTAGCTGGCTTCCCAGTGAGCTGTCGGCCACTTGGAACAAGTGGAAACTGAGCATGACCTGGACAAGGGGACATCAGGGCTCCTTTCAGGCCAACATGCCAGACTGTCTGGCTGTTTTTGGATGTGGTTACACCAAGGAATGATGCTAAAGCTGAAACTCCAGTACTTTGGCCACCTCATGCGAAGAGTTGACTCATTGGAAAAGACTCTGATGCTGGGAGGGATTGGGGGCAGGAGGAGAAGGGGACGACAGAGGATGAGATGGCTGGATGGCATCACTGACTCGATGGGCGTGAGTCTCATTGAACTCCGGGAGTTGGTGATGGACAGGGAGGCCTGGCGTGCTGCGATTCATGGGGTCGCGAAGAGTCGGACGCGACTGAACGACTGATCTGATCTGATCTGATCTGACACCCAACTGTGGGCTTCCCAGGTGGCGCTAGTGGTAAAGGATCCTCCCGGACCGTACTGAATATCTTGTTTTGTTGTTCCCTTGCTAGTGAAATACCACCTCCCCCAGCGTCTCCTGCCAACAGGAAGAACTTCTTGTGTTCCCATCTCTCTTCTGCTGCCTCTCTGACCACCTCCCTCCTTCATCCTGACAAGTGCAAACCGAGTCTCCACGTCGATGTACTTTCACTGCATTAAAATTTCCAAGTTGGTACTTTTCCCATGTTGAGTGCTCTTTGGGTGGAATGTGCGTGTTGACATCCACAAAACCCCTTTTCTGCACAGGTAGGTGGCCTGCAGCTCTGCTCAGGAGGGTCTGGTCCAGTCACATGAGCCTTAGAGAATGCATCCTGCCCCATGTCCTTTCTATGTTCCAACACCTGGGATCCCACTGGCTCCTGTTACAACCGAGCCAGGACCAACAGTAACAACACCAGCAGCTCCCTTTTATAAAGCATCTCTTACCTGCCCAGGTGTAGACTGACTGCTTTCCATGTGGGCGTGCTTAGTCGCTCAGTCGTGTCTGACTCTTTCTGACCCCATAGACAGCAGCCCACCAGGCTCCTCTGTCCATGAGGGTCTCCAGGCAAGAACACTGGAGGGGTTGCCATCCCCTCCTCCTAGGGATCTTCCCAGCTCAGAGATCGAACCCAGGTCTCCCGCACTGCAGTGGTTTCTTTACCGTCTGAGCCACAGGGGAAGCCTCTTAGCAATTCTTGTGGCATCCTCTTGAACATGTAATGTGATTCCCATTTTACAGATGAGAAAACTGAGGCTTGGAGAAAAATCACTGGATTTAATGTCATACCAAATTTCCTAAAGGATATCAGCCCTGAATATTTATTGGAAGGACTGATGCTGAAGCTGAAGCTCCACTTCTATGGCCACCTGATGTGAAGAGCTGACTCACCTCAAAAGACCCTGATGCTGGGAAACATTGAAGGCAGGAGGAGAAGGAGGTGATAGAGGATGAGATGGTTGGGTGGCATCACTAACTCTATGGACATGAGTGAGCAAACTCTGGGAGACAGAGGAGGCTAGGGAAGCCTGGAGGATAGGGAAGCCTGTCGCGCTGCAGTCCATGGAGTCGGAGTCAGAAATGACTTAATGACTGAACAACAGCTAGGAGACTGGGCATGGTAACTATTTTTCAGTCTGCTTAGGAACTTTCCTATTGTCAGAAGTTAAAGAATAATTTTCCCCAAAAAAGGCAAAATCATGACTCTCCTACTCTACATGTATTAAAGATTTTATTTGGCTTGGTAATTAGTGAGGAAACTAGGCAGATGTTACAACTAATCCAAAGGAGAAATCTAAAAAGTGTAAATTTACATGGAGTGAAGGAAAGTGGAGGTGAATTGACAAATAGTTGGAAACTGGCTCTTTCCTTAAGGAAGAGGGAAATCTATTGAACCACCAGACAGAATTTATTTGCATGTCTATAGACAAAGAATTATTTTGCATTGCTATCGGTTATCTACAACTTACAGGACCGTAAAACAGTGCAAAGACACTGAAAGGCTAGAATCAGACAGCCTACAAGGATGTTCTCTGAACGGCCCCGTTTTTTCCATCAGCAACACCCAGTGATCTTGGGGATTTATTCCAGGTTTCGTCACGGGAACAAGTCTAGACAATCTTAGCACCTCATTCTGCCTGATAATAGCAGTTAATATCAGGAGTGAGAAATCAGAATGCTTCCCTGATGGCTCAGGGGTAAAGAATTCACCTGCAATACAGGAGATGCGAGTTTGAGTCCTGGGTTGGGAAGATCCCCTGGAGGAGGGCATGGCAGCCCCCTCCAGTATTCTGGCCTGGGAAATCCCATGGGCAGAGGAGCCTGGCAGGCTGCAGTCCATGGGGTTGCACAGAGTCGGTCACAACTGAAGCACTAACACTTTCGCAACAGAGAGTGCAAGATAGCAGATTGGGCGAGGACCTGCTCCTATCCCTGGTGCCCTGATGCCGCCCTCCCCCCACACCTCCCCCCAGGGAGTGGGGATGTTTCTAGAAGGCTCTAGAAGCTGCTACAGTCCTTCCCCCACCCAGATCCTTCCAGCAACCCAGTATCCTTTCCAGCTACCAAAGCCAATCCTTGTCACTCTTTTCTTTTTTTTTTCCCTAAGAGCCTTTGAGTTATATGTTTTTCCATGAAGAATCTTGACTTATACAGCTATTAAGTGACAAAGTGAGTTTAAAAACCTCACCTGCCTAAAATGCATAGCTGAGTTTTTCAGTTTCCCCACCTGCAAATAGGGTTATTATTGTACCTACCCCGCTGGGTTATTGTGGAGATCAGGTACATCCATCCATCTAAAGCTCCGAAAAGACTGCCTGGTGCCTAAAGTACTCAACACAAGTTCATTTTATCATCAGCTCTATTTGGCCAATGGATAAACTGAGCCGAGGATGTCATGAACTTCACCCAAAGTCATGGACTTGCCACCATTTATGAGCAAATGGCAGGATGGGCTGCTGAACCCGGGCAGTGATCAGAGCCTGCTGGCTTCTCTTGGATGCTGGAGAAGCCATCTAGGGGCCTCCCTGCAGGTCTGGTGGTTAAGACTTGGAGCTTCCACTGCAGGGGCCACAGGTTCCAGCCCTGGTTGGGGAACTAAGATCCCGCCTGCTATGGGGAGTGGCCAAAATAAATGAATAAATAAACTGCCATTATTTTTTCAAAAAAAGTCATCTGCTTTCCCCACTTCCCCACCAGAGAAGAGCGGGCACCTGTCCTGGGAGTCTGGGTCGGGCACAGCTCAGGGCTGGCAGGCTCTAGGGTCACCTCCCTTGGCAGCCCTGCTCCTGGAGCTGAAAGAACCATGGGCAGCTGGGGCCTCCCAGCACTGAGGAGCAGCAGCCAGGTGAGCAGGTTGGGGTGGGGGGTGGGCACCGGCTCCCACCCAGCTGGGATCTGCTGCAGATGGACCTGCTCCCATCTGCCTCCCCAGGGGCCCCCTGAAGCACCGCACACCTGGCCACCGGCCCTTCTCCTGCCGTTGCCGCCATACGGAAGCATAAATCCAGTTAATGCGTCCAAAAAAGAAAAATCAAAATGTCAGATCTGCAGAGATGGTTCAATTGAAGGAATATTGATTGTCACGGAGAATATTCTCACTTTATTCACCTACTTAGTCTGCTCCCCTAGGCGCGGATGAATTCATCAAATATTGTCACAGCACATAATAATGCTCTTCCCCAGTGCTGCTGTGATCGCACGAGCTCCAGTCCTGCCCACTGTGCCTGTCCCCATGGGGATGACGGGGGAGAGAGGAAGGTGTTGCCAAGGTGTGGTCATGGCACATTTCCCTGGACAAGGCACTTTCCCTAGAGCATCCACTCTGATCTTCAGTACAGCCGTGGAGGGGAGCCAGGTGTCATGGAGGGGTGAGATGATCCCATTTTCCAGTTGGGATCAGAAAGATTAAGCCACTCATCCAAGTTCATGATACTAACCAGCTAGGATTTGAACCGTGGTTTTCCAATTCCAAATTCAAAACCCCTTCCACTCCACCATGCCCTTTGCTGTGGCCGGTGGACTGATCCAGTCAAGACTGGAGATGGGTGGAGCTCTCTTCACCTGTGATCTGCTCAGCCAGTGCCATGATTATGCACCCACTGTTTGCTCAGCCCTGGATGTAGAATCTAGGAGATGATCCATAAGCCTCCATGGGTCTCTTGCTCAGCATGGAGAAGTAGATGAGGGTTTTGGAGACTAACACAGTTGGAACTCTGAAAACACCACAAGTGACCCCTGACCATAAGAAGTGAGGGCTTATCAAAGTGAAGCCAGCACAAAGGCTGGAGAACCCTGAGAAAGTAACACAAAACTCGTGGGGGCATCTTGGCCCACCAAGACCTAGTTGCTGAAGAACCCATCAAGAAGGAGTTGGGAGTCGTGGATGGACCTAGAGATTGTCATACAGGGTGAAGTAAGTCAGAAAGAGAAAAAGAAAAAGAAACATTGTATAATACAGCCTATATGTGAAAACTAGAAAAAACTGTAGAGGTGAACTGATTTGCAACTGAGTCACAGACATAAAGAAGAAACTCACAGACCCAAGAGGAGGAAGGAGAGGGATGGATTGGGAGATTTGAACTGATGTAATCACACTTCTCGGAGAAGGCAATGGCACCCCACCCCAGTACTTTTGCCTAGAAAATCCCATGGACGGAGGAGCCTGGTAGGCTGCAGTCCATGGGGTCGCTAGAGTCGGACACAACTGAGTGACTTCACTTTCACTTTTCACTTTCATGCATTGGAGAAGGAAATGGCAACCCACTCCAGTGTTCTTGCCTGGAGAATCCCAGGGACGGGAAGCCTGGTGGGCTGCCGTCTATGGGGTCGCACAGAGTCGGACACGACCGAAGTGACTTAGCAGCAGCAGCAGCAGCAGCAGTCACACTTTGGGGTTTCCAGGTGGTGCTAATGTTAAAGAATTTGCCTGCCAATGCAGGAAATGCAAGAGATATGGGCTTGATCCCTGGGTTTGGAAGACCTTCTGCAGTAGGAAATGGCAACCTACTCCAGTATTCTTGCCTGGAAAATTCCATGGACAGAGGAGCCTGATGGGGCCACAAAGAGTCAGACACAACTGAGTGACTGAGCACACACACATGCACACTACTAATGTATCAAATAGATAACAAAGGGGAACCTACTGGAGAGCACGGGGAACTCTCTTCAGTGTTGCCTAGGTCACCACTCTGTTCAGTGGTGACCTAAACGGGAAGGAAATCCAAAGCAGAGGTGATATGTATTTAAGTCTAACTGACTCATTTTGCTGCGCAGCAGAAACTAACACACCCTGGTAAAGCAACTATACCCCTGTAAAAAATTGATTTTAAAAAAGGAGAGGGGTTGGATGCCAAGCCCTGGAATGCATTTGCTCAGTGAATTATGGGTTCTTTCCAGACACGTCCAAGGAAAACACAGCCCTCGCATCGTACACCAGCATTTCTAAAGAGTGTCCCGAAGAACAGGAGATCTGAATGTCTGTTGAATGGATTATTTCTGTTCAGGACTCCTCACATCCTTCACCATCCTGATGAGGGTGGTGATAATGACAGTCATTATCCGTGTTGACTGTAACCCATATTCCCAGCGCGCTCGTGTATTAACTCATCTGAGCCTCATGGTAGGTGCTGCTGCGACCCCCATTTTGTTGTTGATCAGTCGTTCAGTCGTGTCTGACTCTTTGCGACCCCGTGGACTGCAACACACTGGGCCTCCCTGTCCTTCACCATCTCCCGGAGCTTGCTCAAACTTCTCAAACCCATGTCCATTGAGTCAGTGATGCCATCCAACCATCTCGGCCTCTGTCGTCCCCTTCCCCTCCTGCATTCAGTCTTTCCCAGCATCTGCGTCTAAGAAAACCAAGACAAGAATGCTTGTGACGGGGGACCGAGATGAGAACGCTGGAGCTGACAGGCTGGGTCACTTCTTTGAGCAGCTCTGAGAGGCAGGTGTAGGATGCAAAACTCCCAAACTTCTTCGACAGCTCTACACCTGCTCTGGTTTTGCCCCAGCGCATCTCTTGGGATTAAGGAACTATGAACTGTCAGAACACTGGTGTAAACAATCAGCCTGACTGACTGGCTTAGAGCCCCATTCAACTGTACTCTTAGAAGCGAGTGCAAGTTGTTAACGCCCAGCAGGTTATGGGCTGTGGCTGGTCTGAATCCAAAGGCGGGAGCTCCTGGGAAAATCCAGAAATGGTGGCTGGGCCGGGGCCAGGCCTTCCACCTCTCTTGCCCTCTCTCCTGACCACCTTGAAGCAGGAACCAAGAAAAGGAGGATGAACTCCAGTCTGCTTCCCCTCACCACCACCCTTGGCTGAACACCAGATCTGAAACCTCCCAGCCACGTGCAGAAAAGGACCTTTCCAGGGTTAGATTCAGCCCAGAAGAATAAAGATGCTAATCACTTTGGGCAGCTCCCCGCAGTGTGGCCACCTGGGGCTCAGCCACATCCCCCTGCAATTTCTGGCTTGCTCTGGTGCCTTGGCTGGCATCCCCAGCAGGTGCAGGAAGTGGGGGGCTGCATTCCCGGGAGCCTTTGCCAAGAGCCCCAGTCCCTCCGAGGGAGAGGGGGCTTTGGCCTCAGTAGGAGCATATCAATGGGAAACCGTGGTGAGAAGACATAGCTGGCCAGAGCTGGTGATGGGGTAATTAATTCTACTTAAGAAAAATGTTACTAAAAATTAAAGGTACTAATTAAGAAAAATTGGATCAGCTGTTCGTCAGCGTGGGGCAGAAACTAGAGCTTCGATGATGCATTTCTCAGGCAGCATTCTGCTGGGAGTGCGCAGGACAAAAACCACAGCAGACACTGTCATTTGAGGGGTCCCGGAGAGGCCAGAGGGGCTACCAGCCGGAGAGGGCCTTGGGGAAGAAGCCGACACGGGGGAGTGTCTGGCAAGGTGATGATGAGTCCAAGAGGCTGGAGAGGCCAACACAGGTTGGAAGGATCCAGACCACGGCCCAGTATTCACCCATTCTTTCCAGGGTCCAGGAAGGCTGGGCTGGAGGGACCAGTAGAGAGCAACTCTGGGGTCCTGGTGCGGGGGGCGGGGGTCTCTGAGGTGAGACGGAGCCGGTGGCAAGTCCGGTGATGGAAGAAGTTGCAGCAAGTTGCAGCAAGAGGAGCCGGATCAGGGGTCAGGCAGGGCCAGGAGGCGATGGGCAGCAGGCAGGTCTTCAGGGCTCTGCACTCGGGTCAGGTGAGCAGACAGCATAGAAAGACCCAGAACTAGAAAACAGAAGCACTAGCAGAGGCAGGGCTTCTCAGCGCGGCTCTGCTGATGTGGGTTTCTTTGTTGTGGAAGCCTGTCCAGTGCATCACAAAGCATTTAGCTGCATCCCTGGCCTCCATCCCTGGAGTCAAGATTGCCGGGAGAAATATCAATAACCTCAGATATGCAGATGACACCACCCTTGCGGCAGAAAGTGAAGAGGAACTAAAAAGTCTCTTGATGAAAGTGAAAGAGGAGAGTGGAAAAGTTGGCTTAAAGTTCAACATTCAGAAAACTAAGATCATGGCATCTGGTCCAATCACTTCATGGCAAATAGATGGGGAAACAGTAGAAACATTGAGAGACTTTATTTTCGGGGGCTCCAAAATCACTGCAGATGGTGACTGCAGCCATGAAATTAAAAGATGCTTGCTCCTTGGAAGAAAAGCTATGACCAACCTAGACAGCATATTCAAAAGCAGAGACATTACTTGCCAACAAAGGTCCGTCTAGTCAATGCTATGGTTTTTCCTGTGGTCATGTATGGATGTGAGAGTTGGACTATAAAGAAAGCTGAGCCCCGAAGAACTGATGCTTTTGAACTGTGGTGTTGGAGAAGACTCTTGAGAGTCCCTTGGACTGCAAGGAGATCCAACCAGTCCATCCTAAAGGAGATCAGTCTTGGGTGTTCATTGGAAGGAAGGATTGATGTTGAAGCTGAAACTCCAATACTTTGGCCACCTGATGCAAAGAACTGACTCCTTGGAAAAGACCCTGATGCTGGGAAAGATTGAAGGCAGGGGGAAAAGGGGACGACAGAGGATGAGATGGCTGGATGGCATCACCGACTCATGGACATGAGTTTGGGTGAACTCTGGGAGTTAGTGATGGACAGGGAGGTCTGGTGTCTGCAGTCTTTGGGGTCGCAAAGAGTCAGACACAACTGAGCGACTGAAGTGAACTGAACCGAACTGGCCTCCATCCACTAGCTACATCACCTGGTTACGATTAAAAGTATCTTCAGGACCCCCTGGTGGCCCAGTGGTTTAGGACTCCACACTTCCAATGAAGCAGTGTGGGTTGAATTCCTGGTCAAGGAACTAAGATCCCAAGTGCCACGTAGTACAGCCAAAACAAAAAAATTAAGAATCTGAAAGAGAATGACTAGATGTATATGTAAAACTGAATCACTTTGCTGCACACCTGAGACTAATACATTGTAAATCAACTATATCCCAATATAAAATATTAAAAATTACATTCAACTTGATTGTATAAAATGTGATTATTGCCTCTTTCCTGTAAATTTTATTTCAAATTTTTGTCTTTTCCCACCACTTTCCATTAAATGGCAGAAATAAAGAATAAAAATTGCAAAAGCAAGCAAAAGCTTCCTTCAATTTAAAATTTTGTTAGTTATCTATAAAATGCATTTCAGGGACATGTGATTCCAGTGCTAAAGAATCCATCTGCCAATGCAGGAGACTTAAGAGACGCAGGTTCGATCCCTGAGTCAGGAATATCCCTGAGGAAGGAAATGGCAACCCACTCCAGTATTCTTGCTGAGAGAATCCCATGGACAGAGGAAATTAGTGGGCTACAGTCCAGGGGGTTGCAAAGAGTCAGACAGGACTGAGTGACTGAGCACACACACACACATACTATTATTGGTGGTGGGGAACCTCTGAACCCCTGTTTGAACTTAGGAAAATCTCTGAAGTAGCTGGTAAACTAATTCCCAGGAAAAGAAAGCAACTCCTGTTAGGGCTTAAGGCCCACTGGCAAAGGTTATTTTAAAAATAAAATCACAGGCTATGAAAAAGGTTCTTTACAGCATGCCACATCTCTTCCAAGTAAAAATCAATTTGAACCAATTCAGAGAGAGAAAGAGAGATGAAGAGGGGAAATTTTTTTAATTAAATTTAACAAAAAGAGAAGCAAACAAACGAAAAAGGCAAACAAATATACCTCCAGACACTGCCAAGCGTCCCTGGGTGGGGTGGGGGGAGGGGACAGAATAATTGCCCCAGGTCGGAAACCACAGCCCTGATTTTTAAAAAGACTGCAGCACCTTGTCCTGACAAAGGTCTCTTGTTTACTCTTGAGGCAAACAGATGCTGCCCTATATGTACACCATCTAGACCCCAGACTCCTTCCAGCTCATGGCTCACTGACCCCCAGGCCCAGATCCCTCACTGGGTCATTCCACATCCAGCTGGACGAGTCCAAGGACAGAGTGGGGAGGGCTGTTGGGGAGATTTCGGGGGCCAGCCCTGGAAACATCTGACATCACTTTGGCCATCAGGTCACTGGCCATACGTAACCACAAAGGGTAAATGTGAGCCGGCAGGCGGCCCAGGAGGAGACCCCAGACACGAGCCAACAATAACCCACGGGCACCACCGCACCTCCCGGTCCTGGCCTTAGCAGCCAGCTCATCTAACCCTGGCCAGCCTCAGTTTCCTTCTCTTCAAAGACCCCCTTCCACAGCAAAATGTGTTACATGCACACAATGGACAATGACTCGGCTGAAAGCAAGGATAAAGACCTGACACGCGATGCCACATGCATGACCCTCGAAAACCGCGTGCTGAGTGAAGGAAGCCTGACGCGGAAGGTCATGGATTGCGTGACCCCCTTTGTGTGAAAATCCAGAAGAGGCACAGAAAGCGGATTAGGAGCTGGGGTGGGGAGGAGGTTTTGGGGTGCTGCTAATAGGTGAGTCTCAGTGAACTCCGGGAGTTGGTGATGGACAGGGAGGCCTGGCGTGCTGCGATTCATGGGGTCGCAAAGAGTTGGACACAACTGAGCGACTGATCTGATCTGATCTGATCTGATAATAGGTGTGGGATGTCCTTTGGGGGAACTAGATAGAGGTGATGGCTGCATGACATTGTAAGGGTATGAAATGCCCCTGCCCTGTACACTTTTACTCACTTATTTATTTTATTCTTCTTGGCCATGCTGCATGGCAGACATACAGGATCTCAGTTCCCCGAACAGGGATCAAACCCACAGTGGAAATGCAGAGTCTTAACCACTGAACCGCTAAGGACGTCCTGCCTTGTACACTTTTATCTTTGTATTTCTAGTTTTTTTTTGTTTTTTTTTTAAATAAATGTAGCCCAGTTGGGCTTTCCACCACTTCTCTTTTGTTTAGTTACTTTTTCATTTTGGGCTGTGCTGGGTCTCCGTAGCTGCGCGAGGGCTTTCTCCAGTTGCGACGGGCAGGCTTCTCCCTGTGGTGGCTTCTCTTGTCGCGGAGCGTGGTCTCCAGGGCTCAGTGGTGTGGAGCACAGGCTTAGTTTCTCTGGCGTGTGGACTCTACCCAGACGGGGAATCAAACACATATCTTCTGCATTGGAAGGTGGATTCCTTACCGCTGGACCACCGGGGAAGTCCTTGTACACTTTTAAATGGTTGGTGTTAGCTTACAAGAATTTTACTTCAATTTTTTAAGAAAGGGAAAAGGCCCCTTCCACCTCCAACCTTCAGTGGTTGTTTAAGATCCTTAAGAGGCAAAAACTAGACCAAGGTGCCGAAAGTAGGAACACGGGTACTGTTCTTTCTGAAGATATACAGCAAGGAAAAAAAATTTTAAAGACCCTGATCCTACTTTGTCTGTCAAGTGAGTGCAACGTTAGCGAGGCTTGTAAACTAGAAAGCTCTTTATGAAACGTCGGCGGACGCTGTTACTGAGACTCTGTATGTGATCTCATTGGTATTCTCGTGGATACAGCTGGGACGGGGCCAGGCGGGAGTGAGTGAGCTGCGTAAACATGTGTGCGTTAAGGGCAGGCCAGCTAGAGGGTTCTAAACACAGTGGCCCACAACAGCCATTATTATTCAGGATAATGTAAATTAACAGCGAAGCTGCTACCCTGTGTCCTGGGTCCCCAGTTCTGTACTTTGACACATCTTTCGTTCATACTCAGTCACTCAGTCGTGTCCAACTCTGTGACCCCATGGACTGTAGCCCTCCAGACCCCTCTGTCCATGGGATTCTCCAGGCAAGAATACTGGCATGGGTTGCCATGCCCTCCTTCAGGGGATCTTCCCAACCCAAGGATCAAACCAGCATCTCCTACATTGTAGGCAATGCAGGAGTCATCTGGGAAGCCCCACGATGCACCTTACATGCGACTAATGAGTGAATCCTCTCTGCAACCCTGAAAGGTAGTCAGATTATAACTGTTTACAGATGAGAAATGTCAAAACTGACTGGTTAAATAATTTGCTGTATTAGTTTTCAACTGCTGGGCAACAACTTATACCAAAACTCCGAGGCTTAAAACGCGCAATTACTTTCTCACAGTTTCTGTGATCAGGGGTCCAGGCATGGCTCCTGGGCCCTCTGTCTTAAGGCTGCTATGCAGGTGTCAGCTGGCACTGGGGTCTCATCTGAAGGCTTGACTGGGGAAGGATTCGTGTCCAAGCTCACGTGGTTGCTGGCAGGATTCAGTTCCTGCAGGATTATTGGATGGAGGGTCTCAGTCCCTACCTGGCTGTGTCTAGAGACATCCTTAGTTGCTTGCCACATGAATCTCTCCAAAATGCTGGCTTGCCTCCTCAAAACACGTGAACCAAGAAGGCAATGGAATCTGCTAACAAGACAAATCGCAACCTTATGTAGCCAAATCACAGAAGGGACGTCTCATTCCCTTTGCTGTGCTCTGTTGGTTAGAAGAAAGTCTCTAAACTGAGCCACACTCAGGCATGATTGGGGGTTGGGGGAGGGGGAGTGGATTACACACGTGCGTGAACATCAGGATGTGGGGATCACGGGGGCCACACTCCCCAAAGATCCCCCACACTCCTCAGCAAAGAGCTGAGCCACCTACGCCTGTAGATTTCTTTCCCAGGTTCATATCATTGCACTGCACTCTCTCCGTGTTCTGAGGGTGGAAAGCAGGGAACGACGGGAAAGACAGCGAGATCTTCCTATGGGAAAAAGGCTGCACTGAGCTCTCCCTGGCCAGGCCTTGCTGATGAGGCTTGTCCTACAGGGTGAAGCCCGGGAGCTAGGGCTCCTCCGATGTTCCTGGTATCCTCATTACAGCCACGTGTGGTGCCGCATTTTAATTGCCTGGCAGAGCCCTAAGCACCAAAGAGGAGGCTTTCCACATCCTCCTCATCGTGACTATTTACAGGCTGGGAACGTTCGGGGCTCCTCAAGCCCCAGGTTTACATCTCCCCTCCCAACACAGGCAGTTCAAGCCTTCTTTATTATACCAGCTCCGTAGACCCGCTGGGACCACGGGCAGCACCCGCTCTGCCCAGAAGCTGGTACAGTGTGTGCCTAGGATGCGGGTCTTCTGAGCATTTCTGGGAGGAATGGATAAAGGACTCAACTCATCCCCATCAGACCTGCTCAAGGAAGGACTTCATTTTATCCCGATATCCCTGGCACATGGCACAGTGCCCAGCAGGTGGGCCTCTGTGGATGTGAAATGAATCCATGGTCACCCACAAGGGTCATCTATGCACATGCGGTGGAACACTGCAAAGCCAGGTTTGAGCAGAGAAACCTGATCTCCACCAACTTATTATTTTTCTTTGATCCTTGAGTGAGTGGGACATTTGGGGAGGGGGGGACTGTCTAATGGCCAGAAGACCAAGGAAGAGATGAAGATCACTGAAAGCAGCTCATCCTGGGCTTCTGTGACTAATGAGTGCCCCAGAAATGTAACTATACACAAAACGGCCCTCCCAAACCCCAGACCCCCCGCCGAGCCTCTGTGCACCTCCAGCCCTGGCAGCTGGGTCAGAAGTAACTACCTCCCCCAGTTTCTCCCTGAGTCCTTTCTCTTAGAATCCTTGCAACATAAAAGCTCTTCCAGCCCCCCATATGCCCCCCACTTCCAGCCACAGAGTGGTGTCATTTGCCCATCAACTTCCCTTCTGCACAGAACTCTTGGAGGGATGTTCCCTGGTGGTCCAGCGGTTAAGAATCTGCCTTCCAATACAGGGGACACGGGTTCAATACCTGGTCAGGGAACTAAGATTCCACACACTGTGGAGCAAGGAAGCCCACGTGCTGCAGCTACTGACGCCCACGCACTCAAGCCCATGCTCCTCAACAAGAAAAGCCTCCATGCAGTGCAGCCAAGGGCCAGCACAGCCAAATAAATAATAAAGAAAATAAATTAAAAAAAAAACCTCTTGGATAAGCCCAATGAACAGTGCATGTCCTTCACCATTCTAAGGGGTGGCTATACCCATGGATCCCCAGAGTAACAGAGATGAAAATAAATTTTAGGGCTTCCCTGCGGGCTCAGTGGTAAAGAATCTGCCTGCTAATGCAGGAGACATGGGTTCGATCCCGGATCGGGGAAGATTCCACTTGCTGAGGAGCAGCTAAACGCAGGCATCACAACTACTGAGTCTCTGCTCTCGAACCCGGCAGTTGCAAGTGCTGAAGCCCGAGGGCCCTCGAGCCCCATGCTCTGCAACAAGAGAAGCCACTGCGGTGAGACGCTTGTGCACGGCAGCAAGAAGGTAGCCCCCAATTGCCGCAACTAGAGAAAAGTCTGCACAGCAACAAAGACCCAGGACAACCGAAAATATACAGATAAATTTACTTTTTTAAAACGGGAAGTAAATTTTATATCAAGCAGGGCACTGATATGAACTACATAGACGACATACACATCAGCGACTGTCACCCCCTACAGACCCGCCGGAAACAATCTGCGTTGCAGGCAGCCTGACAGCTTACGCCATGAAAAGCCTCCCTCGTGCAGGCTGGTAAATAGAGCATTCTTATTTGCAAGGTTGGTTTAAATCTTGGAGGGCGTGTCATCCAAAGACCACGGAGACCTCTTGACCCTGACAATAGGAAGCTGGGCAGCTCCTGGCCACGAGAGCCTTGGCAAGGAATGCCAGGCAGGGCCAGCCCTGGCCCCTCTGCCCTCCCTCCCATCACAACCTTCCTTTCCTTCGTTCTAGCCCCAGCTGACTCCTCCTGTTTTCCTAGGCCGGGCTTTGCTGTGCTGGGAGCAGGAGCTTTATTGAATTTCTGCAAGTACTTTGCATGGCGTCTGATTTACAATTCATAACCTGGATTATACTGCAAGTTCAGCCTTCCAGGGTCGGTGTAATTTAGATCTAGGAAATATTTTCCTGTGCTTTCAATTCCCCAGACATCTGAGGTGTTGGAAATGGATTCCACCCCTGGAGGTTTACAGCTTGGAGGAGGTGACGGAAAGGGAGGCTGAAGCTGGTACACAAAGGGAGGTGGTGGGGAGAAGTGGAGGGCGTAAGACCCAAGGGTGGGAAAAGGCTCCAAAACTCCTGTGGACGGGGTCTGCCCCCATGAAATTAAAAGACGCTTGCTCCTTGGACAAAGGCTATGACAAACTTACACAGCATGCTCACAGAGATATCATTTTGCCAACAAAGGTCCATCTGGTCAAAGCTATGGTTTTTCCAGTAGTCATGTACAGGTGTGAAAGTTGGACCGTAAAGAAGGCTGAGGGCCAAAGAATTTATGCTTTTGAACTGTGGTGCTGGAGAAGACTTTTGAGAGTCCCTTGGACAGCAAGCAGATCAAACCAGTCAATCCTAAAGGAAATCAATCCTGAATATTCACTGGAAGGACTGATGCTGAAGCTGAAGCTCCAATACTTTGGCTACCTGACCATGCAAAGAGCTGACTCATTTGAAAAAGACCCTGACGCTGGGAAAGATTGAAGGCGGGAGGAAAAGGAGATGACAGAGGATGAGATGGTTGGATGGCGTCACCGACTCAATGGACATGAGTCTGAGCAAACTCTGGGAGACAGTGAAGGATAGGGAAGTCTAGCATGCTGCAGTCCATGGGGTCGCAAAGAGTCAGACATGACTTAGCGACGGAAAAACAGCAAGACAAAAGTGGGACAGCATGCTAAGACGCATGAGAAAGGGGCAAGACTGGGGTTTCTATTGTCTGAACACACCGCCTCCTGATGGCGCCCTGATGGCCCAGGAGACTAGGGACCCGGACACCGCCACGGATCGGCAGAAACAAAAGCTGTCCAGTGTGGACAGTCCAGGGCTCAGAAGGAAAATGCTCTGTCTTCTGGTTCTGCCTCTGCCACTGTCTTGCTGAAAGATAAGCAAACCCCCTGACCACTTTCTTTTCCTAATGGTTTTATTGTGATGTCATTTGCATTCCATATAATTCACCTGTGTATTTTTTAATTTTTATTTTTTAAATTATGAAAGTATGCTAACACATTTATGGGAGACTTGGAAAATACAGAACAAGATTACATATAGTTTTACTATGTATTGCAATTATTTCTTTAAGTAGATAAATTAAGTTTTTTAGTTGGAGTCTCAATATCAAACTCTCAAAAATTAACAGAATGAATATACAGAGAAGCAGAAAAATACAGTAGACCTGGAAGGCACAGTAATTCAGCCATTTAAAGTGTATAGTTCAGAGACTTTGCTGGTGGTCCAGTGGTTAAGAGTCTGCCTGTGAATGCAAGGGACACGTGTTCGATCCCTGATCCAGGAAGATCCCACATGCCGTGGATGAACTAAGCCCATGCGCCACAACTATTGAAGCCTGCTCCCCTGCAGCCCATGCTCCACAGCAAAAGAAGTCCTCACACTGCAATAGAGAGTAGCCCCCATTTGCTGCAGCCCGAGAAGGCCCACAAGCAGCAATGAAGACCCAGCACAGCCATAAATCAATTAAAATTTAGTAATAATAATAATAAAGTGTATAATTCAAAGACTTCCCGTACTTACACTGAGGTGTGT
>NW_011494943.1:6091236-6098067 GCF_000754665.1 Bison bison bison
GGTGTGTAGCCATCACCACAATCAATTTGAGAACCTTTTCATTATCTTGAAAAGAAAGCTTGTACACCTTAGCCTTCGCCTTCTGAATTAGTTTTCTGGGGCTGCTGTAACAAATCTCTGCATACTTAGTGGCTTCAAGCAGCTTGACCTGATGCTGTCACAGTTGGTCAGGTTAGAGTCTGAAATCCAGGTGTGGTCCACGCTCTGTATGATGTCTCTAGGGTAGAGTCCTTCCTCGCCTCTTGCAGCTTCTCGGAGGCTCCAGCCATCCTTGGCTTCTGGCTGCACTCCTCCCATCTCTGCCCCTGCCTTCACATGGCCTCCTTCCTCTGTGTTAGTCACTCAGTCATGTCCAACTCTTTGCAACCCCATGGACTATAGCTCACCAGTCTCCTCTGTCCATGGAATTCTCTAGGCAAGAATACTGGAATGGGTTGCCATTCCCTTCTCCAGGGGATCTTCCTGACCCGGGGATCAAACCCCTGTCTCCTGCACTGCAGGCAGATTCTTTACAATCTGAGCCCCCAGGGAACTGAGTCTCAAATCTCTTTCTGTCTTCCTTTTATAAGGACACATGTCACGGAATTTAGGACCCACTCTAGCAGCCTGACCTCTTATCTGGATGCTTCCCTTCAGGATTTTGTCTGGAGCACCCTTGCCCTTTACTCTCCTCCTGGGGACAAGAGGAGAACCCATTTATTGACCTAAGAACAAAGAACCTAAGAGAGAAGGTACAGGACCCAGCTGGGCCCTCTTCTGTCCTGAAAAGAAGACACCAAAATGGGAAGAGCCGTTTTACTTTTGTCGTTGAGATGGTGACGGTGGCAGTGATGGTAGTGATGGTGGTCATGGTCACGGTGATTATGGCGGAGCTGGTGGTGCTGGTGGTGCTGGTGGTGCTGGTGCTGCTGGTGCTGCTGGTGGTGATGGTGCTGGTGCTGGTGATGGTGCTGGTGCTGGTGATGGTTCTGCTGGTGCTGCTGGTGGTGACTGATGGTGACAGTAGTTAAAATTCATGGATCCAGGACATCCTGGAGGTCCAGTGTTTAAGACTCCACTGCAGGGAGCATGGATTGGGGAACTAAGATCCCACATGCCACACAGCATGGCCAAAAGAAAAAAAATTCACGAACCCTCTCCAGAGAAAGGGATGGCTTCTGTCTAGAGTCACGCTAGCCCGCTCCTCTGAAGACAAGTCCAATGAAAGGAGATGGATGTGGCATGTGATGTCTTTAGAACATAGCTATTTCTTGAAGCCCCTTCCAAATTCTTCCCAGCAACGAAAAACCCAAAAGCCATGGATACTTGCCTTCTGTCCTACGTGGGTGTTGTAAACCTGGTCACTAAGGCTCAGGGGTTTTTTCCTGATCCTCATTGAATGACCCAAGACAGGAGAGTCCTGTGAATCTAACACAGAATCCCCAAGGCTCTGCATGGTACCTGACTTATATTAGGCCCTTGATACACATTTGTGAACAAACATACCCTTTAGGGACTTCCCTGCTGGTCCAGTGGCTAAGACTCCTTGCTCTCAGTGGAGGGGTGCCGGGTTTGATCCCTGGTCAGGGAACTAGGTCCCATATGACACAACTAAGAGCTCACATCCTGCAACTAAAAATCTCAAGTGCGGCAACTAAGACTTGGTACAGCCAAATAAGTAAATATTAGGTGTTCTTTGGAAGGAATGATGCTAAAGCTGAAACTCCAGTACTTTGGCCACCTCATGCGAAGAGTTGACTCATTGGAAAAGACTCTGATGCTGGGAGGGATTGGGGGCAGGAGGAAAAGGGGACAATAGAGGATAAGATGGCTGGATGGCATCACCGACTCGATGGACATGAGTCTGAGTGAACTCCGGGAGTTGGTGATGGACAGGGAGGCATGGCATGCTGCGATTCATGGGGTTGCAAACAGTCGGACATGACTGAGCGACCGAACTGAACTGAACTGAACTGAAAACAAACCATACTCTTCAGCAAGCCATAGTCTAGCCGGGGACCAGGGATACCCATGGCTGGAGTCTCCCATCCTCACTAGCGCTCTCAGGAGTGGATGGCTTCAAGATCCTTCTAACCAGCCCAGAAAGTGTCGCAATCACATTATTCAAAGATAGAGGGAGGTTGATTGCTGACTACACCTTTCCTGTGACCTGGAAGAAGATGCGTTTTATGAGAACACAAGGCCATAAAAAGTAATCTCGAATATTTCTAATGGCTTATAGTGTACTTTAAAACTCTACACGGGCACTTGCCTGGTGGTCCAGTGGTTAAGAATCTACCTGCCAACGCAGGGGACATGGGTTCAATCCCTGGTTCGGGAAGATCCCACATGCCAGGGGCCAACTAAGCTCGTGCACCACATCCACTGAAGCCTGTGTGCCTAGAGCCCCATGCTCTGCCGCAAGAAAGGAAACTGCAGTGAGAAGCCTGGGCACCACAACGGAGTAGGCCCTGCCTGCTACACCTAAAGAAAGCCCAACACGCATCAACAAAGACCCAGCACGGCCAAAGATAATATTCATAGATAAATAGTCTTTTTAAAAAACCACTACACAGATTTACTCATTTGATCCTATTTTTGTCAATAGCATCATCACTGTCCTCATCATCACCGTCATTATCTTATGGAGGCAAAAATGAAGACACAGAGAGAGGAACAAGTTGTCCACAGCTTCACAGCAGGTTGCCACACGGCAGAGTTGGGATTAAAAATCCCAGACAATCCAGGCACCTGACCACTGCACCACCCGGCTCTTCGCCTCCTGAGTGCCCCCCGGACTCCCCACAACCCCACTGCATGCCACATTTTCCTTAAGTTGTCACTGCCAACAGCAACTCCGGTCCCATGTGGTGTGTGGACTGGCAGGGTCCTGGCAGGAAGCTGCTGGCACAGCAGTGACGAAAGGACCAATGATGCAAAGACAGAGATGGGACAAGACTAGGGGGACCCAAGAGACGGGGCTGATGCACCCGGGGCCTCGGATGGGAGGGACATTGAGGAGCCACAGGAAGAACTCGGAGACGCGGGTGACACGGGAAACGGCTACCCTCTCACCATCCCTCGGCAGGGAGAGGCTCACAAGTCCTCCCCTCTCTGGCCCGCCCCAAGCTCCTCAAAGGGGCCGGGTCCTCAGATGCTGTCCTCAGAGGCAGGTGCAGAGCAGGTGGATGAGGGCAGAGAGCTGGAGGGTGGACGGAGGAGACCTTGCAGAGAGGGAGAGCTTCGGTGGAGATTAAGGAGGGTCCAGCCCTTTGCTCAAGGTCACAGCTCCGAGGCAGCACCTGGTGAAACCAGGTTGATTTAGCTCCAGAGTTCTTTCCATGGCCGTCTGTGTGGCCCGCGTCCTGCCGATGAAGGCTTTGGTGTGTGTGCATTGGCGTAAACGCGCATCAGCAAGGCTGCCAGCAGCCTCCACAGTGCTTTTATAATAGGATTTTAATTCACTACCCCCATCCCCCCGCTGAGCTGGAAAGCGCTCCTGTTTGTCTATTTCTTGTTAGGTTGCTGCTTCAAATGGGAAACAGGAGGCAACTGCTCTGCTGTACTTACCCCTGGGGCCCCTTCTCACTCTCTGGGACAAGCTCCTCTCAGGTATCCCAGCCCCTCTGCCCACCCTGCCATCCTCCCTGTGGCCAGAAAGGAGAAGCCAGCACCAGGCACACCTTGGGAAAGGAGGAGGGAGCTGCCCACGGCTGAGACACTGCCCCCAGGCCCAGGAGGTGGTCGTCTCCCCCAGAGCAGAGGAGTCCAACAGAACCTGAAGGCCAGCCCTGCCCCAGCCACGCTTGTGTCTGGAGGCACCATCACGGTCCTCCAAGAACCTGAGCATTCACTCTTTTCTTTATTAAACAGTCTGTATCACTTTCTGAAATATACATACATGCGTTTGTTTGTTTATTCGGCTGTGCTGGGTCTTCACTGCCGCACAGGCTTTTCTCTAGTTGTGGCCGGGGTCGGGAGCTACCCTCTAGGTGCGATGCGCAGGCTTCTCATTGCCGTGGCTCCCCTTGCTGTGGGCCACAGGCTCTATGTAGGCTCACGGGCTTCAGTGGTCACCGCACGTGGGCTCAGTAGTTGCGGTTCCCGGGCTCCAGAGCGCAGGCTCAGTAGTTATGGCACGTGGGCATCGTGGCTCTGCAGCAGGTGGCATTTTTCCGGATCAGGAATCAAACCCGTGTCTCCTGGGTTGGCAGGTGGATTCATTACCACTGAGCCACCAGGGACGCCCCGAGCATTCCCTCTTGAGGCCTCTTCCCCTCACCCTACATCCCATCCCCAGTAAGTCCTGCAGACTCCAATCCATCCTCCCCAGGAAACCTACTCCCACCTCCCAGCATGCCAGGGCGGTGTTTGCTCCCTTTGACCCTCTATTATAAGTGGAATTCCCTGGTGCAACAGACATGCTTCTGCAAATTTGTGCTGAAGCTGCGTTTTTGTGAATGGAATCCCAGAGGGCCATGGGATCACTGAGTTCTCTCTCAGAGATAGCCTCCCTGGTGGATCGTAACGTTTTCACCCTCGAGCTACCACTGGAAAAGAGCCTAGAATTTTCCAAGAGACGTTTTGCACTGATCCACCCATGCTTATGATGTGAGTTGTTGAGCGCAGTTTCTTCAACTGCTCTGTTCTGGGTGCTGAGCGCCTGGGAGCAGTTTCCTGGGTGCCCCCTGGCTGTCTTTCCTCGGTTTGGATAGTGCTGGGTGCTGGGTGCTGGGTGCTCTCCATCCCACTCTCCCCCACTTCCCCCACCACCCTAAAGCCATTCTTTCTTCTCCCCTCTGCTCTGTGCCTCTACAGACTAGATCGACTGGGGCTTTTGTTTTTTTAATTTTTATTGGAGTATATTTGCTTTACATGTTGTGATTGTTTCTACTGTACAGCAAAGTCAATCAGCTGTATGTATACATACATCCCCTCTTTTTTGGACTTTCTTCCCATTTAGGTCATCACAGAGCCCCGAGTAGAGGTCCCTGTGTGGTACAATAGGTTCTCAGTAGACATCTGCTTTAGACATAGCAGTGTATGTACTGGAGAAGGAAATGGCAACCCACTCCAGCGTTCTTGCCTAGAGAATCCTGTGGACAGAGGAGCCTGGTGGACTGCCGTCCATAGGGTCGCACAGAGTCAGACACGACTGAAGCGACTTAGCAGCAGCAGCAGTGTATATACATCAATCCCAATGTCCCAATCCCTCCCACCCCTCCCCAAGCTGGGACCTCGTGTTCCCTGCCTCCTAGCTGGGTTTGGCCAATCAAAAGCACTGGCATGAGACTAGGGTGGAAAGAGAGAGAGGTTGGGGTGTGTATTCCACCCACTGCCTCCGTGCCTGCTGCTGTCCTGGCGCGCTTTCCACCAGGGCCGCGCTGCGTTGGACGGCCCCTTCTTTGTGGCTCAGGGCTTGGCAGGCTCCCATAACGTCACCCCTGCCCGTGCGCCTTTGGACCCACACATGGTAAAGTGTCCCCGCTCCTGCTGGCCCCTGGATCCTACCCCACCCCACGCTGGTTCCCTTGTGTGTGTGTGTGTGTGTGTGGTCATTCCCTCAGTTGTGCCCGACCCTCTGCGACCCCATGGACTATAGCCCACCAGGCTCCTCTGTCCATGGAATTTCCCGGGCGAGAATACTGTGAGTTGGTTGCCATGCCCTCCCCCAGGGGATCTTTCCAACCCAGGAATCAAACCTGCGTCTCTTATGTCTCCTGCATTGGCAGGCGGGTTCTTTACTACCAGCACTATCGTGGAAGCCCGCTGGCTCCCTTAACTCTGCTCACGAGTCTGATGCCATCCACACACCCCGCCTAGCAAACGACAGCTGTGACACGGATGTGGTCTCTCTGCAGAACGCAAAGCCCCACTTCCAGCCTCCACCCAGGGCCCCAGAGCAAGTCCCGTCTACCTCACAGGTAGGTTGGGAGAAAGACTAAACGCCTCCAAGGGGGAGCCCAGACACCAAGGTGAGGCGGGCACCCCTGGAGGAGGGTCTCAGCCTTCACACTATTGACATTTGGGGCCAGATCGCTCCTCATTGTTGGAGGACAGAGTGTCCTGGGCGTGGTTATGCACTTAGCACCATCTGTGGCCTCTACCCACTGGATGCCAGTAGCGCCGTCTTCCCAGTCAAGAAAATCAAAAACATCTCCAGGGACTTCCCTTCCCTGGCGGTCCAGTGGTTAAGACTTTCCCTTGCAATGCAAGGGGTGCAGGTTTGTTGCCTCGTTGGGGAGCTGTACAAAAAAGATCTTCATGACCCAGATAATCACGATGGTGTGATCACTCACCTAGAGCCAGACATCCTGGAATGTGAAGTCAAGTGGGCCTTAGAAAGCATCACTACGAACAAAGCTAGTGGAGGTGATGGAATTCCACTTGAGCTCTTCCAAATCCTGAAAGATGATGCTGTGAAAGTGCTGCACTCAATATGCAAGAAAATTTGGAAAACTCAGCAGTGGCCACAGGACTGGAAAAGGTCAGTTTTCATTCCAATCCCAAAGAAAGGCAATGCCAAAGAATGCTCAAACTACCGCACAATTGCACTCATCTCACACGCTAGTAAAGTAATGCTCAAAATTCTCCAAGCCAGGCTTCAGCAATATGTGAACTGTGAACTTCCAGATGTTCAAGCTGGTTTTAGAAAAGGCAAGAGGAACCAGAGATCAAATTGCCAACATCTGCTGGATCATGGAAAAAGCAAGAGAGTTCCAGAAAATCATCTATTTCTGCTTTATTGACTATGCCAAAGCCTTTGACTGTGTGGATCACAATAAACTATGGAAAATTCTGAAAGAGATGGGAATACCAGACCACCTGACCTGCCTCTTGAGAAATCTGTAT
>NW_011494943.1:6098840-6107036 GCF_000754665.1 Bison bison bison
GACAGAGGATGAGATGGTTGGATGGCATCACTGACTCGATGGACATGAGTCTGAGTGAACTCCGGGAGTTGGTGATGGACAGGGAGGCCTGGCGTGCTGTGATTCATGGGGTCGCAAAGAGTTGGACACGACTCAGCGACTGATCTGATCTGGGGAGCTAAGACCCCCCATGCCTCGGGGCCAAAAAAACCAAAGCATAAACCAGAAGCAATATTGTAGCAAACAGAGACTTAAAAATGGTCCCCATTACCAGAAAAAAAAACTTTAAAAAATAACTCCAGATATTGCTGAATGTCCCTTGGGGAGGGGCGGGTGGCAAACACACCCCTGGTTGAGAACCACCAGCCTCCAGGAGGACTGGGCATGACTTGAGGACTCACTGAGCTGGTTTTCTTCTTAGGAGAAGGGGAAGGATGAAGCGGGCACCCCAGGACGCCCGGGGAGGGGTCCCCAGCTCCCGGAAACACGAGGAAGTGATCCTCAGTAAGGTTCCACGGTCACTCCATCTCGTGGCCCTCCAGCCACCCTGGCTTTGAGAAGCCCACTCCTCACCCTCAGCCGGATGCCAGGCCCGGCCCAGCTGCCAGCACAGGTACCTACCCCCCATGACTTGCTCCTCTTCTGCTCCCTCCTAGCCGCCCCCCCACAGCCCCTGGCCCCCCGTTACTCGCCTCTTTTTACCAGCCTTGAAATGATTTGGGGAGGCAGTTGGTAGCAGGGGAGTACAGCTGCCGCTAAGTTATCCAAACGATTTATCTTAAGATTCATGCAGAATTCATTGTGTGGGGACCGGGGTGGGTTTGCTTTTTAATATTCATGCAGATTTGGAAGAAATGTTAATCATGGGTTTGGATAATTTGCACTTTTGCTTAATTCTCCTCCTCCTGGGCTCCATTGGCCAGCCCCCAGGAACCCCCCACCACCCCCACTCCTGCGCCCTGGGGTTCCTGCAGCCCACTGCTGCAGCTGGGGCTGGACCCTGAGGGCAGGACGGGTGGGGGCTGCTCTCTCCTCTGGCTGAACTGGCCCCCGGCATCTCTGAGCGGGGGAGCAGGAAGGTGGGGCAGCTACTGAGAAGAGTTGCCAGAACTTCTGGGGTATCTTGATGGGAAACAGATAACCTGCTATGGCAACCAGATATGTGTAAATTAGCATTGATTATTCTCAAATTAACAGCTTGGGCATTTCAAACCCAAAACAAGGCTGCGGCTCGGCTCCGATCTCAGTGCCGTTCCATCCCTCCCAGCTCTCTCTCTGCCTCCTCCCCTGCCCCTGCGGTGACAGCTATCTTCCCCGGGACAGGTGAGAGGTAGGTTCCTGGGGGAAGGGACCTCAAGAGTCTCCAGATAGACTTCATCAACGTGTGCTCTTGCCCCTCCACCACTGTCCCTGACCTTGTGGGGGAGAGATCCTTCTGGAAACTGTCCACAGTTCCCAGTGCCCAGTAGGGGTAATCCTACCACCCTGGTCCTGGTGTGAGTCCTGCAAGAATTTGGAATAAGCTTCAGGGCTGAAGTCAAGTCTCACAAGCGGATCTCTCACTCCCTCCCAGGTAGAGGTGGAGACGGCTTTGGAAGGTCAGGGCATGACGGTGGATCACCCCCAGGAGATCCACACACCCCAGGAAAGCACATAGACAAGCCCCAGATCCCCCTGACAGAGAGTCCCAGGTTCCTCAGGGGCTGCTATCTGGACCCCCCCTGCCTTTTACAGATAGGAAAGGCAAAGCCCAGAGAGGGACAGTGACTAGCCCATGCTCACACAGTCTACTGGTGGCCGAAGGAGAGTTTGATTACAGGTTTGCCAGAGGCACAGTTAGATGGCGGCAGCATCCATTTCCAGGCAGGAGACAAACACCACTCTGAGAAGCTAAAAGGGAGAGATTTACGCAGGGAAGGAAGTGGCAGCCCACACCAGTATTCTTGCCTGGAAAATCCCATGGACAGAGGAGCTTGGCAGACTACAGTCCATAGGCTTGCAGAGAGTTGGATACAGCTGAGTGACTTCACTTCACTTCACTTCATGGTTATACCAGTAAAGGAACAACAGAGAAGCCAGAAAGCGGATGGTGAGGCTACTCAGCGGTTAGCAAGAACAGGAAGCTCCCGACACCCCAGGGAGAAGGGACAGGGCTTAAAGGTATGTCCCCATGGAAGCTGGTGAAAGTGTGAAAGTGAAATCGCTCAGTCGTGTCCGACTCTTTGCGACCGCATGGACTACAGCCCACCAGGCCCTCCATCCATGGGATTTTCCAGGCAAGAGTACTAGAGTGGGGTGGTGGGCTTGAAGCTGGTGGGCTCATCTAAAAAGAGCTGGCACATAACAAACAAGGTCCTACCACAGAGCACAGGGAACTCTGCTCAATGTCATATGGCAGCCTGCATGGGAGGGGAGTTTGGGGGAGAATGGATACATATATATGTATGGCGGAGTCACTTCACTGTCCTCCTGAAGCTATCACAACATTGTTACTTGGCTACATCCCAATAGAACATACAAAGTTTTTAAAAAATAAGTAAAAAGCCAAAGCAACAAGGAGACACCACAATGCAGGTGAAATAGCCTGAAATCTCCCTCCCTCCCTCCCTCCAACGTCTCACCAGGACCTCACTGGCTATCTTACCTGTTCAGGCTGCTATGACAAAAAACATCAGCGTCTGGGGGCTTACACAGCAAGTATTTACTTCTCATAAGTGTGGAGGCTGGAAGTCCAAGATCAAGGCTGCTTTAATGTCTGGTGAAGGCCCACTTTCTGGTTAGACAGCTCTGTCCACACATGGCAGAAGAGGCTATGGATCTCTCCGGGGTCTCCTTTAGAAGGGCACTAATCCCATTCATGAAGGCTCCACCCTAATCAGCTCTCAAAAGGCTCACCTCTGAACACTGTCGCCTTGGGTGGGGAGTAGGTTTCAACTGTAAATTTGGGGGGACACAAACATTCAGTCTATAGCATCAGCTAAATCCAGTCTGGAGCCACCTGCTGTGACCAGCCCACTGTGACGCTGAGTGGTCTGGGGAATCGTGAAACGCGGGTCTGAGAGCAAATGGGAATGACTGGCACAAAGGCTTTCCCCCTGGACACTGTCCCCACTCCCTCCCCGATGCCTCACTGGGGGCTTGGCAGAGGGGCTGAGAGGAAGGCCCAGGAGAGCCACCGCAGGGCAGTCCAGGACATCAGAAGTGACGGAGACAGCAGAGCTGGCTGACAGAAGGAAACGAGCACGCGGGCATAGAGGGGGTGCGTTCTGCCCCCTCCCCAGCTGGCTCTCTCTCCACCTGGCCTTTTCCTCCCTCCCCTGCTGCGATCTGGTCGGCTTCCAGCCCCAGCAGCCGGTGTTACCTGTCACTGCCTGTCAGCTTCCCCCACCACCATGCAGCTGCCTCTGCCTGGGCCCTGAATAGTAATGAGCAGGGAACCGCAGACTCCAGAAAATAAAGGGGACCCAGAAGACACGGCAGTGATGCGGAAGCCACCGTCTTGCCCCATCTCTCCCTTGTCTGTTAAGACTGGGAGCCCCAAACCCCTGACACGCCACAACACACACACACACACACACACAGCATCCTGGAACTAAGGTGCCCTGAGTGCCAAGGCGGAGCAGAATGCCTGCTAAAGCAGAGAGTAAGATGCCCAGCAAGGGAGCACCTTAAAGCAACCTTAGTCTCTGGGTGGGGCTGGCCTCAGAGCACCAGGAGCAGACCTGCTTCAAGACGGAACAGGGAGCCAAGGTGTGTGAGGGGATGCCTCTACCTGTTGCAGGTAATCTGTGATGCTCCCTGACGGCCCTGGGATGCAAAAGTCACCTGGAACAGATGCCAAGCTGCTTCTGAGCACTGTGCCTGAAACATCGTGAGCGTTTAGGAAAGCATTTTTGTTAACCTACCCTGCTGCCCCAGCTTGGCATTCTTTGTGGAAAAATCACCAAGCATTACATGTGATGCTCGGGGCTTCAGACCTGGTGGCCTGAGTGGTCCCTCCTCCTGGTTACAGATGTAATCACGTGACATCACACATGAGACGTCGTGATACCACATTCCCCTGGTTCAAGGGATTGGTTCAAAGACAGTCATGTGATTCAAGGCAGCCAATCAGAATCTTGCTTGGAACAAACCTATGGATGCTCTTGGAAAAAGGATACTTTGGCAGATTCGTTGCTTGTAACAGATGCACCACTCTGGTGGAGAAAGGGGTTGAAGGCAAGGGGTATATGGGAACTCTGTATTTCCCACTCCATTTTGCCGTGAACCTAAACTGCTCTAAAAAATCAAGTCAATTTTTGAAAAAGCTTACTCCTTGGAAGGAAAGTTATGACCAACCTAGATAGCATATTCAAAAGCAGAGACATTACTTTGCCAACAAAGGTCCGTCTAGTCAAGGCTATGGTGTTTCCAGTGGTCATGTATGGATGTGAGAGTTGGACTGTGAAGAAAGCTGAGCACTGAAGAACTGATGCTTTTGAACTGTGGTGTTGGAGAAGACTCTTGAGAGTCCCTTGGACTGCAAGGAGATCCAACCAGTCCATTCTAAAGGAGATCAGCCCTGGGTGTCCTTTGAAGGAATGATGCTAAAAGCTGAAACTCCAGTACTTTGGCCACCTCATGTGAAGAGTTGACTCATTGGAAAAGACTCTGATGCTGGGAGGGATTGGGGGCAGGAGGAGAAGGGGACGACAGAGGATGAGATGGCTGGATGGCATCACCGACTCGATGGATGTGAGTTTGAATGAACTCCGGGAGTTGGGTCATGGACAGGGAGGCCTGGCATGCTGCAATTCATGGGGTCGCAAAAAGTCGGACATGACTGAGCGACTGAACTGAACTGAACTGAGGATCTTTAAGTACTGTGTAGAGAGGTGTGGAAAAATTGGTATTTGTTAGTTATCTTTAGCATGTTACTGAATTGGCTGACTTAAGGATTCTTTAAAGTTGGTAATCAATGTTGGATAAAGTAAGAAGCAGTTCATACACAAAAGAATAGTTTAGGGTTTTAAACTTGGGGAAAAAAACAGAAAGGTATGTAAAAGGAAGAAATACAATCACAATTTAATATTTGAATTTTTGGGTGTGAGGTAGAGGAACTGAAAATTCTACTTTGCAAATCGAAAGCTATTCCTATGAAATCGTACATGAATTTGGCAGGAGAATGTACAGGAATTACTTACACTGTTCAACTTTGTTTGTATATGGGGTATGAGATGATATGGAAGGTCATTTATAACTATTTTTTTAAGTCATCTTTATTGAATTTGAATAGAATACACAAATTTCTTTAAAAAAAAAAAATACTTTGGGGATTTCTCTGGTGGTCCAGTGACTGAGACTCCACAGCCCCAGTGCAGGAGCCCAGGTTAGATTTCTGCTCAGGGAACTAGATCCCACATGCTGCAACTCAGACCTGGCACAGCCAAAGAAACAAATAAATATTTTTTTAAAAAGCTACTTTGCACTGGGATTGGTAACACTCTAGTCAAGGCTATGGTTTTTCCGGTAGTCACATATGGATGTGAGAGTTGAACTACAAAGAAAGCTGAGCACCGAAGAATTGATGCTTTTGAACTGTGGTGATGGATAAGACTTTTGAGAGTCCCTTGGACTGCAAGGAGATCCAACCAGTCCATCCTAAAGGAGATCAGTCCTGAGTGTTCATTGGAAGGACTGATATTGAAACTAAAACTCCAATACTTGGACCACTTGATGCAAAAAACTTACTCCTTGGAAAAGACCCTGATGCTGGGAAAGATTGAAGGCAGGAGGAGAAGGGGATGACAGAGGATGAGATGGTTGGATGGCATCACCGACTCAATGGACATGAGTTTGAGTAAACTCCGGGAGTTGGTGATGGACAGGGAGGACTGGCGTGCTGCAGTCCATGGGGTCACAAAGAGTCAGACACGAATGAGTGACTGAACTGAAATGGTAACACTAGAGGGTGAGAGCCTGCATGACCAGTGACTGTCTTGCCTGTGCTGTGGAGGAACCTGTCCTGATAATGAGTCTAAGGAGAGGCTTGAGGAGGAGAGAAATTGAGTCCTGATAAAATTGCTTGAACCCCTAGAAACTGCTATATTTAGAGTCAGCACAACTCTTGGACTTTTCAGATACATGGACCAGCAAAAGCCCTAATAAAATAAGCCTCGCTGGGGAGTCAGTATTAGAGCCCTGGTGGCCTGACTCCTAAGCCAGCATCTTTCCCCTGTATCACCCTCCCCCCAGCGCCATCTCAGAGGGTGCTTTAAGCCTCTTAGTACCCCATGGCCAAGAGGAAACTGCAAAGCTAAGGGGTGAGTGTCAACGGCCAGGCAGGCGGCTCCTCCACCCATCCCAGCCCCGCCCTCTGCCCAGGGCTGTGAGTTCTGAGCCCATAGTAATCTATCTCCTGAGCTTCCCAAGACCAAGGCACTGCGGAAGCCCTGTCCCCAAGAGTACAGACTAAAGGGGATTTGAGTTGAGTGGGGAGGAAGGGAGAGGAGGGGGCTGAGGCCCAGAGTCGCGTTCCAAGAGGATTGGCTGGGGATGCAAGAAGCACCCCGTGTCAGAGTTGGCTCCGGGATCAGACATAAACCCCTTCCTGTACTTGGAGAGAAAACTCACAAGCCGCCTTCAATGAAAGCTTTAAATGGAATGTGGCCAGGATTTTCAGTGTTCTCTCCCCAGAATAGGGCCCTCGATTTCATCCTGTCTGAGCTGGCAGCTAAGAAGGGGTATCTCTAAGCTTGCTGGGAAATAAGAAGTCTGGCCCTTGTGATTGCTCTAGAGAGACGGTGCAATTCAGCAGATGGGTGAGAGAGGCCAGCTTAGGTCCTGTCAGGCTGCCCCAAATCGTGGTCCTGCCACTTACTGGCCAGGTGAGCTTGAATAAATTACTTTAGGTCACTGAGCTCCAATTTCTACACCCCTAATACGGCAAAATAGCATTAACTGCCGTATCAGTGTCCAATTGCTGCTGTGACGAATTATCACAGAGTTAGAGACTGAAAACCACATAAAGTATTATCTTATCGTCCTGTAGGCTGGGAGCTGCACACGCATCTCTGGGCTAAAATTAAGATGTCAGACTTATGGTTCCCGGAGGGGTGGGGGAGAAGTTGGGGGAAAGGGAGAGTTAGGGAGTTTGGGATGGACATGTACACATGTACTCATGGATAACCAAGGGCTTACTGTACAGCACAGGGAACTCTGCTCAGTGTTGTGTGGCCGCCTGGATGGGAAGGGAGTTTGGGGGAGAATGGATACGTGCTTATGTATGGCTGAGTCCCTTTGCTGTTGACATGAAACTATCACAACATTGTTAATGGACTATACTCCAATATAAAATAAAAAGGTTTTTTAAAAGATGTAAGCAGGACTGTCCTCCTGGAGGCTCTGGGGGAGAAGGTTTTTTTGCTTTACCAGCTTCTAGAGGCCCCTCCCATTCCTTGGCTCATGGTCCCTTTCCTCCATCTTCAAAGCCAGAAACATAGCATCTCTCTGACCATCCTCTCTGACCAGTCACATCTCTCGCTCTGACCCCCGCCTTCACTTTTAAGGACCTCTGTGATCATATTGGGTCCACTGAAGTGATCCAGGATAAGCTCCCCATCTCAAGATCCTTAATTTAATCACATTGCAAAATCCCTTTAGCCAAGGAAGGTGCCATCTTTACAGGCTCCAGGGGCTGTGATGGGGACATCCTGAGGGCAGGGAGGTGTTATTCTGCCCATCACGCCTACCTCTCATGGAACAGGCCTGACAAGATGACGCATGTAAAGGGTTTGGCACAGTGCCCAGCACACAGCACACGCATGCTCAGTTGTGTCCAGTTCTTTGTGACCCCATGGACTGTAGCCCGCCAGGCTCCTCTGCTCATGGGATTCTCCAGGCAAGGATACTGGAGCGAGTTGCCCTTTCCTCCTCCATCGGATCTTCCCGACCCAGGGATTGAACCCGTGTCTCCTGGATTGGAAGGAGGGTTCTTTACCACTGAGCCACCTGGGAAGCCCCAGTACATAGTAGCCACTCAGTAAAGGGCAGCTGTGTTCATCTTTCACAGCCTCATCGTGGGATGTCTTAGAGAGCAGCTGCAGCTGCCCGGTGACACAGCCGGCCCGTCCCCCAGTGTTATGTGAGTGGTGGCCGTCGCTGCCCGGGCCATGGACGGGCCACCAGCCTGTTCTGCCCCTGCCCCGCGCCTGCCTCTGGTGCAGAACTCCAGATGCC
>NW_011494943.1:6107136-6117627 GCF_000754665.1 Bison bison bison
GGGTCAAAACCTCCAGAGGCCGCTGTGTGTTGAGCTTCCGCAGCCACATGCAGCCACTTGCTGTGATACAGATGTTGGCCAGATGTTCACATACTGATGTACGCATGTGCACACTCATGATCTTCCATGCAGGCTCAGCAAAGTGCACACACACACACACACATACAGGCACGTCCACACCTCTCCAGATTCCTGCCTATCCCAGGCACTGCCAGCTCTTCCTGCCCCTGAGCAGACCCCAGCTGCCTCCGCACCCCAGGACGGCGGCTGTAAGGTGGTGCCAGGGCCCCCCACTGGCTGCGCTCGGCTCCCCCGTCCTGTCCTGCCCCAGGAGCCCCCGCCTCCCCCTACCCGCTCCCAGAGCATCGGCTCCATTGATTGGCCTTTGCAGCTCAGCAGCCGGAGATGCACCCCAGCTGGAGGAAAACACTTGTAATTTATGGAGTGTCTGATTTTTAATCAGTTTTTTGTTCCTGTGCTGTAATTGTCCTAATTAGATATACATATTTTGATGAAGGTTTTTCCAAAATAAAAATTGTAATCGAATCTTGCTTGACATTCTTTACACCCACTCGCTCTGATCCAAATTTCCACTGCAGCGGCGGAGTCTGGAAATTATGCATATGGTTGAGGCATGCGAATGGTGCAGGGCCCTTACTGGGCCTCCAGACACTGGAAGGCAGGCTGCCCTTGGGCGGGGCGCTTCCTGCAGCCCTGGGCCTCCAAGCACCCCATAGCGTGAGGCAGTCTTCCCCGGATGCTCAGAGAGACCTCCAAGGCCTCCCGGGGCAGGGCTTCTGACCCACATGCCCTCATTCTACCCATGTATCTGCTCTCTGGGGCCCCGCCACCTCCAGAAAGAAGTGAGGTCATCTCACAAGCTAAAGGCCAAAGGCTGCCACCACCGTCACCACCCCCCTCCATTCTTACCGATAATCACAATTCCCGGCACTCATTCAGGATCTACTGTGTGCCAGACATTGTGCGCTACAGGCGTGCGTGCTAAGCCACTTCAGTCGTGTCTGGCTCTGTGCAACCCTATGGGCTGGAACCCGCTAGGGTCCTCCGTCTGTGGGATTCTCCAGATAAGAATACTGGAGTGGGTTGCCATGCCCGCCTCCAGGGGATCTGCCCAACAACCTGGGTCTCCTGCACTGGCAGATGGGTTCTTTACCACCAGCGCCACCTGGAAAGCCCTGCGTTCGATATGCATTGCTCCTTACCCACCTGACAGCCCTCTGAAGGAATCGTAAAGAGGAAGAAATCGAGACTTGGAGAAGGTCATTCGCTCCCGCAAGGTTGCACAGCAAGAAGCAGACGCGTCACCATCCTGCATTCTCAATCTTAGCTGAGGCCATGGCAGCCTTTCTGGGACAGTCCCCAAGGAGCTTCAGCTCTCCAGCAGCCCCTGAGAGGGGAGACCCCACAACTGACCTCGATGCTCCACCCCAGCATCAAGCTGTCTCTGCCCTGGAGAGGCTCCCCATGCGAGTTTCCTTTTGTGAGCCTGCCATGTAGACCACATGCAGGCTTGCGTGAAGCCTGTCTCCAGGAGCCCCTCTTCATGGGAAGGACAGATGCTGAAGTTGAAACTCCAATACTGTGGCCACCTGATGGGGAGAGCCACCTCACTGGAAAAGACCCTGGTGCTGGAACAGACTGAGGGCAGGAGGAGAAGAAGACTAGACGGCCTGGGAAGGCAAGAGGAGGGAGCCAGCCCTTGTTCCTCCCTTTGCTTCCTGCTTCTCTCCACGTCACCCTGGCGGTGGAGCTGATTATCAGGAGTTGGTTCCAGTTTGCAGTTTTCTTTCTCTGTGCTACCAGAACCAGCCGCTGGTCTTGCGCCCTTTCAAAAGACTCCTGTACCCACTAACCGGTGCCTGCCCCCTCCCCACAGAGCGCTAATCCCAGCTCCTAAATTCGAATAATCCCACCGTCTTGCCATGATCCTCTGCTCCAAGGATGGTGGCTGCTCCCAGCAGTTGCTACTTCCACGAGAGCCTGTACAGCTCTCCAATTTGGCTCATTTAACCAAATCTTTCTATTAAGTTCTCTGTTTAAATGTCTGGGGTCATACGTCATAGATGTTTAACTATAGTTCATTCATTTTTCTCTGCTTATGTTATTCCATTATATGAAGGCACCACATTTTTTTTAACATTTTAAGTAATTATTTGTTGCCATTTTAAAAATGGCTACAAATCAAAATAAAACTGTGCTTTCCCAATGGGTGCGTAGGTAAAGAATCCACCAGCAATGCAGGAGACACAGGAGATGCAGGTTCAATCCCTGGGCTGGGAAGATCCCATGCAGAAGGGCACGCAACCCACTCCAGTATTCTGCCTGGAACATTCCACGGACAGAAGAGCCTGGTGGGCTACATCCATGGGATCACAAAGAGTCAGACACAACTGAGTGTGAACACACAAAAGAAAATAAATCGATCAATAAAATGTCTGGTGCGGTTTCCCTGGCTTGGCTTCCAGCTTTAAACTGGGGAAAGCTGTGCTGAGAAGTGAAGCAGCCACATCCATACTGGGGGTGGTGATTGTAACCTGCTGACCTAGAGAGTGGGAAGAGAACACCCACAGAAAACCCACAGGGCACCTGCCTGTGCTCACCCAGGGCCCCCTGCCTGTCCACCTGGCTGAAAGCGTGAAGGAGCCAACGGATGGATGGGCAGACAGACTAGCGGATGAAAGAAGAATGATGAGGTATGGGGCACCCCGTTTCTTATGGAGCCGAGCACAACACAGACAGGCTAAAATCACCACGCACGTCTGGCCTCATAATGGTCGAGATGAGAAGCCCATACTCATGACTGTGTTCTTCACTGCCTAGAAAGATCCTTCACCAGAAGCCAAGCAAAAAAGTAAGGGACGAGAGTTCCGAGTCCTCCATCTGGTTCCCAGAGACGTGGTTCCTACTGCCATCTCAGACTCTCCCACAGCTCCTGGACCAATACATTCCCTATTTGCCTAAGCTGATTAAGTGAGGTTTCTAGCTCTGGAAAACAAATGAGTCCTGACTAATACGCTGGCTTCACGGCATCATGCCCACCCATCCTACCAACACTTCTCTATTTTCCTACAGAAAAATGGCTTGTCAACAGAACCTGTTGAGCTCTTCGTAAAGATACAGATTCCTGGGTCTCGTCCCACACTTACTGACCCGGGATCTCTGGCGATGGGTCCGGGCTTCTGTCTAAGGCTCCTAGCACTCCCGATGAGCACACTGTGCCCGACTTGCAACATGCCATCGCCATATCCTCCTGGCTCATGACTGAGGGCAAACGGCTCTGGGGAATTTCCCTCTGGCTGGGGACCAGACTGTAAGAAGGGCCTCGCAGGGCACGAACAGCAGAAAACCAGGTCAGCAAGAGCTCTCAAGCTGCCCTTCCTCTGATGTGTTTTTCAGAAATCAGGGTGTTTTCACCAGAGAAACAGCTAATCCGCGAGGGACATGCTAACTGTCTTGACGGTGTGAAAGCTGTCGTGTGGAAGAGGAACAGATTGACTTTGCAGCGCTCCAGAGGGCAGGCCTTCAACCAAGGGCATCCGGGGGGCAGATTTTAGCTAAACAAAGGGAAGAACTTTCCAACAATTACAGCTGCCTCCGTCGTGGAAGGGCTGCCCCAGAAGGCAGTGAGTGAGCTCCCCATCTCGGCAGTGTGCACGCCTCAGTAGATCACCATATGTCAGCTGCCGTGGCCAAGATTGCTGCACTGGACGGAAGGTTACATGTGCTGCCCTTCTCCTGCCAAGTCTCTCCACTTCTACAGCGCGGTCTGGGGACAAAAGAGGCCACGCAGGCTGGAGGCACTGAGCAGCCAGAAGGGACGAGATGAGCGCAGGGCTGCTGGAAGGACTTGTGTGAAGAACTAAATTCCTGCTAAAGACCGAGATGGGCTGCCTAGGAACTGATTAAGGGCTGTCACTAAAGTCAGGGAATTTTCCACTGCCGCAGTTTCATTTTACTATGGCATCATGACTGTGAATTACTTTTATAAAGAAGAAAAAATCCCAGATATTTCCTTTTAGAAAAAATAATAAAGATGGTAAACCAGCCAAGCCCTATGAATAATGCTCATGGAGGTAGATATAAACACTAGAGGAGGAGGCGGAGGAACGGGCTAGCGCATCAGGAAAAGCAGAGTCAGGTGTCCAAATGCCACACTCTTCTGTCTCTCTCAGTCCTGCCCTCTTGATGCTAAATGTCAGAAGGACCAAGATTACCTGAGGGTGTCTTCACCCAAGGCTCCTCAACCTTTTTCATACCCAGGGGTCTCTAAATACTTTGTTACTTTGTTTCCGTAGCAGGAAAAAAGACAAAGCCTAAGTACCCTATCAGCAAGCAGAGTAGGGGAGGGCCACGGGAAAGAGACATTTGAAAGAGGACGTGTGACTTTAATTTTGCAGGAGGAGAGCGTGGGAGACCAAGCGTGTGTACCACAGTCCCCACTGTTCGAGAGAATAGGACCATGCAGACGGCAAGTGACAGAAACTAATCTTGACTCGTTTCAGCAAAAGGGGAGTTGTTTGGCTCTCGTAGCTCAGAGGATTCCAGGATAGCTCACAGACTGAAAGGAAAGACTGCAGGAACTGGGAGGTCGGGACAAATACGACCTGTCTCCACCTGTATCTCCATCTTCGCCTGCGTCTCTCTCTTCTCCCACCAACCTCCAAGGGATTTTCATCTTTGCTATCTCAGCTGCAGGGGGGCTGTCTCCAACAAGGTGGTGAAGACAGCCACCAGACATGCCACATTTATGACTTCTCACGAGAGCATCCTGAGCAAGAAACGTCGCCTTTGCTCTGGACCCATGGACCAATCCCAAAAAAGGATTTTGATTGGTCGTGGCTTGGACCAATCGCATTTGCCCAGGGGAGGCGCTTTCCGATTGGTCAGACATGGGTCCTGTGACTGTCCACAGGGGCTCAAGAGCCGTGAGGTTCATTAGTAGAGAGACCCGTAGCAGGCCTGAGTTTACCTCTGGGAGGGTGGGGGAAGGTAGGAAGAACTGGGGCTTGGGAGGGTGATGGAGGAGAAAGTGAAAGTGGAAATCGCTCAGTCGTGTCCGATTCTGCGACCCCATTGACTATACAGTCCATGGAATTCGCCAGGCCAGAATACTGCAGTGGGTAGCCTTTCCCCTCTCCAGGGGCTCTTCCCAACCCAGGGATTGAAGCCCGGTGTCCTGCATTGCAGGCGGATTCTTTACCAGCTGAGCCACAAGGGAAGCCCGATAGGGGAGAAGCTTGAAGCAAAGAGGAGGGAAAGTCCCTGGAGGCTGATGGTCAGGGTGGCCTTCCCACCAGAAAGGCCTTGTTGATGCACTGGATGGTGGTTCTAACTTAAGTATGTGGAAGGGTCAGTCCAGCTGGTACCTTCAGAGGGTGGACCCCAGGGAGATTCTCAGGGCTGGAGAAAGGCGGCTCAAGATCTACCCCGTACACATACAGACACACATACCCACACGTACTCTCACACACAGACACACTTTCACACTCACACACTCTCACTCGGGCCCCCTGAGAGCATCCCCAGGCTCCACAAGGGGCGCAGGAGCCACCTGGCTGGAGCCTGCTCCTGGCTGGGAAGGGCTCAGAGAGTGTTCTCGCCACGCCCCTGCAGACGGGATCACCTTAGCCTGTCTGTCCCCGTGGCTAAGATTCTGTCCTGTTTCCAAGCCTCTGGGGGAAATTGCCATTTCCAGGGTCGCAAAGGAGGAGTGAGAGGAGCAGGTGATCTTTGCATTGTGCCGGCGGGCAGGGGCGGCATCCGGTGGTGAGCAAGAGCGGGCCGACACGTCTGTGTTGCAGGGGCAGAGCTGAGCCGTGGGTCTTCACACCCTGACTCTGTCCCTCACCTGGGCAGGGGAGGCCTGGGAAACCCAGACACCAAGGCCCTCTGCATCCGTGGCGTTTTCTCCCTCAGCCCAACTCTTCGTCCTGCCCGAGCCCCCTGCAGGGTCCTCGCCACCCTCACTCCCAGGCAGACCCCCATGCCTTTGCCCACACTGATCCCTCATGCCCTTCTTCTCTATTCACTCAACAAAACCTTCTCTCTAGTCAGCTCTTAATGAAGCCCCCTGCAAACTCCAGTCCTTAACCACATCCCCTGTGCACCCCCTCATCTGCCCTGTGGTACCCAGTCTGCTCAGCCAGACCCACGTCCTCAAGAGCACCAACTGTGTGCGCCGCACCCCTGCAGCCCTGGGGACAGCACACAGTAGGGGTTCAGGGTGAGGCCAATCATGTGACCTGTTCCCTTGTCTCCTCTGGGACTATGTCAGCTCTTGGTCTCCGTCCAGAATACCCACTTATCCTCCCAGGAGGCCACCCCTCTTCTGTTAGTTGATATTTATGGGTAATAAGCCAAGCACATCAAAACCCGAGGTGAAATGCCTCTTCAAATAAGTACGCTCCTCAACAAGTCCAGCCAGCCAGCCAGCATGGGCGTTGTTGGCAGCCGGGGAAGTGCAGGGGCGAAGGCGGGAGAGGGAGGAGAGGGTGCCCCTCTCCCTGGGACACTGAGGGAGGGGAGTGGGGTGCGCCACTCCACTGGGGGGCCGTCGGGGAGAGTGGAAGTGGAACCCATCACTTCTAGGCCTTGGCAGCCAGGAAGAAGTGGGTCACGTTAGAGGCTGGCTCTCAATGGCGAAGATGACAGCTCAGAGCGGATGTTCCTCCAAAGTGGGGAGGGTGAGGAATCAAGGCCGCAGAAGTCAGCAAAGCTTCCTTCTGCATCGCTCCGGCTGGGATGTCCCTGGGAAATGAGAGAGGCCGGTGCTGGAGCACAGGAGGCCCCAGGACATGGACGGGGCCCTCTCTGTGAGCGAGGGCTCAGCAGGTCATCAGGTCCAGCCCCCTGCCTCTTCACTGACCTGTCACTCAACCCACCCTCAGGGTACAGCAACCTCTCCAGGTCCACTCAGGTGGGGTGGGGTGTCACTGGACCCAACCTGAGGAATGGAAAATCACTCTGGTTCCAACATCCACTCCCTCCCGTGAGGGTTTCAGCCCGCGTCTACATCCACAGTTGAGTCCTCCTCTGTGGGGGGGTCCACATGGGCCAGGCCACGCAGCTCATGTCCCCCGCACATGCTCTCGGGCCTGGAGGAGGTAAAGGTGCCCCTGAACTCACAACACTCGTGCACACACACTCGAACCGCTCCTTTGGATCCAGCTTTCCACACGCATGGCCTCTCAGAGGCACAAAACTACCCCACGCTCATTCATGGCCACAGTTTTCAGGAAAAGCTGGGAGTATGTTTCAGAGGCTGCAACAACACTGAGAAGAGAGAGGAGCCCTTACCTCACCTCCCTTGAGCTGCTTCTCAAGGACCCACAAGCCCCGTCTTTTCAACCTCTTACTCCTCACCCTGTACATTGCATTTAACTGGGAGCTTTTAAACCATCGTAAGCCCAGGCTGTGCCCCAGACCAATTAAAGCAGCATCTCTGGGAGTGGGACCTGGGCATCTGTGTTTTGTAAAAGCTCCCCAGGTGATTCCAGCATGCAGCCCCATCTGAGAACACTGAGGGGCACCCATGGGCCCAGGAACCAGGGAATCTGGGGCTGCCGAGTCCTTGCCCAAAACCCACCTCAGGATACAGAAGGAAGATTTTAGCCAAAGAGGTCAGAGCAGCGTCTCCCTTTGACCTCCCTGCTTCAGAGGGTCAGAGAGGAGCCCCCTGGGATAGGGAGGTAATGGCTGGGGGGAGGAAATGGACAGGGGAGAAGAAGCAGCCAGGCTGGGGGACAGGTGGCCTCTAAATCAGGAGCACCAGGCCACAAAATACAGTCAGGGCCACTTAGGCCCCAACTCCATCCACTCCACCGCTGGGGATTGATACTCTCAGAAGTATGCTCAGGCTGCATCAGCATCAACTCCTTTGCATGTCTGCTATCTGTACACGCATCCCTGTTGGGCTGCCTCCCAACTGGGCCGGGGAAGCCAGGTGCCAGGATCTGGGTCTTTGTCTGTTTTCTGAAGATGAAGTTCTTAGCTCAGCCAGCAGCCTGCGGGTCCCCGTCTCATCTCTTTCGGTTTGCCTAGTCCGCGAGATGGAAATGAGAGAGAGGAGGCAAGGCTGTGATCCACGGAAGGCATGCCAGGAAGATAGACAACCCAAATGGCAACCCACTCCAGTGTTCTTGCCTTGAGAATCCCAGGGACAGAGGAGCCTGATGGGCTGCCGTCTATGGGGTCGCGCAGAGTCCGACACGACTGAAGCGACTTAGCAGCAGCAGCAGCAGCAGAGCAACCAAAGCTGAGCTCTCTCCGGGTCAGAAAAAAAAAAAAGCGGATGTGGGTGAGTGACCGTGGAGGGAAGAACAAATGTCTCTTTCTCCATTTAAGATCAAGGCTGCATGAGGCGTTTTGCTGATTTCACCCTTCCAGCTGGAACAGTGGTTCTCAGATGGGGCTGCACACTGGGATCACCTGGGGAGCTTTTACAAAACACAGATGCCCAGGCCCCACCCCCAGAGATGCTGCTTTAATTGGTCTGGGGCACAGCCTGGGCTCACGATGGTTTAAAAGCTCCCCGGGTAAACGTAACGTGCAGTCAAGACAGAGGCCACTGAGCTGCAAAGAGCCTTGAGAAATCATCTAGGCCAGTGCTTCTCAAATTGTAATATACATTCCAATCATCCTGTTAAAATGCACATTTTGATTAGACCCGAGGTGAGGCCCAAGAGTCCGAATCCCTAACAAGCTCCCAGGCGATGCTGATCCTACTGGTTCCCAGGCCCACACTTTGAGGAGCAAGGATTTAGGCCGGTGGTTCTCCAAGTGTGGAACCTAAGACCACAACATCAATGTCATCTGGGAACTTGTTAGAGATGCCTGGGTCAGAAACTCTGGGGGGTGGGGCCCAAAGGCATGCTTTTTCTTTTTAAAATTTATAACTTTATTTTTATTTCTGGTTGTGCTGGCCCTTCATTCCTGTGGACAGGCTTCTAGTTGCGGCGAGTGGGCATCTACTCTCTTGTTAGAGCACCGGCTCCAGGGCGGCCAGCTTTCAGTGTCTGTGGCACAGGGGCTCAGTTGCCCATGTGAGATCTTCCTGGACCAGGGATCAAACCAGCGTCCCCTGCATTGCAAGGTGAATTCTTAGCCACTGGACCACCAGGGAAGCCCTGAAGGCATGTTTAAGGCGTGTCCCAGGTCTACATAATTCCTTCAGAAGAGCCCTCTTGGACACAGCTCCCCTCCTGGTTCAGCCAAGTGAGTGTTTAGGGGTGAGAATGAGTGTGGAGGAATTAATGAGTCCATATGTCAATTTCTGGCAGCGAATAAATGCACTGGGTAAACGCACAAATGCCTGGTTTTCAGACCCCAGGGGAGAAGGGAAAAAAAAAAACACACAACACCTGAAAACACACCAGAAATGGAGAGACGAAATTCAATTCCAAACTAAAAATACACATTATTTATCATTATCTAGAAGGAGATCGGGAGAAGGCCATTAGCAAGTATTTTTCTGGCGGGCGCTGCTCTCAGCAGCACGAGCAGCGAGCCAGAAGGGCCGTTGCCCTACATTCCCTTTTGTTGCAGTTACGAGGCAGCAACTCCGGTGCACAGAAGGCCCCTCACTGCTTCCTCCCACCAGAAATGATTTTCCATTATCTGGTGCCTAGTGGGGAGGGCATCAGGGCTCAGGAAGTGCCAGCTTCCTAAGGGGCAAGGCCATCTCCATCTCCCAAGGGAAGAACCAAAAACCCATTGTAAAAACAAACACAAAATCAAAGACAGGCATCCCCTGCGGTGGGTGTCTGGGATTAGGGATGGAATACCCTGCTGGCACTTTTCTAAATAAGCCTGGCATCATGCATGTGCCCAGGCAGCTCCAGGGGCTTGGCTTTGGCAGGAAGGAGGGAGGGTCTTTGGGAGTAACTGGGCCGTGATTGCCCACGCCCATCCCCTTCCTGGGATTCAGGGAAGCCTTGCAGAAGAATGTGGGCAAGTTGCCCTGGAGCCCATGGGGCCAGGAAGATGTGAATCTGATTAACCCTGAGAAGCAGGGGAAGGACCCAGAGGGGAGGCAGCCAGGTTTGTGAACAGAAGAATAAAGCTGAACTGTGGGACTTCCCTGGTGGTCCAGTGGTTAAGATTTCGCCTTCCAATGCGGGTTCCATCCCCAGTCAGGGAGCTAAGCTCCCACATGCCTCACAGCCAAAGAACAGGAAGTAGAAGCAATATTGTAACTAATTCAATAGAGACTTCTTTTAAATGGTCCACATCAAAAAAAAAAAAAACCTTTAAAAAATAACAAAGGAAATCAACCCTGAATAATCATTGGAAGGACTGATGCCACCTGATGCAAAGACCCAGCTCATTGAAAAAGGCCCTGATGCTGGGAAAGATTGAGGGCAGGAGAAGGGGACAACAGAGGATGAGATGGTTGGATGGCATCACCGACTCAATGGACATGAGTTTGAGCAAGCTCTGGGAGATGGTGAAGGACAGACAAGCCTGGCGTGC
>NW_011494943.1:6117727-6117875 GCF_000754665.1 Bison bison bison
CAAATTCTCTACAGAACCTGAGTTAGGAGGCCAGCGATCCAAGTTCCCCGTCCCTGGGCCCACCATTGAGAAGGTTAGAGGCAACTGCTTGTCTCCCCACCAAGGAATAAAAGAGTGGGTTTTAAGTGGGAACGTTTGAGCTTGAGTC
>NW_011494943.1:6117975-6118569 GCF_000754665.1 Bison bison bison
AAGGGGACAACAGAGGATGAGATGGTTGGATGGCATCACCGACTCAATGGACATGAGTTTGAGCAAGCTCTGGGAGATGGTGAAGGACAGACAAGCCTGGCGTGCTGCAGTTTACAGGGTCACAAAGAGCCGAACAGAACTTGGCAACTGAACAACAGCAATATTTAAAAAAAAAAAAAAAAGCTAAATAGTAATAGGACAAGACTGAGTGATAAAAGGAAGGGAAGACAAAGGGCCAAATAACATGGGTGGCCAGCAGTCAACAAGGGCTGCTTCTGCTCCTAGAAAAATCAACATTGTAAAGCAAATGCTGTTCTTAGTTGCTTAGCGGTGCCTGACTCTTTGTGACCCTATGGACTGCAGCCCACCAGGCTCCTCTGTCCATGGGGACTCTCCAGGGAAGAAAGAGTGGGTTGCCATGCCCTCTTCCAGGGGATCCTACCAACCCAGGGATCGAACCCAGGTCTCCTGCCTTGCAGGCGGATTCTTAAATGACTGAGCCATCAGGGAAGCCCTTAAAGCAAATATTCTTCAACTGAAAAAAAAAAATTCCTTAAAAAAAAGTATTGGCACTAAAAAACAACAACAAAAAAA
>NW_011494943.1:6119030-6119451 GCF_000754665.1 Bison bison bison
AGAGGGTGCAGGCAGAGAGGGCCGGCCGCAGACTGAGGCCCCGGAGAGGCTGGGCACAGCCCCCAGAGGCCATGCCCCCCGCCCGCCCCGGGCATGGCCCCAGGTCACTGCTGGCATCCCTCCTCCTGCCTCTCCCCCCTGCAGAAGTGTATATGCTCAAACTCTCTCCCAGGTCCCGGGAAATAAAACCCTTGGGCAATGAGGAAGTCCAGCCCCGGCTGGGCTGGTGCAGATTTGCTGGGCAGGGAGCTACCTAAAGTCAGAGGACTCCAAGCCTCAAATTCCAGTTTGAGGACTTCCCTGGTGATGCTGTGGTTAAGACCCTGCGCTTCCAATGCAGGGGTTGCCTTGGTCCCTGATCAGGGAACTAAGACCCCACATGCCTTGCTGCTGCTGCTAAGTCGCTTCAGTCGTGTCCGAC
>NW_011494943.1:6119551-6122145 GCF_000754665.1 Bison bison bison
CGACCCCATGGACTGCAACCTACCAGGGTCCTCCGTCCATGGGATTTTCCAGGCAAGAGTACTGGAGTGGGTTGCCAATGCCTTGAGGCATGGCCAAAAAAATAGAAATAAACAAAATAACCATAAGTATACCGCAAAGAGTCAGACACGACTGAGCGACTGAACTGAACTGAACTGATAATAACAATTTTTTTTAATAAATTGGAACATCTTTTTAAAAAGTTCCTGTCCAGCTATGCAAACCACTTCCTTGCTTATCCACGCCTTCACCCAGCACCCTTAAGCACCGGCCGTGTGCCTGGCACTGGGGACACACTGAGCAGAGAGGATTTCTGTCCCCAAGTGCAGCTTGCTGATCTGCTGTGGATGGGCACGTTCGCTCTTTAGTAGGGACCGGGAGCACCCCAGCCATTGAGAGGTGAGGACACCCGGCTCCCGGAGCTGCCACAACCTGGAATGACCCCCCTCCAAGCCCCCACCATGCAGGCTCTGTTTCTCCTCCGCTTCTTTCCATGACGTCTGACAGTCTGGCTGTTCCTGGGCCCCGTGGGGTCTCTGCTTTCCTATTTGCTGCGTCCATCCATAAACACCATTACGTGAAATAGCCCTAGTGAGTCTCTGGGCCTGACAGCCTCACAAACCTCTTATGGGCTGCAGGTCAATTCCTTAAAACGCCGTTATAAAGACAAAATGAAAACCACTCAACAAAAACTGAAGAGTTGAAGGCAGCAAGTAAATCCAGCAAATGGACCGTTTGGCATCCTGGCCGGAGAGTGAATTGGATTTCAGGCAGTTGGGCTGCCCTCACCCCTCCGGTCCCACCTGAGCCCCCGCGTTGCCCCTGGGATGCCCTGGGCAGATTCGGGAGCTGGTGCAGCCCTCCACAGGCCATGGGTGTCCTCCTGTCCCAGCATGACCCTGCAGCCCAGTGGCTCCTATCCGGTCTCTAACTGGTTCCCCAGCAACTTCTTCATCCCAGCTGTAGATTACACCCAACATTAAGGTCACCAGAGTCATTCAGAAGAGAGGCTGGTGCTTCCCAGAGAGGAGAGGAGACAGAGCCCCCTGAGAGGGAGCCTGCTATACTGTCCCCTGGCAGGGACAGCACCACCTCTGCCCAGCAAAGCCCCTGGGAAAACGCCTACCCATTACCAGCTCTTCCTTCCTCCTGGTACAACCAGGGCTGCCGGGCTGATGGTTGGAGGTAACAAGCTGAGATCCAACCGCACATCCAGAGCTCTTTCTATGTGATGACAATCACTGTTCTGTGAATTATGTTGTTTTAAAAGGACACTTGGAGGACTTCCTGGTAGTCCAGGGGTGAGGAAGCTGCCTGCGGGTGCCTGGGACACGGGTTCTATATCTGGTCCAGATTCCACAAGCTGCGGGGCAACCAAGCCGGAGCACGGCAACTGAAGAGTCCAAGCACTGCAGTGGGAGATTCTGCGTGATGCAACAAGGATCCCACATGCCGCAACTAAGACCCAAGGCAGATGAATAAGTGAACAGACAAATAAATCAATATTTAAAATAGCACACCGATACCTACTATTCTTCTTCACTATTAATCCCGGGGCTCCCTAGGCACCAGTCAACTGGTGTCACCAATAATTGGCAAATATTGTTCAGTCGCTCAGTCGTGTCTGACTCTTTGTGACCCCATGGATGGCAGCACACCAGACCTCCTTGTCCATCACCATCTCCCGGAGCTTGCTCAAACGCATGTCCATTGAGTTGGTGATGCCATCTAACTGTCTCATCCTCTGTCACCCCCTTCTCCGCCTGCCTTCAATCTTTCCTAGCATCAGGGTCTTTTCCAATGAGTCGGCTCTTGGCATCAGATGGCCTCAGCATCAGTCCTTCCAATGAATATTCAGGGTTGATTTCCTTGAACACCAATCATTCATTTCTGCCTTCCTGAGCTCCAACTCTGAGGGGCAGGAGGGACGCAGAACCCTAGGATGGCCCAGACCTCTGGGAACCACAAGGTTGACCCCCACCTACCATCACCAGGGTCCCGCTTCCACCTCGCCATTAGACCTCCTTTTACTGAGGGTGAAGGTAGCTGCCTTGGTGCTGAGTGTAATGGAAATTTTCAGCTCTTCAGATCTTGTTTAGCTTCTCTTTAGAGAGGTGGATGCTGTCAGCTCTCTTGACAGTCTCTCTGTGATGGTTCATTTCATGTGACAACTTGACGGGGTGAAGGGGTACCCCAGTAGCTGGTGAAACATTATTTCTGGGTGCGTCTGTGTGGGTATTTCTGGAAGAGATTAATGTTTGGTTCAGCAGACGGAGTAAAGCGATCTGCCCTTCCCAGTATGGACAGGTATCATCGAGGCTTTGAGGACCCAAATGGAACAAAGTGAAGGAAGGGTGGGTTCCCTCTCTCCGTTCTGGAGCTGGGCCATCCTTCTTCCCTCCCTCCCCCTCCACCCTGCCCCCTGCCCCCAGCAACCTTGGACACGAGAGCTCTCAATTCTTGGGCTTTTGATCCGGGACTGACTGAATTATACCAGCTTGCAGACGGCATGGCAGGTCATGAAACTTCTCATCTTCCATAACCTCAGAAGCCAATGCGTATAAATCTCTCTTTT
>NW_011494943.1:6122245-6127190 GCF_000754665.1 Bison bison bison
TTTTTTTTTTTTTTCGGCCGCACCACTCAGCTTGCAGATTCCCTGAGAAGGAATTGAACCTGTGCCCCCTGCACTGGAAACTTAAGTCCGGTCTTAACCACTGGACCACCAGAGAAGTCCTTATGTCTTCTGTTACATCTGTGTGTGTTCTGTTCTGTTTCTCCGGAGAGTCCTGAATAATACATCTCATACCTTCTCCCTTCCTTCATCGTATCTTCCACGTACTCCTGTTTTATTAACCTCTATGACTTTTCCTTCCTAGCTGCCTTAAAAAAAAAATAAAACTTTATTGAGGTATAACTTAAATATCAGAAAATTCACCAAGTGACTTGCTTGGTCCAGACCTCCCACCTGAGTCGCAGGGACCTCACTCATCAACTTGGCCCCTCCTCTGCGTCTCCTCCCACCGCGGACAGCATCGTCACTCACCCAGTGCCCACGCCAGGTTCCTCTGAAGCGGACAGGCCTAAGATCCAGACCCGGCTCTCGGGCTCCACTTGGCAAGGCCTCCACCATCACTCTAAGCTGGTTCCTGCGGCACCTCCACCTGGTCTTCCTTCCTGCCGTCTTGGCCACCCCCTACCCCGTGTGGCCATCAACAGCGTCTAAAACACACGTCTGATCACACCACCCCCTGCTGAAAATCCTTCAGTGTCCCCACTCATCGGAGTTAAAACCAGTCCCCTTCTTGGGGTTTCATAAGGTAAGGTTGCCAGCTTTGCTGATGTTTAGTTCAGTTCAGTCACTCAGTCGTGTCCAACCCTTTGCAGTTCCGTGGACTGTAGCACGCCAGGCTTCCCTGTTCATCATCAACTCCTGGAGTTTGCTCAGACTCATATCCATTGAGTCGGTGATGCCATCCAACCATCTCATCCTCCGTCAACCCCTTCTCCTCCTGCCTTCAATCTTTCCCAGCATCAGGGTCTTTTCCAATGACCCTGAGGACCTTACAATGCAATGAATATGGGTGGTTCCAGCCCCTGTCACAAGCATACCAGCCCAGACCCTTAATTAGAAAGGGGAAAACTCAGAAAGGATTCAGAGGAGCCATCTGTTCTCTTTCGTATTATCCCAGTTGGCCTTTGGGGTCTATTTCTGAATTGAATGGGCAGATGGGTGGTTTGGGCCTTGACTCATCCCAGGCTTCAAAGACAAATGGAACGCGCCTCTGGGACCATCATCTCCTGCATCACTTACTGATCCACACACATCCACACTTTGGGACAGACGGGCATCCCACCATCGCCTCTCCAATGGGTTAAAAAAAAAAAAAAGGTAATTCCATCTATTTACAAGATAGGATTGTAGTTTTGCAGAATCCTCCCGGGGATTTCCCCTCTTGGGGAACCATTCATTTTGTTTCATCCTTATCAGAGCCTTCTGCTGTCCCTGCCCCGTCCCAGCTAACCTTGTGCAGGCAGGAGCTCTGCTTTCCCAGATCCTGGGAAGGTAACGGCCATGGTCCTCCCCCGCCCAGACTCCTGGCCAGGAGGCCCCTATCATTGGTACAAAAAGTGTCCCTCTCCGTGTCCTCACCCTTATCCCCCCACCCCAAGACCTACAAGGTAGGAAGACTTGATCTCGCTGTTTGTCTGTAGGAGAAGGAAGCAAACAGAAGAAAAGCAAGGGCAAGGGATTCAGTGGTGCTTGGGCTCCCGTAATAATAAACTCTTTGGGCCAACTGCAGGCTCACTGTAGAATATCTCATCTTGATGCAAAGCTTTTCTTCCCTGCACCAAAGCTGGGGAAAAGAGATGGTAAACAGGAGGTGGTGGGGGCGGGAGGCGGGGGAGAATCAATTCCTAATGCACTTTGTTCATTGAATGAGAGAATCTCAGTCCAAGTCCGTCCTTTGCTGTCTCCCATTAACTCTGTCAATTCCTCCCTCCAGCCCCCTCCTGTGAGTGGCTGGCTTTGGGTGGTGAGCTGGGGTCAAGCCCTGGGGCTGGGTAACGACTTCCTAACTCTGTTATGCTGGTGTGGGCAGCTGGAGCTATTTTTTGAAACTTCCCTGGGCATCCTGTGTTTTCATTTGCTACTTCTGACTGCTCTAGGGGTTTGGTGACTTCCCTGAGTGGGGCTGTCACAGCTGGGAGTGGGGTAGGGGGCACTTTAGACCCTCCCAGCTCCCCTGCACAGTGCCAGGGACCAGCCTGGGAGCTTGGGGGCCGAGGAGATGCCAAGCACCTCAGCCGTGGCCTGGGTGAGCCCCCAAACTGACGGTAAAGGAACCGTCCTTGGTAATGGAGAGATTTGCCATTGGAAGGGCACTCCTCCCCGCCGGTAGATGTGATTAGCTCCCAGCACGTCTCTCTGGATTTGTTTCAGGGGCAATGAGGGCCCCATTCTGTCCCTCTCCCCCCTTCTCCCTGCCAGTGGCCCCCCAGAGATTTAGAGGCAGGAGGTGATCTTGCCTCTCACTTCCATTACTTTAGCGCCTGAGTTACGAAGCCATTATCCTTTGACGAGTTCTTCATTTGACCTCAGGCAGCAAAATCCAAGTTGTTTCAGAACCGGTTTCTGTCTGTGTCTTGGCAGTTCTGACCCCGGACCTGGGAGGTGGGGGTGGGGGCGAGTGGTCTCCCGTTCACTGAGCTCTTTACCGCCCGGCTCTGCAGAGAGAGGCTAAACGACCTTGGACGAGACCGCGGCCTCTATGAAATTTATTTTCCTAATCTCTAAAATAAGGTGGTTCAAACAGAGGCTCTCTGAAGCCCCTTATAGGTTTCCCAGGTGGTGCAGTGGTTAAAAAAAAAATCCAACTGCCAATGTAGGAGGCATGAGAGACGTGGGTTTGATTCCTAGGTTGGGAGGATCCACTGGAGGAGGAAATGACAACCCACTCCAGTATTCTTGCCCTGGAAATTCCACGGACAGAGGAGCCTGGCGGGCTACAGTCCATGGTTGCAAAGAGTCAGACACAGTTGAGTGACTGAGGACAGACACACACACAAAGTCCCTTACATTCTGCAGTTTCTTTCAGTCAACCCGGACACTGGCCATGCTTCTAATCCGAGTTCCAAGGAGGCACGTGGGCACGTGACCGGCCCCAAGACAGGGGTCCCTCTACTTCTTCCAGGGGGAATTCCATCTCAGCATCAATCTGGCGGGCTCAGTGTATTTCCTCAGTCTCCCCAAGTCCTCCTGACTGCAGCAGGAGGCCCCCAGAAGAGGGGCTGTCAAGAGTGGGTTGACAGCTTCATCCCAGGAGGGCTTCCTGATGGAAGCAGGCTTTGAGGAAGGGAGAAGAGGGCAGATTTTCATAACACCACAGAGCTCTAGCATGTTCTCTGTTTAAAAGCTGGAGGACAGGGCTTTCCTGGTGGCTCAGTGGTAAAGAATTCACCTGCCAATGCAGGAGACACGAGTTCAATGTCAGATCTGGAGATATCCCACATGCCGCATTCCTCGGAGCAACTAAGCCCACGCACCACAACTATTGAGCCTGTGCTCTAGAGTCCAGGAGCCACAGCTAGTGAAGCCCACTCACCCTAGAGACTGTGCTCTGCAATAGGGGACGCCACCACAGTGAGAAGCCCACGCTCCACAGCAGACAGTAGCCCCTGCAACTAGAGAAAGTCTATGCAGCAGTGAAGACCCAGCACAGCCAAAAATACGTAAGATTATTTTTTAGAAAATGTTGGGGAACATTCTCAAAGGATCAAACAACTAGCATTGACATTAAAGTGACAAGTGGCCTGTTAAATCAGGCATAAGGTTTGGGCTCTGTGGCCAGCTTGCTCGTCAAGCTCAGACAAGACACCTGAATTTTCTGAGACTCAATTTTATTTTTTTTTCAAACGTTAAACTTTTTCTTTTGCATTGGGGTATAGCCGGTTAACAATGTTGCGTAGTTTCAGGTGGAAAGTGAAGGGACTCAGCTGTATGTATACAAATATCCATGGAGACTTGGTTTTCTTATTCCTGAAATTGGAGATGGTAACAGGCCTGCCCAGGCCACGGGTTGTTTAGAGAATCACATGGGATGGTGGAAATAAAAACATTTTAAAATAATAAACTACTACTCACTGAACCATTGGGCGAGTGTTTCCTGTGTGTGGGTGAGTGTAGGGCATCAAAGTTACAGCCAAATTATCATTTCCAAAGCATTTCCTGTGAGCCAGGCCCAGGATCAGGTGCCTTGCATGATATAGGAACTAATGTTCCCATTTTGCCAATGAGGAGACTGTGGCTCAGAGAGGTTAACTGGCAAACCCAAAGTCACACAGCGAATAAATATATGGTTGCTGTTGTGTCCAGCTCTTGGTGACCCCATGGACCGCAACACACCCGGCTTCCCTGTCCTTCACCATCTCCCGGAGTTTGCTCAAACTCATGTCCATTGAGTCAGTGATGCCATCCAACCATCTCATCCTCTGCCATCCCCTTCTCCTCCTGCCTTCAATCTTTCCTAGCATCAGCATATTTTCCAGGCAAGAATACTGAAGTGGGTAGCCATTCTGTTCTCCAGGGGATCTTCCCAACCCAGGGACCAAACCCAGGTCCCCTGCATTACAGGCGGATTCTTTCCTGTCTGAGCCACCAGGTAGCTCTTCAAATACATGGTGAAGTCTGGATTTGAACCAGGTCATTCGACCCTGCAGGCCTTCTCTTCATCACCGTTGTACTATACAAACAAAAGCTTTCATTAGTAGTAATAATAATAATATTACTATCATCATTATCATCAAAAACATCACCTGGGGGCTTCTCTGGTGATCCAGTGGTTAAGATGCTATTCTTCCAATGCAGGGGGCACAATCCCTAGTCAGGGAACTAGATCCCACATGCCTGCAGCATGGCTAAAAAAAAATTTTAATTAAAAAAAATTTTAAGTCATCTAAACTCTAATGATAGGGGTATAGTAAATGACTATGTCAAGCTTTAGAGTCAAGTTTGTGAAGTTTAGAGAGAAGATCCTGAAAATGCTTTTCAAGAAGAATGG
>NW_011494943.1:6127290-6134327 GCF_000754665.1 Bison bison bison
TTTTCATTCCAGGAGGAGCATAGACGTGCAGATCTGAGGCTGTGGCTCCAAGACAAAGAGGAGAGATGTGGGACTCAGCATTCTGATCTGCAGTGCTTCCACGTGGGCACTGCTATGTCTCATTTCCCCATTTCCCCTCGGAAGAATTAGCTTTCTCGGTTAGAGTGGTCGTCACACCATCCATCAGCTGGACCCACGGAGCTCTGGGCTCAGAGCTCGCCGAGCCCAGGAAAGGAGGGCAACCCCCCATCCACCCAAACACATACCCGCCCCCACTGCCACTTCACCCAGGGAAGGAAAAATGGCTCGTAATGTCTGTACCTTAAGGAGCGTGCAATTATGCATAATAAAAGACGCTGGCCCTTGTGTCTATAAACACAGCTTTGACTGAGTACACTTTCCCAAACAGCCCTTCCGGCTCACAACACGGCCATCAAGCATTCTGAGCAGGCGGCTGCCATCCGGGCCTCCAGGCAGGTCTGGGATGGAGGTGGTGGGGGAGGCGGGGGGCATTCGGCAACGGTGAGATGCTTGGGAAGGGGTCTGAGCCAAGAGCCGGCGAACTGGGGAAGGACTTTGACAGTCAGGACATAATATGGAAGGCCGATCAAAGCTCCCCGCCCCTCCAAGTTTGGCTTGCCTTGTAACCGTCCTGCTGAAAGGCCATGGACTGGTTTACTCCCTCCGCATGGCAGGAGGCTTGACCTGGCGGTAACGCCCCTCCTTCTCTGTCTGCACCTACCAGGGTGCTCCTCCTTCCCTGGTCAGAGAACGGGGACTCAGAGCACAGGTGGATGGTGGTGATGCTGACAATGAGCTGCAGGGTGAAATAGTAACTTTAAGAAACTTTCAGAGAGTAGGCCCCAAGGGTGGGACGAGCCACCCCCTTCTCTGCCTCAGCTTAACCTCCCTATGAATCTCAGCTCTTCCTCTGGATATGGGGTCATGCTGGGTGATGGCAGAATGTCCCGGCCCCCCTACTGATGCAGGATGGTTCCCTAGAGCTCAATCCACAAATAGGAGAGCAGGGCAGCCCCAAGGGGCTCGGCCTGGGAGAGCAGAGTCAAGGGCTGGGGCAGGAGCTGCAACTCTGCTAGTAGAGGTGCCCGGCTAAGGAGTCAGTACTTTATTTTCTGGCAATCACAGGTGGGCAGGGACACCACACTGGTGAAGCCAGGAGTCTGACAGTCTGTGGCTCAGTGGAGGCAGACTGTAGGTCACAGGTGGGTAACCCCTATGAAGGAGGGGTACCTCGTCCATCACCCAGTGGAGCCCTATGCCAAGGTCACGGTGTGGAGCCCTGTACTGAGGTCACAGGACAAAAATCTCCAGAACTGACCAAGCCCCATAGCAACTGTTGTCATGAGCCCCCCAACATAAACCAGCCATCTCCCTACTCCATGCTAGGTAAAGTATCCACCCTATAGCACCCTAACCAATGCCAAACTTCCAGCAGGAATTTTCTTTGTCTTGAGCCTATAAAAATTGTGTACTAGCCCACGAAAGGCATTGACTCTCCCTTGAGATGGCCCACTGTTCTAACAGCGTCTCCTACTCTAATAAACTCTATTCTGAAATACTCTGTGTCTGGAAATTCTTTTCCAACCCACCATGGACCCCGACACCCGCTCCCATCTATCCACTCCCAACCCCACCAGTGCACACACACCCTCTGTGCAGTGACCATAAGACAGAATTACGACTCTGGGAGTCAGTGAATGTTTCTAAGGAGAAGGCTGAAATGATCAGCTTTTGTTTTAGAAAAGTCGGAATTAAGGACAGTAGCTGGGAGGAGAGAGGGCGTCAGTGGTCCTCAATCAGGGCGGCAGCGCCCCCACCCCTCTCGCAGGGCGCTTGAAACCCAGGAGGCATTTTCCCTTCTTTTTTAAATATAATTTTATGCATTATTTATTTTGGCTGTGCTGGGTCTTCCTTGCTGCCCGCAGGCTTTCCTCTATTGTGGTGCTCGGGCTTCTCATCGCAGTGGCTTCTCTTGCAGAGCACAGCCTCTAGAGCTCGGGCTTCTGTAGCTGCAGCTCGTGAGCTCAGTAGTCGTGGCTCCCGGGCTCTAGAGCACAGGCTCAGTAGTTGTGGGGCACAGACTTAGTCACTCCACGGCACGTGGGATCTTTCTGGACCAGGAATAAAACTAAGGTCTCCTGCGTTGGCAGGAGAATTCTTTACCACTGAGCCACCCAGGGAAGCCCAGCGTTTTCCCTTCTTGCAGTGAGTGGGCAGGAGCCAAGCATCCCGTGGTGCCCAGAACAGTCTCCCCACCCAGATGCTACAGCACCCTGGCCAAGAAGCCCCCAAAAGAGACCCTGAAGCAGCCAAGTGATACCGAGGGGTGGAGGCACCTATCCAGCCTTTAGGGAAAGAGGACACTGTCCCCTCCGAGTTTCTGGGTTGCATGCCCAGCTCACTGAGCCTTCAGGGATGTGACTGGGGATAGCAGGTTAGAGGTACCCAGGTGGCAGGGTGGTGCAGTGAGTGATGGGTTAGGATGGAGACAGTCTTGCTGTGCCTTTGTCATGAGACCCTTGATGGGGCTAGCCCAAGGGAATACCTCCAAGCTGATCCTGAAAACGAAAATGAACAAACAGAACACTTTGCTCCTTGCAGGCCCCTCTGGCTTCCCTGGTGACTCAGTGGTAAAGAATCCACCTACCAATGCGTTGGGAAGATCCCCTGGAGAAGGACATGGCAACCCACTCCAGTATTCCTGCCTGGAGAATCCCATGGACAGAGGAGCCTGGTGGGCTACAGTCCAAGGGATCACAAGAGTTGGACACAATCGAAGCAACTCAACAACAACCGGTCCACTGCGTCCCCAGCCATGCAGGGACTCTGGAAGGAAGCGCAGGCAGGTGGGCAGCACAGAAAGAGGGGCTGGGAGAGGGGGGACCCCGCCTTGTGCTTCTGTCTTCTGCCTTCAGCTCCCCATTGTAAAGACACCACATTTTCACGTACCCTACTTGCCAGAGGGGGACTGGAGATGCTAATTTCATTTCATTAGATCCCAGCAGCCTTCGATTACAGCAGGCAGGAGGGAGGAAGCCGAGCTGATGTGTTTTAAAAAGCCGCAGTTTTGCACTGTTTTTAATTTAATGCTGCCGGTAAAAGATGCTGCCTAATGATTCTCGCGAATTATTTTGGTTGATTTATACACCCCTCTGACTTTAAATAACGGGGGGAGGAAGGAGAGCAGGTCCCCCCTGGAGCTGCAAACGGGCAGCTGGAAGACGAGGCGGCTGAGAGACAGGCACCAGGCATCTCTGGCTTCCCCCCTCCCCCACCCCCAGTCTCTGCATATTTATAAACCGACTGCAAACTTGGGACACCTTTCCCCTCCCTGAGCCATGTCCCTGGCCCAAAGAACTATTGCAGTTCTTATACATTTGGAGTCTTTTATATTTGGAGCCAGATCTGGGGCGAGGCACTTTATCGTACAAACTCTGAGGCTCACATCTATGCTGAGGACTGGATTGACTTTCCCTGCTACCCCGAGAAGCTCTGAGAGGCTGGGGACTGGCTCAAGTTCACCCAGCTGGGAGGTTGTAGAATCCGTGTTCAATTTTCAAGCAGGACCCGTCTTATTAGACTCAGCATCAGAGCTGCAAGAAATGGATGAACAAATAAACTTGCCTTGTCGGATTCCAGACTCAGTGTCCCTTCTCTTTACCTCCAGGGTCCAGGTGGGCTCCAAAGGCACCGAGGCTGGCTGAAATGGCCGGGACCAAAGACAGAACGTGAAATTCTCCCTTCCAGACCCCAGCATCCGAGGGGTATCTGATTAGCAGCAGAACTGAGGGTCCTGCCTCTGCAACTTGCCCCAGGTCCCCCAGGCAGGGATTCACCTGCCAAGAAAACAGAGTTTGGTGGTCTGACGAGGACCCGAAAGAAGCCTCCATTTATCTTGACTCACTGCCCGTCTCCATCAGGGGAAATGTCTTCTGTCTACTAGCGCTCCCATTTCTCCTTCATCCCTTCGAAATAAAATTAGAGGCAGCCGGCGAGAGCATTCAGCCCCTTCCAAGTTTCCGCTGCTCATCTGTCATGTCAGGGCCAGAGCTCCCGGCCGCAGCCCGGGAGTGAGGGTCTCTGTGCTGGGAGGAGAAGAGGGTGGGCAGGGGCTGGGAGTGCACCCAGCTCAGAGAACGGAGCAGCTGGTCTCCACATCACCGGGAGGTCAGGGCAGCTTCATTAGAGATTCAGCTCAGCTGGGCGGCTTTGAACCCGGCTGGGCCACGACAATCAGAAAAACAGCCCGAATTATGAGCAGAGAGATAGAGACCCTGGGAAGCCTCCTGACTTTCCCATCAAAGGAGGAACAATCAGTGTATATGCAAAATACCACAGATTTCCACGGCAGGCGAGTCTTCTGGGCTCCTGGAGCTGGAAAGAGCGTGGGCTTTGGAGGCAGAGGTCCTGGGTTCAAATCACAGTTTGGCCACTTAGTAGCCATGTGGCCTCAGGCGAGTTATTGAACTCCCTTCCCACTCTGTTTGCTTGATGTAGAGTGGACCTGGCTGACCGGGAGAGCGGAATGGAGAGGCCAGAAGCGTCCATTTGCGGACAAGGCGTGAGAGGAAAGTGAGAGCCCGTTGTTCAAAAAGAATGAAGAATTTCAAGGTGATGACTGTGGAACGTTCAACCAAGGGTGGGGCCTTTCTCAGCCCACGGAGACTGCACAGAGCATCTGTCCGTGAAGATGGAAGGGACGTTTTGCCCAGATGGGGACAAGGTTATAGAAACCACAAGGGCAGGGACAGTCCTGCAGCTGCACACACACACAGGTGTGTGCAGCCTGTCACCCCGCTGGGGGAGACGACCTGTGGACAGTGGTGGAGTCTTGGAGAGAGGACCCACCTGCGACCAGGAGGGGCGGGGGGCCACCCCTCTACTCTCTCTCCCCCTTGCAGCCCTGGCCTTCCACAACACCTGTCCAGCGGCCTGAGTCAAGTGAGCCAATGCAATCCATGCAGATGTCTCCCGGGCTCAGAGCAGATGGAGAAAGATGGAGAGTGGATCCAGAGACTGAGTATCTTTCAGCATCTTTGAGCATCCCTGAGCATCTTTCAGGGGCTTCCCAGGTGGCTCAGTGGTAAAGAATCTGCCTACCAATGCAGGAGACACAGGTTCAATTCCTGGGTCAGGAGGATCCCCTGGAGAAGGAAATGGCAACCCACTACAGTATCCTTGCCTGGAAAATCCCATGGACAGAGAAGCCTGGCGGACTACAATCCATAGGGTCGCAAAGAGTCAGACACAACTTGCGACCGAGCACAGCATGCACGCACAGCATTGTGGGACAGTTGGATGTTAGGGGCCACGTAGCCCAGAGGAGGCCCTTGGAAGAGTTATTCCGCTTCCACGAGAGGCACCCCTATCCTGGGGCTCATTCTAGATGCTCTTACTTCCTCTCTCGACTGTAGGTTCCCTGTGGAATCTCCCCGCCTGGCACACAGCAGGCGCTCAGAATTACCAGTTGTTGAATAAATCTGGTTGCAAGCAGGAGTCACTCATTTACAGCAAATCCCAGTGCTGCCTCTGAAATCTGCCTTCAGTGGGGAGACAGGGAGGGGATGGGAGGGAGACATCAAGCAGGCCGGTCCCCAAGAGGCTCTGGGCTCCCCAGGCCCGGCCAGGCAGAGGCTGCAGCCCTCAGGACGCAGTGAGCAGACACAGGGAGATGAGAGAGACCGGGGTCAAAGCGGAAGAAATGAAGGCTCAGAGCTGAAGAGGCTCTGGGTGGAAATCAGGGGACCTGGGCTCCAGGACCCAGGAACCAGCCAGCACTTGGAGGCCGTTGCTGTCTTGCCCTGTCCAGCCAGCCTCAGGGAAAGCTGCCCCAAAGGGAGCAGATGCTCTCAGCTCTAGGCAAGACTGCGTTCACACCCGACAACCCGTTAGCAAAGTGTCAACCTGCCTGGGAAAAGCATCCCTGTGAGCAGAGAGCTTTCTGCGCCTCCCGGCGGAACCAGCTGCAGGCTGAGTGCCCTGCTGGGACAGCCAGCATCACCCAGGACCCTGTCCCCTTCCAAGAATGAAAGAGACCTTGCCGAAGTCAAAGCCGTGGAGCCCGCATCGGAGGCCACCAAAAAAGTGTGGCTCAGCAGCGCTCTAAAACTGGACCAGCTGGTGGCGGCTGCTTTGTTGCTAAGTTGTGTCCAACTCTTTCGCAGCCCCAGGGTCCTCAGTCCACGGATTCTCCAGGCAAGAATACTGAAGTGGGTTGCCACACCCTCCTCGAGGGATCTTCCCAACCCAGGAATCAAACCTGAGTCTTCTGCATCAGCAGGTGGATTCTTTACCACTGAGCCACCTGGGAAGCCCTGGACCAGCTTTCGAAGGCCCCTTGTCTCCTTTGCTGGTGGGTCAAGTTCTAGAGTCTCTAGAGTCTCAGCTCCCGGGGGTCACCTCTGTGCACTGTGGAGTCCTACCTCGGGCCGTTTTCTGGGCTAGGGAACACTTTACCTCTCCATCTCCCCAAATTCTGCTTCTTAAGAGCTGGTCTGTTCCCCCGAGCAGCAGGCCTCAAGAGGGTTTGCAAAGTACCAGGGACCCCAGGCCGGGGAACGGAGACGTGATCCAGGGAGGGGAAGGCAGCCACGAAGGACTGTTGCTAACCAGCTACTGAAGAAGGCAACTGGGCTTCATCTCCCAGAAAAACTCTAAGAAATAATGTAAAATGCAGAATTTGGAATGATCCACCCCAGGCCCCCGATAAAGCATGAGCTGATTCACCTTAATTGTTGCAATGGCCTCCTAAGTAGGCTCCCCAAATCCATGTTTGAACTCCCAGACTTATGGTGATCCTGTTAAAATGTGTTACGCCTCTGCTCAAAACTGCCTCTACCGGACTCCCTTGGTGGTCTGTTGGTCAAGACTCTACGCTCCCAGTGCGGAGGCTCTGGGTTTAATCCCTGGTCAGGGAACTAGATCCCACGTGTCGTAACTGAGAGTTTGCATGCCGCAACTAAAAATCCAAAGAGCTGCAACTAAGACCCAGTGCAGCCAAAAAAAAAAAAAACCCA
>NW_011494943.1:6134552-6166231 GCF_000754665.1 Bison bison bison
GATGGGGTGGGAGGTGGGAGGGAGGCTCACGAGGGAGGGGACGTGTGGGTGCTGCTGCTGCTAAGTCACTTCAGTTGTGTCCGACTCTGCGCAACCCCATACACGGCAGCCCACCAGGCTCCTCCGTCCCTGGGATCCTCCAGGCAAGAACACTGGAGTGGGGTGCCATTTCCTTCTCCAATGCATGAAAGTGAAAACTGAAAGTGAAGTCGCTCAGTTGGGTCCGACTCTTAGCATCCCATGGACGGCAGCCCACCAGGCTCCTCCATCCATGGGATTTTCCAGGCAAGAGTACTGGAGTGGGGTGCCATTGCCTTCTCTGGGATGTATGTATACCTGTGACTGATTCATGTCGGTGTATGGCAGATGCCAACACAATATTGTAAAGCAATTACCTTTCAATTAAAAATAAATATATCAATAAAATAGATTAATTAAAAGTAATTGATTAAAATTATTCAATAATAAATTATTAATTAATTAATTAAAACCACCCATGAGGGTTAGCGTCCTATACCACCCAGCCCATTACCACCCGGACCTCATATCCTGCCACTTACTCCACCACCCACCCTGGATATTCCTTCCCCCTCCCCGGGGCCTTTACACTTCCTCTGCCTAGAAAGCTCTTTCGCCGGGCCAGCTCCCCCATGTCCTTCAAGGCTTTAAACAACGCCACCTGCTCAGCGAGGCCTTCCCCCCTACCCCTATGTATAAAACCATACCCCCAGCCCGATTTCAAAGGCTTCTCTGTTTTTCTCCACCACCATGCCATACAGTTGATTCTATTTTTCTTGCTTGTCTGTCTCCCTCATTGGAACATAAGCTCCACGAGGGTGAGAATTCTTGTTCATTTTCTTCTGTGCTGTACCCATAGCATCTGGAGTTGTGGCTGACTCATGACAGGTGCTGAAAAACGCTTGTTGAATGGCTAGATACAGGAAATAGGAAGGATGCTGTTTCCGTTATCTATTGCTTTGTAATGAGCCACCCTAAACGCAGAGGCTTGAAACAACAGCAATCATTCATTTGGCAGTTGGGGCGGGGCTTGGGAAGACAGCTCATTTCTGCTCCATGTGGCTCAAAGACAGGGCTGACTCAGCAGCAAGGGGCTGGAATTGTCTGAAATCTCACACATTTAGAGTATTAGCTACTGTCTGCATCCTGGGCTGCAGCCTAGACTGTGGGCCAGAACATCACACCAGCCACTCCGTGTGGCTGATCACACCCTCACAACACAGCAGCTGGAGTCTGAGACGGACTGTCCCGAGGGACTGTCCCGAGGCACAGGAAGTTGGAGCTGCCCATTTCATTCTTTTTTTTTATCCTTTTTGAGGAAGGGGCAACAGAGGATGAGACGGTTGGATGGCATCACCAACTCAACGGACATGAGTTTGAGCAAACTCTGGAAATGGTGAAGGACAGGGAAGCCTGGCATGCTGCAGTCCATACATGGTCACAAAGGGTCGGACACAACTTAGCGACTGAACAACAACACCACAGTCGATTTACAATGTGGTGTTAGTTTCAGGTGTACAACAAGGTGATTCAGTTCTCAGTTCAGTTCAGTTCAGTCGCTCAGTCGTGTCCAACTCTTTGCGACCCCATGAATCGAAGCACACCAGGCCTCCCTGTCCATCACCAACTCCCAGAGTTTACCCAAACTCACGTCCATCGACTCAGTGATGCCATCCAGCCACCTCATCCTCTGTTGTCCCCTTCTCCTCCTGCCCCCAATCCCTCCCAGAATCAGGGTCTTTTCCAATGAGTCAACTCCTTGTGTGAGGTGGCCAAAGTACTGGAGTTTCAGCTTCAGCATCAGTCCTTCCAATGAACACCCAAGACTGATCTCCTTTAGGATGGACTGGTTGGATCTCCTTGCAGTCCAAAGGACTCTCAAGAGTCTTCTCCAACACCACAGTTCAAAAGCATCAATTCTTCGGCGCTCAGCTTTCTTCACAGTCCAACTCTCACATTCATACATGACCACTGGAAAAACCATAGCCTTGACTAGACGGACCTTTGTTGGCAACGTAATATCTCTGCTTTTCAATATGCTAACTAGGTTGGTCATAACTTTCCTTCCAAGAAGTGGGCATCTTTTAATTTCATGGCTGCAGTCACCATCTGCAGTGATTTTGGAGCCCAAAAAGATAAAGTCTGACACTGTTTCCACTGTTTCCCCATCTATTTCCCATGAAATGATGGGACCTGATGCCATGATCTTAGTTTTCTGAATGTTGAGCTTTAAGCCAACTTTTTCACTCTCCTCTTTCACTTTCATCAAGAGGCTTTTTAGTTCCTCTTCACTTTCTGCCATAAGGGTGGTGTCATCTGTATATCTGAGGTTATTGATGTTTCTCCCGGCAATCTTGATTCCAGCTTGTGCTTCTTCCAGCCCAGTGTTTCTCATGATGTACTCTGCATATAAGTTAAATAAGCAGGGTGATAATATACAGGCTTGACGTACTCCTTTTCCTATTTGGAACCAGTCTGTTGTTCCATGTCCAGTTCTAACTGTTGCTTCCTGACCTGCATATAGGTTTCTCAAGAGGCAGGTCAGGCTGTCTGGTATTCCCATCTCTTTCAGAATTTTCCACAGTTTATTGTGATCCACACAGTCAAAGGCTTTGGCATAGTCAATAAAGCAGAAATAGATGTTTTTCTGGAACTCTCTTGCTTTTTCAATATATACACATATATCCATTACTTTGCAGATCCTTTTCCCATATAGGATATTATAGCATCTCAAGTGGAGTTCTCTGTATTCTACAGCAGGTCCTTGAGGATCATCTATTTTACGTGTAGTAGTGTGGATCTGCTAACCCCAAAGTCCTTATTTATCCCTCCTCCCCTTCCCCCTTTGGTAACCATGTTCGTTTTTGAAGTCTGTGAGCCTGTTTCTGTTTTGTAAATAAGTTCATGTGAATGATTATTCCACATATAATCATATATAATATATGTATTATATTATATATGATATATAATATCATACATAATCATATATATATCACATATAATATAAGTAATATTATATGATATTTGTTTTTGTCTGACTCACTTCACTTAATGTGATAACCTCCAAGCCCACCCATGTGGCTGTAAACAGCAGTATTTCATTCTTTTTTACGGCTGAGTAATCTGCCATTGCATATAGGCAATACATTTATCCATTTCTCTCCTGAAGGACATTTAGGTTGCTTCCCTGTCTTGGCTACTGTAAACGGTGCTGCAGTGAGCACTGGGGTGCATGTGTCTTTTCAAATTATGGTTTTCTCCAGATATATGTCCAGGAGTGGGGCTGCTGGATCATATAGATGGTAGTTCTGTTTTTAGCTTTTCAAGGAACCTCCATACTGTTTTCCACAGTGGCTGTACCAGTTTGCATTTCCCACCAACAATGTAGGAGCAGTTACTGTTCGTACACGCTCATCATTTTGACGGTGGCCCTTCCAACCAGGGTGAAGTGATAACCTCATCGTAGTTTTCACTTGGAGCTGTCTGTTTCTCAAGACCTGAGTCCAGAAACTGGGAGAGCATCGTTCTACCATATTCTATGCACCAGGGAGACACAGAGCCCAGTCACAAGGCAGGGGGACATGCACCCCACCTTCTGATGGGAGAAGCAGCAAAGATCTCAGGGCCGTGTTTTAAGAAAGAAAAAGAAGGAGAACTTGTGACCTGGTAAACTCGTGCCAGCCTCAGTGAAGGACCTTCCCATTCATCCATGCGTGGGGAGAGCTCGCCACCACATTGCACTGCAGGAAAGGGACTCACGTCTGCTACGAGTCTACCCCCAGAACACCGGGCCTCTGCAGAGAAGAGAGAGAAAGACATTCCTGGGTAGAGAGGAAGCCTAAATCTTGAGGCCACGAAAGAGTATAGGAAATACACTCCCTCTGCAAAGACTTCCCCGGTCTGTCAGAGTCTTGGTCGCCTCCTCTACCCTGAGTTCCTGATTCCTCCAGGGCAGGTTCGCGATTCTGCAAAAGATCCAGGCCGCCCTGCAGGGAGGTCTCTGCTGGTGGGCTGGAAGCCCATTACAGGCAGGGCACACGAGCTGAGCTACTTCTGAATTCTCTGCAGATTCTGGCCAAGGACTGGATGCCTGCCAGGGGCCGCATAAGCGTGATGATCGATGGATGCACTGGCCTCGATGATCTAGCTTTCCCTTCTCAGATTCGAGGAATCCAAAGGCATTTATTTCCCCCAGAGAAGGGGACTCAGTCTCAGGCCAGGGTGTTTTTGAATCTTTTCCAAGGGGCCTAGTTACACATGGACCAAAATGACTTGCTTTTAAATCAGGGCTGTGTCTCCAGGCTGAAGAAAGGGATGGACCGGTGTTTCCCAGTTGGGGAGTATTAACCCTGCAGGTCACGCTGCTAGCTGGTTTGGGGCCTGTCCTGCACATTGCAGGATGCAGGGCAGCCCCCCGGCTCCTACTGTCTAGATACCTGCAGCAAACCCTTCCCCACCCCAGCTTGCTTGTCAAGTCACTTCAGTCGTGTCTGACTCTTTGTGACGCCATGGACTGTAGCCCGCCAGGCTCCTCTGTCCTTGGGATTCTCCAGGCAAGAATATTGGGGTGGGTTGCCATGCCCTCCTCCAGGGGATCTTCCTTTCCCCGGGATCAAAGCCGAGTCTCTTGCACCTCCTGTACTGGCAGGTGGGTTCTTTACCACTAGCGCCTCCTGGGAGGGCCCCCTCCCCCGGTTATGACACTCTTAATGTCTCCAAAGATTGCCAACCTTCCCCCTGGGGACAAAATTGACCCCAGGTGAGACTCACTGCAATCGACTGATGCTGAAGCAGGCTATTTGCGGTGTTTTCTCGGCTAAGAATCTGTTTGATGTTTTCTCCTCCAGTTCAGTTACAGCTGTGAGTGCTTTTCATCTTCTGGACACCACGAACATGCATTTGCCTTTCGCTCTGTTTATTGGAAAACTTAGAACCAAACCCACCTCAGCGTATACTCCCCCAGGACGTGCCTCTGTAAGCTTACTTCTATACCATTCTGCATCCTTTCTTTTTCCATCCAAACTTTTAATTTACATTGGTTTTTTTATATTTTATCCCTGGAGAAAGATATGGCTACCCACTCCACTTTTCTTGCCTGAAGAATCCCACGGACAGAGAAGCCTGGCAGGTTACATTCCATAGGGTCGCAAAGAGTCAGACAGGACTGAGCAACTAACACGTTTGTATTTTATGCAATTTTTTTTTTTTGTCTGCTTTAAATCTTTTCTAGAGGAATGGAGGATTCAGAGAGCGAAATAAATAACTGCTATCCAGGTAAATACCCACAGGGATGACGTCATAGAGAAAACAGATATTTACCTGGAGGGAAATAGGACAACCCACCACAAAGAGTCCAAGCCAGTCACGGGGCAAGACAGTGTGGACTGGGGGTCACCCAGATGACCTTCTTGGAGGGACAAATTGGCAGAGGCTGGGGTGGTCAAAATCTCTCCCTTGGAAAAGGGTCTGGGAGCCAGACAGAGGAGTTGGTATGTGAAAAGAATGAGAGGGACTCCCCTGGAGGTCCAGTGGCTAAGACTCCATGCTCCCAAAGCAGGGGGCCTGGGTTCGATCCCTGGTCAGGGAACTGGACCCTTCCTGCCACAACTGAAAGATCCTGCGTGCGGCAACTAAGACCCGGCTCAGCCAAGTAAATTTCTTTTAAAAGGGGGGAAGAAAAAAAGAATGAATGAATGAGAGATTTTGGAGCACAGCTATGATTCCAGGAAGAGAGGAAGCAAAGTCGCAGAGCAGAGGCAGGGGTCAGAGGGGTGGGGATGACTGAGGGGCAGGTCAGGAGGCTGATCTGCACCCAGGCGGCCTCTGATGAGGTCCTGGGTGGTGAGGGCACTGGGCATGGAGAGGTCAAGGTGGATAGAAAGACGACTGGAAGAAAGTCACCACCAGCCTGGTGATCGCTGTCTGCAGAGGACCCCACAGGGGAAGGGTCCTCCTCCAGCCCGAAGAGTAAAGAGCCAGCCCAGCAGCCGGGAGGCAGAGCAGGAGCACAGAGGGCACGGTGTGAGTTCCAGGCTCTGTCCCACGTGCTCCACGCTCTGCTCTGTGTCCACATCCGACCAAGCAATCAATAGCAGCCATCAGGACCGCTGCACAAGACAGATAACAAGGTTAGCTGTCCGCACACAACACCCTGAAGACCCAGCAGGGCAGGGCTACTGGGGTGACTTATTGTTTATTAATAATATGAGTATGTAGATCTTGCGAGGGCCATATTGATCCCAACACGCGAACCATCCATCATAAAGGTGAGGAACGGAGTGCTGTAAATATCAAACAAGCCTGCAGCCTCTGAGACTTATCAATACAAGTGGGCTGAGGCTGGGATGGGCCCTGAGGTGGTTTCACTAATGAGAGCAACTCTCAGAGCCCACCCAGGGCTTGGGGGTGGGGAGTGGGGCGACAAGGGTGTCCCCAAGAGGAAAGAGAGGTGTATCAGTACACACACAGGGACCCTGCAGTGAAATCCTCCCCTTTCCTCCTTCTCCATGGGCAGTAAGAGCAGTCATCAGAGCTTCTGAAACCTCTCGCTGGGGTCTGTGTGTGTGTGTGTGTGTGTGTTGTGCTTAGTTGCTCAGTCGTGTCCTACTCTTTGCAGCCCAAGGACTGTAGCCCGCCAGGCCCATGGGATTCTCCAGGCAAGAATACTGGAGTGGGTTGCTATGCCCTCCTCCAGGGGATCTTCCCAACCCAGGAATCGAACCCAGGTTTCCTGCATTGCAGGCAGATTCTTTACCTCCTGAGCCACCAGGGAAGACCAAGAATATTGGAGTGGGTAGCCTCTCCCTTCTCCAGTGGATCTTCCTGACCCAGGAATTGAACCAGGGTCCCTTGCATTGCAGGTGGATTCTTTACCAGCTGGGCTATCAGGGAAGCCCCACTCGAGGTCTACCAGCCTGGAAAAGTGCCCACCCAAGTGTGAGGTGGTCCCCGTCTCCACTTATCCTGAGGCAACAAGAGCTCAGAGGGTAAGCACGTGAGCTTGGAATCAGGCCGACCTGGAGTCCAATCCCGCCCCTGCTGTTGACTACCTTTGCAAACGTCCTAAGTGTACTGCTCTAAGCCTCAGTTGCCCGCATGCATGCATACTCAGTCATGTCTGACTCTTGAGACCCTGTGGACTGTAGCCCACCAGGCTCCTCTGTTCATGGGACGCTCCAGGCAAGAATACTGGAGTGGGTTGCCATTTCCCCCTTCAGGGGAACCCAGGACTCCTGTGTCTCCTGCATTAGCAGGTGGATTCTTTACCACTGAGCTACCTGGAAAGCCCAAGCCTCAGTTTACTCACCTGTAAAATGGGCATATTGACATCAACGTGCAAGGCTGTTGTGGAGACTAAAAAGGACAATGTCTACAAAGTAGACTCTCTGTGGTTGTCATCTCCATGGCAGAGCTGCCAGGGGCTCCCATGCCTATCAGAGCCCTCCCAGCACGAGGGACGTGAAAGTGAAAGTCGCTCAGTTGTGTCCAACTCTTTGCAACGCCATGGACTATGCAGACCCTGGAATTCTCCAGGCCGGAATACTGGAGTGGGTTGCCATTCCCTTCTCCAGGGGATCTTCCCAACCCAGGGTTAGAACCCAGGTCTGCTGCATTGCAGGTGGATTCTTTACCTGAATATCTCCAGTTACGGGCATGCCAGCGCCCCCAGAAGGCTGCCCAGTGACGTGGCAGGAGCGTGTCCAGCATGGAGGAGGGTCCGTCCTCCTGGTTGGTTCTGTTTGAATGCCCACTCGTGTCAGGGACACACAGGACAGGGGCCTGGGGAAGTGGACGATGCTGATGTGGTGTCTGCCTTTGGGGATGTCAAGCTAGAGACGGGGAGACCGATGAGTACCTGACAAGTGCCCAAGGGGGGGCTAAGCGCCCCCAGAGCCTAAAGGAGAGTGAGGTCGCATCCTGTTTAAGGGGAGCCATGAGGGGCTTCCTGGAGATGAGCTGAGAACAGGCGCCAGGAAAGAAGGGAGGGTATGAGCTGGCCAGCCTAGGGCCCACGCAGAGCCGGAGTGGGGACAGAGGCGCCCGTTCCCTGGTGACCTCATGGAATGCCAGGCCCGAGGCAGTGAGGAAGCTCATCACCCCAGCCCACACCCACCATGGGGGAGCCCAGAGTGACCCCCAGGAAAGGCCCAGCCTGACCCCCGAGTCCACGTCTGTCCGTGAAGCACTTGCTGAGGTGTGAGGGTCCCTGAAGGCAGGGGTGGGGGTGGGCCCTGACCCTGCTCGGCCCAGAGTTGGTCCCCAGATCCAGCCCCTCGGGGGCCACTCGGGAGACAGAAAGAGTTCAGCCCTCAGGGCTGGGATTAGGGTGCAGGCCAGTGAGATGAAGGTCAGATTCTGTCTTTATTTAAATTTTGGTATTTTGTTCATCATGATTTTTTTTTCATTCACTTAGCTCTTTCCAAAAAAACAAAAAATTGCATTGAAATATTATTTATCTTGGTTACAAAGTCTGGGGCACACTTTTAAATTTTGTGATGCTCTCCCCGCCTCACCCTAACCCCTGTCCTGCCAGTGAATGCATTTTCACAGACATCTGCCCTTCTCACAACCGTGCATTCATCTCATTTCCGGCCAATCCCAGCACAGCCCAGCTGTCTTCCTAGTTTTCTTTGATTTCATTTTCTAGAGCCTGACTCCACCTCTCCTCCACACTCCTAGCCCCTGGGGTCCCCCCAGGACCCACTTGGCTCATGAACAGCCTTTGTATCTGGTGGTGTAAAAATGGGGAGTGGACACACCCCACCAGCCTGGGCATCACCACGAGAGAACGCCCACCATCGTCCCCAGGCTATGTGCTTCCACAGCGTCATCCGACTTCTCCTTACCAGCTCCTGAGAGCTCGGCATGGTCTGTCTCATTTGACAAGTGGGGAGTCTGAGGCCCAGAGAGGTGATGAGATGTACCCTAGGCCACACAGCTGGTCGGTCAGTGATGGGTCTGGGATGTGACCACAGCTCCAGGACCCAACTAAAGTGCCCTTTTCACCTGAACCCAACTTTTCTCCAGGGCTTCCCTGGTGGCTCAGACGGTAAAGAATCTGCCTGCAATGCAGGAGACCAGGGTTTGATCGCTGGGTCAAGAAGATCCCCTGGAGAAGGGAATGGGTGCCCACTCCAGTATTCTTGTCTGGAGAATTTCATGGACAGAGAAGCCTGGCAGGCTGTAATCCATGGGATTGCAAAGAGTCAGACACGACTTAGCGGCTAACACTTTGAATATTTCTCAAAGTGTCATACCTGGAACCCACTTGCCATGGGCCAGGAAGCCATGGGACTTGAAAGAATGCTCTTCCAGGTCCTCAAAGTTTACCCTGCTGGGGTGCAAGGAGACAGGTGCGTCAGCACGTTCAGGGTTCGGGGAAGCCCTGTGGTCAAAATGACAAGTGCCTAAGAGGGGCTCAGCACCCTCTTTAGCTCAGCAACTTTTGTTTAGCTCAGAGTTTTCCAAGCTTACTGGCCAAAAAGCTTTTTTTAAATTTTTTTCACAGAGCATCTCCCTGGGCTAGTGTTCCACCTTCCACCCTTCAGGAAACACTGACCGATTTTGAGCTGGAGCGTTTCCAAGCCAGATCCAAACAAGCCCTGCTAGGATGGATGCCTGAGCCTTCATCTCCATCCTTCACTCCCACCTCCTACTTCGCCTGCCTGCAGGCAGAGGAAGAAGAGGAGAAGCCTAGAGTGGGCTTTCCTGTTTCCTGCGAAATGTTCCGTGTTGTCTGAAAGAATCACACTGGGCGTGAACTTTGGAGAGAAGGGAGCAAGGGAGGGAATGAAGGTTTCTAGCTCCTCCTGCCCACTGTCCTCACCGAAAGCAAACTGCAAACCCCCCGAAGAAGGGGAGATCCTGAAGTCATGCACACGCCCTCTTCCCTCTTCCCCACTCACTCTTTCCCTCCCCCATCCCAGAGCCCCAACCCCCAGCCCCCACAGGAGGTGCACACAAAGCCACCTCCCACCTTCAGTCCAAGGCCTCAGGGACTTTCAAATCCAGCCATCTCTTTTTTTCAACTCCCATGTTTCCCCAGAAAGAGAAGGGGCGGGGCAGGGTCCTGTGAGCCCTGCCCCACTCCCAGGCCCGGGTACCATTTAGCATTCAGCGTCTTCCTGATAATGGGCCCCCTTCATGCCGGTTTGATTTTATTATTATGCCAACACGCTTGCTTAATTCTCCACTGTCTTTCTTCTGCACTGTTGATTTACACTGTTAGTGTTTTAATTATACAATTCAGCACTCCTTAAAACATGAAAAACTGCTCAACTTTTCAAGCAATTAAAAGGCTGCAGAGTACATCAGCAGATCCGAGACGAGATAAGTAAATCACGCAATTAAAAAACTCATCTGGTGAAAATGTAGCAACCCACCGAAAATGAGTGAGGCTTCCTGGGCCCTTGAGACAAAGAACTTCAAAGTCCCCTTGGTCTCACCTCCCATCTCTGGGCTCCCGATGCCCTCTTGCTCACTCCGGGCTCTCCTCCCCACCTCCTGGTGTTATACGAGCTGCTTCTGGGGCTTCAGCCCATCCAAGGAGCCCTGCACCGAGCAGAGTGGAGTGAAAGGAGCCCCGGAATAAGGCCACGGTCCAAAGAGAGGAGGTCAGCCTGGCTACTGAGCAGCTCATAAACCTGGCCGTGTCAGCCTGAGCTTTCCCATCTGCATTCCTGAATTGGGGTTTCGTTTTTGTTTTGACTTTGGCCAAATGCACGCGGGATAAAATTTACCACCCTAACCACTTTTAAGCATGCGGTTCAGCAGTATGAAGCATACTCACATTGTCATGCAGCCACCATCGTCATCCATCTCCAGAACTCTTAACTTGGAAAACTGAAGCTCTATACCTGGGAAACAGTAACTCCCCTTTCCCCGCTTCCTGCATCGCCGGTTTTTAAACTGGCCTCTGAGGACACCCAGGAGTTCATTACGACTCCTCCAGGCTGCTTGGGAAGGAGCAGGCAGAGGGAAGGATGAGCAAGCCGGAGGCTCTAGTGTCCTCTATTTCAGCTACTGGGTTGGGTTTTCATTTGAGTGGAAGACTCTGCGATTTTTTAAAATTTATTTTTATTTATTATTTATTTTGGGGGGGCATGCCCCATGACATGCGGGATCTTCGTTCCCCAACCAGAGATCAAACCCATGCCCCCTGGAATGGAAGCTCAGACTCCTAACCACTGGACCGCCGGGGAAGTCCATACAGATTAATTTTTGAAGTCTCAAAACAACTGCACGAGGTGACCTTTTCTCAAATTTTTATTTACATATGTATGTATCTCGGGCTGTGCTCGGCCTTCGTTGCTGTGCGGGCTTTCTCTAGTTTCGGAGAGCGCAGACCGCTGTCTGTTGTGGAGCTCGGGCTTCTCACTGCCATGGCTCCTCTTGCTGGAGCACAGTCTCCAGGGTGCACAGGCTTCGGTAGTTGTGGCAAACGGGCTCAGTCGTGGCGGTTCCCGGGCTCTAGGGCACAGGCTCAATAGCCATGGCCCGGGGGCTTAATTGCTCCACAGCATGTGGGATCTTCCTGGACCAAGGATCGAACCTGTGTCTCCTGCATCAGCAGGCAGATTCTTCACCACTGAGCCATCAGGGAAGCCCTGGGCAAGATGACCTTAAAGGCTTCTTGGCTTGGAAGAAACCAGCCTAAGGGGTGTGAGTTTCTCTAAAGGAAAGCTCTGTCCACCAGCAAAAAGGATAAGGGATCGGCTTCTCTGGGACCAGAGCAGGGCAGAATGAGCTCCCTGGAACGAATGTGGGTATCCTGAGAACCCAGCCACCCCCACGGCCTCGACCTCTTTCCTTCTCCATGCACACTTGACCTCAGAACTCCAGGCTCCGTGAGACCCGTGGAACCCGCAACTTTTCACTGCGCTCTGAAAGTGAGGGTGGGGTGACGTGGGGGGAGGACAGGAGGTACGCAGTCCAGCATCCATCACTCCGGGACCCAGGAGGTTGGAGGTGGCACCTGCTCACCTGTTCCAGCCAGGCTGTCTGCAGCGAGGACACTGACCAGAGCATGGAGGGTGGAGAAGGTGATGGGTGCCCCAGGGGCTGGCGCTGAAGGAGATGGAGAGGCGGGGAAGGTAGCCTCCATCAGCAGCATCTGTTCAAGGCAGGACCTCCCTGGGTGGACGTGGCTCCTCCATCCGTCATCTGCTGGCTGACAGGATTATAAATGCCGAGTGGCGGTGCCCAGCATCTCAACCATGTTGGTCTCGGCAGGAAGAGGCAAGGCCAGTGATCTGAGCATTTGGCTCTGTGACTGGGGCTCTGATCTCCTACAGGAAAGCAGGCCCATCCCAAAGATGCGTCTGGATGCAGCTCTCCCCCAGATCCTCCTGTTAGAGGGGGATGTATGGGACACCCCGGCCTTCCCTCTTTTGAGGAAACAGAGGGCTTCACCACCATTTTCTTTTCAACCTAAGCCGCTTCCCCTGAACGATGCCCATGGGAGTCAGGGGTCTGAAAACGGAGCCCTTTCAGCAGCAGCTCTCTGTTGGTGACGTGTCTTCTCTCTGGGTCTCGTCTAGGACAGCTGGGTGCCCAGCTGCTGAATCAGGCTTTGAAGTCTACAGCAGGCTGCAGGCATGGGGCAACCATCATACACAAGGGAGGCGGGGACAGGTGCACCCAGGTCCAGCCCCCCAGCTTTGGTGGCTCAGTGGTAAAGAATCCACCTCTCATTGCAGGAGATGCAGGAGACTCAGATTTGATCCTTGGGTTAGGAAGGTCCCCTGGAGGAGGAAATGGCAACCCATTCCAGTATTCTTGCCTGGAAAATGCCATGGACAGAAGAGCCTGGAGGGCTACAGTCCATGGAGTCGCAAAGTGTCAGACACGACTGAGCGACTGGGCACACACCAGTCCCTCTGGTTCCAGCCCTGTCCAGGCACAGAGCCAGAACACCCTGGGGTCACCTTCCTCTGGGCCAAAGCCCACTCCTGTTCTGGACAGCATCTCCCCTCACCAGCTCTCAAGCTCCCACCCCTTCCTTGGGTCCCGTCCACAAAATGTCCCTGACCTGGACCCACGCTCTCCTCAAGGTTATTCCCCCTGAGCAAGTCCTGTTCCAAATAGTTTCTACCGGTTGCTCTTTGTAATTCCAGAACCTCCATTAATCATTCTTAAGCTCTTTGAATGCAGTATTTTCTCTAAGAACCGAAATTCCTTCCCCACTCGGCACCCTCCTGCCATCTCCAATTACCCACTCTCATCAGTCATTAACATAAAGCATTAGCATATCTATAACTTCCCTATACCTTGATTAATCTGGCTTGGAGTTTTCTCCCAGTAGCCCCTTATTGGCTGTGGAGTGATTGGGATGGGGGAGGGATGGCAAGGTGGGGTGTGGGGGGAACACCTTACCCAGTCTCAGGCTTAAGAGGTTAGAGCAGAAGCAGAGTCCTGATGTGATTAAACCCAACTCTCTTTATATAGTTGAGGAAACTGAAGCCGGAAGAGATGAAGTACGCCTCCTCCTACAACCACCCCAGGCAGCATCTCCCCAAATGTGCTTCCTACACTCTAGTTTCCAGAAATGCTCTGCAAAAAGTAAAGGCAATAAGGAGGTCGGGGAGGTCAGGGGAGGTCAGGGGAGGTCAGGGAAGGTCAGGGAGAGGTCAGAGGGTTCATAGAGCCCAGGGGACCTGCTGCTGCTGCTGCTGCTAAGTCGCTTCAGTCATGTCCGACTCTGTGCGACCCCAGAGACAGCAACCCACCAGGCTCCCCCGTCCCTGGGATTCTCCAGGCAAGAACACTGGAGTGGGTTGCCATTTCCTTCTCCAATGCATGAAAGTGAAAACTGAAAGTGAAGTCATTCAGTCGTGTCCAACTCTTAGTGACCCCATGGACTGCAGCCTACCAGGCTCCTCCGTCCATGGGATTTTCCAGGCAAGAGTACTGGAGTGGGGTACCATTGCCTTCTCCGAGGGGACCTGCAGTCAAGTCAATTTTGGAAAGCCAAACTATCACGTCACCCTCTTGGATATTCAGGCTTCCCAGGTCTCTCAGCAGTAAAGAATCTGCTTGCCAACACAGGGGTCATGGGAGATGCAGGTGCGATCCCTAGGTCAGGAAGATCCCCTGGAGGAGGAAATGGCAACCCAGTCCAGTATCCTCGCTTGGGAAATCCCCTGGACAGAGGAGCCTGGTGGGCTGCTTGACTTCTGGGACCTTAGTTTCCAGAGCAGGAATAGAATCTGTGCCCCCTGCAGTGGAAGCGCAGGATCGTAGCCACTGGACCGCAGTTTCAGGTTTGCAGAAAAATTGACCGAAAAGTACAGAGCGTTTCCAGATACTCCTTCTATCCTCCCCCACAGTCTCCCTTATTGTTTCTGTTTTGTGTCAGCGTTGCACATTTGTTTCAAGTGATGAACCAATATCGATACATTATTATCGAGTGACACCCACAGTTTACACTAGGGCTCACTCTGCGACAAGTGCGTAATGACATGCATCTCTCATGACTGCATAACACGGAACAGCTTCACTGCAAAAATCCTCTGTGCTTCACCCATTCATCCTTCCTTCTCTCTCCCAGACCCCTGGCAATCAGTGCTCTTTTTCCTGTCTCCGTTGTTTTGCCTTTTCCAGAATGTCACATGGTTGAAATCATACAGCATTGCCATTGTTTTGATCCCTGTGGCCTGGCACTTCAGATGTGCTGCCAACGTGTGCCAGATACACAAATGGATGGACGAAAGGACCGAGTGATGCCCACATTCCGCGGGGCTCTGAGTTAAGGAGGAGGGAGCCTTTTCCTTATTTGGGATGAGAAGCCTTCACTTCATTCCCTTTTTTGCCCTCCCCTCCCCCAGCCTGACTCAGGTTCTCTATTCTCTTTAAATTATACAGGAATTTCCTCCTATGAAAGCTAATTTAGGCACCATAACGGAGACTATATTTAATGTAAATGGAAGAAGTAGAAGCAGAAGGATTTATGGTAATAATAACCTGCTTGTAATAACACAGAGTGGGTCACCTGCTTTAGAAACAGTGGATTAAAGAGAAAGGAAATTTACCTCCCCAAAGAACGTGGTGTCACCAGAAATCTGCCACCGCGCCAAGGCTTGGATGATCTTATTAAATCCCATAGATCTTGTGCTTTCCTATGGGAAGAAGGCCGCTGCATTCTCTGGCTTGTAAGAATGGCCTCAGTGAGACCCGAAGCGGAAATAAGGCAGGAGGGTAGAGGGCAGTGCTCCAAATGTCAGTGCCTGTTGGGCTGAGGACCCCTTTCTGTACAGAGTACTCCACGGGGCCACATGCTGCCAGGGAGTCCTGAGGGAGGGAGGGGGATTCTTGGCGCAAGGAGAACGGGGTGTAGAGCAGGAAGCAGGAAGCTGTCCACTTGTGATGGGTGGCTCTCACGCCACTGATCTGACCCTTGTCTGGCGCGGGTACCAGGGGAAGCCACCAGCAATCTTTCAGAAGGCTGGGATGCAACAAAAGCAACGGTCAGCAGTGGCAGGAAGCTCTGATGAACGGGGGAGCTTTGCACATCTAGAGAGTTGTTGCCTGTTGTTTTTTAGTCGCTATGTCATGTCCGACCCTTTGTGAACCCATGAACTGTAGCCCGCCAGGCTCTGCTGTCCATACAATTTTCCAGGCAAGAATACTAGAGTGGGTTGCCATTTCCTTCTCCAGGGGATCCGCTCAACCCAGGGATCCAACCCGCAGCACCTGCATTGTAGACTGATTCTTTCCCACTGGGCCACCTGGGGAACCCATATTTAGAGAGACTTGGGTTCAAATCCCAGCCCCACTCCTCACAACCCACATGATATTGAGCAAATTGTAAAACCTGACTTCATGCATGGGAAGCACTGAGCTGATTCTCAGTATGAGTTTATTCCCTTTAGGAGACTGGCCCCAGAATCCAAGTCACCCTAGCAGAGAGGAAGAAAGCCTCCAAGCTGTTGGCCAGATTCAGAGCCTGCACATTCTCCCCATGATGGAAGGGCCGGTGAACCCCCTCCTCTCCTTTTCCAGGGAGGCCTGCCCCCCAGCCCCTGCCTCCATGCCACCTTGGGAAGCAGGGGAGAGTGCAGAGCCCTGCCTGCAGTTACCTTGAGCTCTGCAGTGGCTGTCCCCATCCGCAACCCTGCGCCTCCTCCTTCCTTCTTCACCTCCCCACCACCTTTCTGTGTTAATGGTTTGTTAGGAAATGGGTAATCTGAAGAGGATCATTAATGCAGTGAACAGAGATATTGCACGAAAGGATTCGGCAGCTTCTCTAGTGCACTGCGGCTTTTTTTAATGTGTTTGCTTGAATCACCCCATTATGAAAATATCCTCATTGGAGAGAGACAGCAGGAAGGGGCACCACGCCTGGGGATGAAGGCAAAGCCAGGTGTGCTGAGGGAAAGGGGTGTCTTCCGAGAGTCCCCAAGAGCCCAGCCTGGGACCCCTTAAACAACCGTGTCTGCTTGGAGGTCTCCAGCCAAGATGGATGCTGTGACATCCTGGTCAGGAGACCAGTCATCTCATTGCAGGAGAAGAATCGGGACCTGAGTTCCTTTCCCGGGGCCTGGGTAAGGTATCATTTGCCAGGAGAAAAATGGAAAAAGGACAGGCCCGCCCCAGACCTTCACAGCAAGTTATGACTCATCTCTACCAAATCTTTGCTCATTTCTCATCTTCCAGTGGGTCCTCCCCCTGATGACCTTATTTAATCTGCAAGCTACTTACCCCTCATCCCACCCAACCATCCTGTCCCTCTTAAATTTCCACTCTTTCTTTATCTTAATAGCAGTTACGACCTTCTGACATGCCACATGACTCACTAGGTTATTCGGATCCTCACTGAGTTCAGGTCCCCACTAGAATGTAATCCCACTGGGACAGTGACAGCTGTCTGTTCTGCTCATTGATGTATCCCAATGACTAGAGTGCTTTCAGATATTAGATGCTCAATACATGCTTCTTGGATGAAGGCACAAATTTTGGCCTCAAAGGAAAGAGCTGGGCTTTGTCCCACCCCCTGAGGGTGACTGTGCCCCCGCTGAACTCAGAGGCCCTCTCGGGATCTCTGCGGTTCTGGGGTGATCCTGCAGACAAGCCAGCCCTGGCTCCATCATTCAGCTGACTGAGGCCCAGGTCCTCCTCCTGTGGTTTTCTCATCATCCCTGATATCTTTGCACTTCTTAATTAACATTAGCCTTGGAAGATCTCCTTTTCATCAGGGCCTCCTAATGAAGCCATTGTTCTCAGCACCATACACTCCCACCCGCACCCCAATCCAGCTCTCACGCCACCCGCCCTGTGCTGTGGGAATTGATTCCTATCTGGGCTTTCGGGCTGTAATGGGGTTCTCACTGGAGCCAGAGAAAATGATACAGAGCTCCAACAACAAAGTCAGGTGGAAAGGACTTCACGCATCCCCACGCTTGTCCAAGCCAGAGCCCTGCCCTCCTCCAAAGCCTTGCCTTGTCCAGCCTCAGGCTACCAGGGCACAGGCCACCCTCTGTCACGCTTGAGCCCAGGTCCAGGGGCCCAGGTCACATCCTCTCTGCCTCCTCCCAACCCAAGTAGAAAGGGCAGGTTAGGTCACCCTGCAGGCCTTTCATCTCCCACTTGCCCCGTTGCCCCCTGGGAGTATCCCAGCCAGGACTGAGACCTGACCTGGGACCTCAAAACCTTATTTTCATGTTCCTCTTGAGAGGCTCCTCTGAAACATGGGCGTCTTAGCCTGGAGTCTTCCGAAAGCAGAGCCAGAGAGGAAGACATGTGTGTGGGGGTTTTATTTGATAGGTGACCCTGAGGGAGCAGGAATGAAAAAGGGGAAGGAGAGCCAGGGAACAGAAGCCGACTCTCGAGAAGGCCACTGCAAACCTGTTGCCATGAAAAGGAAAAAAGAGGAATGAGGTTTTTTTCTTTCCCTTTCCAGCGAACAAAAAAGATAAAGAGAACAGTGGGCAGGCCTGAACATTCCTAGTTTTTTTTTAACTTTAACTGCCCCAGACTCTGCAGGTCTGTAATGAAGTTTGCTTTTCTGCCCCCTAACTCTGCAAGAGCTGTGCTTCGCACCTCTTTTCCTTTGACTCTATGCTAAACACAGCTCCCCTCTGGTGTTTATCCTTACAACACCCTTCCCCTTGTAGGGACAGATCAGAAAGCAGGCCGCAGGGCCACGGAACTGCCCAACTCAACTACTGGGTTGCTGACGCTGGCCTGTAACTGTCTTTGAAACAACGCAAGGGGAAGAAGCCAAGAGCCTGACACCTTTGCTCCTCACGAAGACTCCTGACTGTGAGCCCTCATCTTATGTAAGCCCTAGACTCCTCGTGGGGCAGGGGCTCAGTTCTTGAGTCGTGAGCCTACCGTGTTCCGCTCTCCACTGGCTGAGAATTAAAGCCACCTTTCCATTTCTTCCAAACTCTGTCTCCGTATTTTTTATTTGGCTTCTGTGTTCGATCCCTGAGTCGGGAAGATCCCCTGGAAGAGGAAATGGCAACCCACACCAGTATTCATGCCTGGAAAAGTCCACGGGCAGAGGAGCCAGGCGGGGCGGGGGCGCGGGGGCTACAGTCCGTGGGGTCGCAAGAGTCGGACACGGCTGAGCAGGCACTGGCTGGCTAGGTGGAGAAAGCCAAGATTTTTGGCCAGAAACAAACCTGGGGGCCCCTTTCCCCCAGAACCTTCTGAGAATTGTGGAGAACTGCTTCCTGAGATGGCACCCTGGCAGGATGGGGAGCCCAAGCCTGACCACCACCCCAGCATCCTCCCTGCGGTTGGCAGCCGGAACCCGGCGCCTGCAGAGCTCTGGTGGTAATCACGTGGCAGAGAGGAGCAGCCGTGGAGAAGCAGGAAGCTTCATGCCCTTGCTTGGGGCACCACCACATAAAACAGGGTGGAAGCCTGCAGGGAACTGTCTCAGGCCCGGATCAGAGGTGGGGGAGGCAATGTGGGTCAGGGACTAGACTGGCTGCTCAGTAGATAAATCTTCCTGCCGACCTTTGAGGAATGACTCATCACTTATGCCCAGGTGGGGAGTTTGTCTTCTGCATCCAAGCCCAAGTAAAGAAAGAAAGAGAGGGTGGTACGAGTCTGAGGCTTTTTATATCGTTTCCCTGGGTTACGAGTCCAGTGGCCAGTGGGCCTGCACAGGGACAGAGCAGGAGAGCCATCGGGAGACCATGGTCAGCCTCAGAGCGGGCTGGGGCAGAGAGCTCAGCCGCAGGGGTGGCAGGGAGGAGACAGGCAGTGCCAAAGTCCCCCCCTTGCCTCTGGCTGTCCTCCTGACCCTAAAAACCCGTACAGCCTGTCTGCCCTCAGCCTGGAATTAGGCTGGGCTCCAGAAGTGCTTTGAAAAAGTCTGCTGTTTGTACCAGATAGCTAGCGGGAAGCTGTCGAACAGCACAGGGAGCCCAGCTCGGTGCCCTGCGATGACCTGGAGGAGTGGGACGGTGGGGAGAGGAGGTAGGCTCAAGAGGGAGGGGCTGTGTGTGTACACACGGCTGATTCACATTGTTGTACAGCAGAAACTAACACAACATTGCAAAGCAATTACACTCCAACGTTTTAAAAAAATAAAAAGAAATGTTTACAGTCTGCCGTTTGGAGCTGGAGCACTGGGGGTGCATCTTCTTATTGAAGCAGTACTGTGCATGGCCCGCCGGTCCCAGCTCAGCCCACAGGGAAGCTCAGGGAGGGAGTCAAGGGGCAGCGCCACGACACGGTCAGTGCAGCAGCGTTCCTGCAGAAAGCACAGTGACAGGAGGCCCCCTCCTCCCACCCACTGGGCTGTGGAGCCAGGGGATTCCTAGAGCCAGAGCAAGCGCTTTGGCAAACGGGGAGCTCAGGGGAGGGACAAGGGCGAGGGCAACACTGTGGCGGTGGGGACTTCCCTGGTGGTCCAGGGGTTGAGAATCTGCCTCCCGATGCAGGGGACGGAGGTTCGATCCCTGGTTGGGGAACTAAGAATTCCACATACCACACAGCCAAAAGAAAAAGAAAACCATTGTGGCTGTGGGCTGGGTTGATGGGGAAGCCCTGCCCCAGGGATCGGAGGTCATCACAGAATGAGATGGCGCTAGTGGTAAAGAACCCCCCTGCCAGTGCAGGAGACACAAAAGACTCGAGTTTGATCCCTGGGTCGGGAAGATCCCTGGAGGAGGGCATGGCAGCCCACTCCAGTATTCTTGCCTGGAGAATCCCATGGACAGAGGAGCCTGAAGGCCTACAGTCCATAGGGTCACACAGAGTCAGACACGACTGAAGCGACTTAGCACAGCAGAGTCAGTAGCTCCTGGTGGCTAATGCTGATTCCCGAGCCTTCTGGATTGTCCATTTTGTTTGCTCAGCTGTTGGTTCCTAAAAGCTCCTCTTTTGAGGACCTTGTGCTCCACTGGGATTCCATCCCTGCCCCCCTTACCTCCTCAAGCCCCCAGCACAGCCTCCATTTTCCAGATGTGCACCCTGAGGGTCAGAATCCGCCAGCAAGTCAATGGCAAATTCTAAACCAGGACACAGAGCTTTGAACTCCCAGCCCACCCACCTACTCGCCAAGGAGCGGAAAGGGAACCCCGCGGTTAGGGGTAATGAAGGCTGCTGAGCCCCGGGCTTCAGGAGGGGAGGCTGGAGCACAACTTGGGGAAAATTACAGGTATCACTTTATTTTCCAGGGGCAAAAATAACCATGGAGAACGTCTGCAATTACAGCTCATCACCGCTGACTGTGCAACTGCAGTCTAAATACCTGGTAATCAGAAGGCCGGAGACGATGAGATCCGGGCTTCAGTTAGCACCTTTCCACTCCCCTGCCTCAAGCCTCGCTGGGCGGTGTGACGCTGGGAGCAGCCTTCGCAGACACTCACGGCAACCTCTTCCCAGTCGTTCTGCACAAAGAGCAGGCCACCGACCCTTGGCAGTCCGCAGACGTATCGATTCTTTATTTTATTTTTCCTCCAGAGTGTCATTGGGCCACCTTCTCAGCCCCGTGGTCTTTTTTTTTTTTTCAGACACTCTGCTAAGCACTTTATTTTTTGAGTTTTTATTTTATATTGGAGTATATCTGATTAACAGTGTTGGGACTCAGCCATACATACACATGTATCCATTCTCCCCCAATTCCCCTCCCATCCAGGCTGCCACATAACATGGAGCAGAGTTCCCTGTGCTGGACAGTGGGTCCTTGTTGGTTATGTTTTAAAGATAGCAGTGTGCACATGTCCAGCCCAAACTCCCTAGCTATCATTTCCTCCCATTCTTCCCCACTGGCAACCATAAATTCTTTCTCTAAATCTGTAAGCCTGTTTCTGTTTTATAAATAAGTTCATTGGTATCATTTCTTTTTTTCAATTTATTTATTTATTTGGTAAAACCAGATTTTAGTTATGGCACGTGGGATCTAGTTCCCTGACCAGGGATCGAACCCAGGCCCCCTGAATTGGGAACACATAATCTTGGCCACTGGGCCACCAGGGACGTCCTTGTATCATTTCCTTTCGGAGTCTGCGTATAAAGGGTGCCACACCTTTATACATTCTCCTTCTCTGACTTCACTCGGTATGATAACCTCTAGTTGCACTCACGTTGCTGTGCATGGCATTATTTCATTCTCTATTAATGGCTGAGTAATATTCCATTGTATATATGCCCCATATCTTCTTTATCCATTCCTCTGTCAATGGACCTCCCTCTGTCTTTTCCATTGATCTTTTACTAAACATTTATTGAGTGTCCCCCATATGCTAGTTGTGGAGAGAGGAGCAGGGTACCCGGCAGTGGGCAAGCCAGCCAAGGCCCTGTCTTCATAACGATTATATTCAAGTCGGGGAGACAGCCAACAAGCAAAGCAACATATGACTGGAGGAATGGCAGCATGATGCAAGAGTGAGAAGTGACGAGGCCGTGGGCAGCCCCGGGAGGACACTTGAGGGAGGTCCACGAAGGCAGCTCTGAAGAGGCAAAAGGTCAGCTGAGACCCAAGGATTCGAAGGAGCTGGTTATGACTAAAAACTGGGGGAGCAGCAGGTGCAAAGGCCCTGGGGTGAGAAAGAGTCTGCCTGGCTCTCAGGAGTGTGGAGAGGCCAGTAAGTACCTGGAACTCAGTGAGAAAAAAAAAGAAAAGGGCAAAAATGGGCTTGAAAGCTAGCAGAGAATAGACCATGTCGGGCAAAGGAGCTTGGATCTGAAGACCTTGGATGGGTTTTTACCAAAGGAATGACACGATCTGATTTATATTTGCAAAATCTCTCTGTGGCTGCCTCGTGGGGAACGGACGGAGAAAGGACAAGCATTTGTCAGGGGGACCAGCTAGGCGCTGCTGCAGTGACCCTGGTGACAAAGGAAAGGCCACGTGACAAGAGGGATATTTGTGCAAATGTAATCTGGGGGTAGAGCTCCTGGGAATCACTGATGAAGCAGACTTGGGGGTGGAAAAGATGTCTCCCAGGTTTCTGGCTGAGTAGCTGGGTGGCTGAGAAGCCAGTTTACCAAGACAGGCATATTGGCCAAAGGCATGCACGAATAGGCAGTGCTGGTCTGCAGCCTCAGAACATCTCTCGTCCTTCCCTTGACCTTCTCTGTATCACAGGACATCTAACCCTAGAAGACCCCAGAACCTGGGTCAGCCGGGTTCAGCCAATGGGAGACACATTGGGAGGAGACTGGAGGGCCGGAAGAAGCGTGGAGCTAGGATGGGTCTCTCCCTCTCCGGGCCTTGGGCAGAGTTTCAAGGAAGTTGAGGAGGCAGCTACATCTTCTCTGAGGCTCCAGTTCCCACCGGGCAGCCCTCCATGGCTGCAACTTTCACCAAGTCATCCCGGCCCTGGGTTAACCCCGCCTCTCCCCCAGGGCCCTCCATCCCACCAACAGTCACAGCTTTCTGTGCTTTAGTCAAAGCTATGGTTTTTCCAGTAGTCACGTATGGATGTGAGAGTTGGACTATAAAGAAAGTTGAGCGCCGAAGAATTGATGCTTTTGAACTGTGATGTTGGAGAAGACTCTTGAGAGTCCCTTGGACTGCAAGGTGATCCAATCAGTCCATCCTAAAGGAAATCAGTCCTGAATATTCATTGGAAGGACTGATGCTGAAGCTGAAACTCCAATATTTTGGCCACCTGATTCGAAGAACTGACTCATTGGAAAAGACCCTGATGCTGGGAAAGATTGAAGGCAGGAGAAGGGAATGACAGGATGAGATGGTTGGAGGGCATCACCGACTCGATGGACATGAGTTTGAGCAGGCTCCGGGAGTTGGTGATGGACAGGGAGGCCTGGCGTGCTGCAGTCCATGGGGTCGAAAAGAGTCGAACACGACTGAGCAACTGAACTGAACTGCGCTCCTGACTGGACCCTGACTGGTACACGAAGTGTCTGGCCGAGGTGGGAGGTGCAGCACTGGCCTGTGTCAAGTTTAAATTTTTGTTCTTGTATTGATTCTACTCCCTAGGGCTTCAGCCTCAAATAAGCAGAGTTAACCACAACTCCCTTTGGAACATAAAACCACAAAATCTAAATGCTCGAAGACACCTTAGAGATATCCTAGCCCTAACACCTGCTTAATGCTGGAATCTCCTTTATAATGTCCAACCAAATAGTCTTAAGCCTAAGCTGATTGCCTTCAGTGATGATGTACGAGTTAGCTATTAGAGCAATAATGCTGTGTAACAAACCACCCCCAAAACTCAGTGGCTCAAAAATAACAGGCTTTTATTTTTGGATTGTTCTGCTTCAGGCTAAGGATTGGCTAAACTTGGCTCCAGTTGGGTTCTATTGTGTCTATACATATGTCTATACACTGACCATGTATATACATTCATATACATGTTTATACATGTATATGTATGTGTATATATTATGTCTTATTATGATTATGTCTATACATGCTCCTCGGGCCAGAATCAACCCTGAGCGTTCTTCTAAGAGCAGATCAAGGGCGCTCAGGAGGACCAACCAAACCAAACAAGCATACAGGAGGCCTCCTTTTAGATCATGTCTGCCAAAGTTCCATTGGCCAAAGCAAGTCGGACGGCCAAGAGCAGCAGCAATAGGGCGGGAAAATGCACTCCGTGAGATCACTCAACAAAAGGAGGGCACGAAGAACGGAAAGCGGGGAGGTCCAGGCGTCCAGTGCTAAGACCACCAGGTCCAGTGGTCTTCCCGGATGGTCCAGTGGAAAGAATCTGCCTTGCAATGCAGAGGACACCAGTTCAATCCCTGGGCAGGGAACTAAGATGCCAGCTGCTGCGGAGCAACTAAGCTGGTGTGCCACAACTGGAGAGTCTGGGCACTGCAACTAAAGGTCCCGCATGACGAACCAAGTGTCCTGCACGCTGCAACTCAGATCTAATGCAGCCTAATAAATTTAAAAAAAACTTTTGTTTTTTCAAGTGAGAGCAATAACCCAGTCCACTGTACATAGGAAGCTTACTCTTGACTCTTGAGCTGAAATATTCCTGTCTATGCTGGGCCGAGGTTTCCAGTTAGAGACACAGGAAATGTATCTCCTTTCCTCCACGTGATAGATAACCTTCCAAGTGTCTAGAGCTAATTAGCCCCTTTGGGTTCTTCCTTCACATGAGCCTGATTCCTCCGCAGACGTGATTTTCATTCCCTTCATCATGGTCACTTCCCTCTGAACATGGTCCAGTTTCATCTTTATTACACCTCGTGGCTGACGTCTATAACCACCCTTGGGACTTCCCTGGCCGTCCAGGGGCTAAGACTTTGCCTTCCAACAGCGGGGGGTGCAGGTTTGATCCCTGGTAGGGGAGCTAAGATCCCCTCAGGGCCACAAATGCAAAACAGAAAACAGAAGCAATATTGCAACAAATTCAATAAAGACTTTAAAAACGGTCCACACTAAAAGTAAATCTTAACAAATAATAACATAACTGCCCTTGATGCTATGCACAGCGAAGTGGATTCCTGCCCCCGTGACAGGAAATCACAGCCGTGGCACTCAGCCCACATAAGCAGGAGAAACCAGGCGCCTCCAAATCAAAGGGTTTTCTAGGTTCACGTGTGTGCGTGCTCAGTCGTGCCCGACTCTGCAACCCCACGGACTGTAGCCTGCCACGCTCCTCTGTCCATGGGAATTCCATGGACATTCTTGGCAAGAATACTGGAGTGGGTTGCCACGCCCTCCTCCAGGGGGTCTTCCCGACCCAGGGATCAAACCCATGTCTCCTGCTTGGCAGGTGGATTCTTCATCAGAGCCACCAGGGAAGCTCTTTTCTAGGTTTATATCACCCACTCAAACGGTTTCCCCTCTTACCCTGAACCCCTCAGTCCTCATGGACCCTCCAGGCCTGTGTTTGCTGACAAATTGATTCTGGTCCGCAGCTTTTGGTCCACAGATGGAGGTCGCATCTCTATCTGGACGATGAGGACCCGGAAAACCATGAGGGGTGTCTGCCATCTCTTCATGTGGAATCTTTCCAGGGATCACAGCACCGGGAGCCAGGTTCTGGGGGCCCCTCCATCCACACTGGGGTGTGGCTCAGGGGCTCAGGTGGCTATGTCCACAGACACTCAGCCCACTTTAAGGGGATGAGGGCTGAGTTTTCCCTAAAACGGCCCCCACCTGCTCACAAACCTGGGTGAGGGACCCCAGCACCAGTGTGAGATTATAGAATATGTTAACAGGGGCTGTCCACACTGATGTGGGCTGTCCAGGGAGAGGGCTTCCCAGACACACACACACACACACACACACACACACACACACACAGAGGTAGGAACACTACAGGATTTCCAGAACCTTTAGAAAAGCGGAGAGCTGATCTGCCATCTCCTGCCTCTGACCTGCGGATCCTCATATCCAGGCAGGAAAGAGGCAGCAGTGGCTGAGGAACAGCATGAGGAGGGTTTAATCAAGAGAAGGACAGCACAGGGACTTCCCTGGTGCCCAGTGGGTGGACAGGTCTGAGACACACGCCCTGCTGCCCGTGACACGGCGTACCAGCGTCCTGCGGCTGTGACCACGCGCTCCTGTTGGTTCCCCTACTTCCCTGTTTGACTGCTCTGTTGTTCCTGCTCCCAAGGGTAGGTAACTTTCCCAAGTTAATAATCTGCTTGCAGGCCCTGGTCTTGGGACCTGCTGTGAGGGGGGTGAAAGAAGAGGGAAGAATATCCAGGCAGCAGGAACAGAGACCCAAGGGACGGGCGGGCCTCGGTGCCTCTGAAGACTCCCAGAAGGACTGAAGGATAGGACTGGAGTCTTAAAGAAGGGGGAGAAGTGGCGGGAGAGGCAGGCCCTTCTGGGCAAGGCCCGAGAGCTCGGACTTCAGCCCAAGGAAGGCAGGACCCTGTCCAAGCGAGGAGTCGGGCGAATTCACGTGACCAGACTGGCCTTTGGGTTGAGATCAAAGGGAAGACGTGGCCTGCGTTCGTTCAGTGGAGTCTCTGCATCATTCCCTTCTTGTCTTCTTTCCTCCTTCCTTTTTTAAAGGCATCATTTTTTTCTGTTTTCTGAGTCAGAATCCATTGTGTTTCTTTTTGTCGTTTTATTTTTTAATAAATGTATTAATTTATTTTTGGCTGCACTGGGTCTTTGTTGCAGCACACGGGTTTCTCATCGAGATGGCCACGGCTTCTCTTGCTGTGGCTCCCGGGCTCCAGGGCGCAGGCTCAGTAGCTGTAGAGCACACGGCACATGGAATCTTCCCAGACCAGGGATCGAACCCGTGTCCCCTCCATTGGCAGGCAGACCCCTAACCACTGTGTCACCAGGAAAGTCCCCTTCCTTCTTTCTTTCTTAACTTGGCTCCTCCCCACCACCTTCTTTTCTCTTTGCTCGCACGAACCTCTCACCTCTCAGTCTGCCTCCCCGGCTTTCCCCTTAGTTAACGAGACAGTGAAGAAAGGAGCAAAAATGCGAGGCGGTGGAGCGATAGCGACTGGAATTTCTGAGCTCCTTCAGGGCAAAGGTCTGAGAAACTCAAGTGCACTGGCGGGGTGACGGGGCAACATTTGAAACTGGGGCTGTAGGGAGAGTTCTGAGATGCATGTTGGCCATGATTGCATCATGAAGCCCAATTGCAAGAGTCTGACAAAGAAGGAATCCCTGTCTCTGGGTGTGGGGACAAGGATTCAGGGAGAAGCAACAGGGAGAGACACGCCTGGCTTCTCTCTAACCTCCCCTCCAAGTGACCACAGGCAAGTTACTCAGCATCTCTAAAACTCAGACCCCTCATTTAGGAAAATGGAACAACAATACAAAACTCACATGACCGAGGACTCTTGGCCGCAAGTAACAGAAACACTCACAGACTAGTTGAAAACCCAGAGGGAAATCAACTCTCCTAGAACACAAGGAGGGAGGTTTGGTAGTTTCCAGGAAGAACAGACTGGGGGCCTTTGCACCAACGGTTTCCTGTGCCTGGATCACTCCCCTCCCACCCTGCCCCGCACCATACCCTCCAAACTTGATTCAAGTGACTGCTCCTCCTGTCTCCCAACTCATAGCTGAAAAGTCACCTTCTCTAGGACAATCCACCCACTGCTCTATCTAAAGAAGCTCTTCAGTTGCTCCGTACCCATCACTTACTTATTTTTCTGCAAAGAACTTATTATAATCAGTACTTTTAAAATTTGTTTACTTGTTTATAGTCTAATGCTCACCAAAATTTAACCAACTCTACGCCCAGCCAAACTACCTACGGAGGAAAAATAGCACCTGGGGCATCCGAAAATTCAGAAACTTTACCTCTTTTTCTAAAGAAATGACTAGAGGAAGTCCTCTAACACAGTGAACAGGATACTGAGGAAGAGAGAAAAAGCAAAACTCCCAGTAAAGGAAACCCCCAGATTCTGGTGGTGGATGTCACCCACAAAATCTTTAAGAAGAGCTCAGTGTTGTCTAAGCAATTGAGAGACTTAATAAGAAACCAAAAGATATTTATGAAATGATGAGGAAGGTAACTTTTCTCCCCAAAAGAACTTAAAGTGTACACTTAAATACTCCAAAAACTAAATTGTGTTAATACCAAACAATCATGACCTCAATCTAAGCATGATTTCAAAGAATTGATGGAGAATACAAAAAGATACCCTATTTGATTTCTTGCGTTTACTTCATTTGTTACTTATTTATCTTGGCTGCGCTGGGGCTTAGCTGTGGCTCTCGGGACCTTCGTTGCGGCATACGGTCTTCTTAGTCGTGGCTCTAGTTCCCTGACCAGCGTTCAAAGCCAGTCCGCTTGCATTGAGAGCTTGGAGTCTGAGCCACTCGACCAGCAGGGAAGTCCCCAGTCTATTTGATTTCATTGTGCGTTTCCTTTACGTTTGTGCACATTGGTTGTGATATAAGAGGGAGAGAAAAGAAAACACAACCCCTCTGTATTTCCTAGTTCACTGGGGAAAACAATATTTACTTCATCACCAACACACAAAGGCTGTTGATTAGATTCCAACTTTGAAGACGAATCTGTAGATAAAACCAGGGTGACAGATGTGGTTAAAGAACAGAATGTAAATGTCATCAATTTTGACAACATAAAAGTAAAGATAAAGCTAGCAGAAGTTGGGACGTTAAAAGGAGTGGGGAGGAAAGGAGATAGGAAGGATAGGAAACAAAATAATATCCTCCCCTTGGGACTTCCCTGGAGTCCAGTGGTCAAGACTCCGAGGTTCCAGTGCAGGGGACGCAGGTTCGATCCCTGGTCCGGGAACTAAGATCCCACATGCTGCACGTGACCAAAAAGTAAAAAATAAAATAAATAAATAAAATTCTCATCTCACAGAGTAAGCACTCAAGAATTACTGTCTCATGTTAAGAGAATAAGAACTGGGTATTTTAAGTGTGTACTTTAAAATTGTGAAGGTAACTAGTATGAGAAATAAATATAATTACCAAAAATAAAAGGAAATGGGTGGGAAGAGCAAACTACTACATCTTTCACAGTAGGGAATCAGTACAGGTCTGAAATTAACAAAAACAAAAAAGGAGAAATATTACCGTATTAGAGATCGATGAAGACAACAAAAAAAAATAGTGGTTGCCTTTGAAAGATTAAACTACACATGCGGATTCCTAGGAAGTTCTTTACGATCAGTTGACTGAAAAGAAAAGAAATCGGATCTGCTTACAGACGGCTCTGCGTGATACACTGGCACCAACCAGAAGTGAACAGGGCATGCCCGATTGACAGTAACTCTGAAAGGGACGCCCCTGGCGGTCCAGTGGCTGAGAGTCCAAGCTTAACACAGGGGTTCCAGGTTCAACCCCTGGTCAGGAAACTAGACGCCACACACGGCAACTGAGAGTTCACACAACCCAGCTAAAGACCTCGCGTGCCACAAGACCGAAGAGCGTGTCCACTGGGCATGAAGAATCTAGTTCCCTGAATCGAAAGTGAAAGTCCCTCAGTCGTGTCTGACTCTTTGCGACCCCGTGGACTATTCAGTCCCTGGAATTCTCCAGGCCAGAATACTGGAGTGGATAGCTGCTCCCTTCTCCAGGGAATCTTCCCAACCCAGGGATCAAACCCAGGTCTTCCACATGGCAGGCAGATTCTTTACCAGCTGAGCCACCAGGGAAGCCCAGAAATACTGGAGTGGGTAGCCTATCCCTTCTCCAGGGGATCTTCCCGACCCAGGAATCGAACCAGGGTCTCCTGCATTGCAGGCAGATCCTTTACCAGCTGAGCCACCAGGAGAGTTCCCTGACCAGGGATGAAACCTGGGCCACAAGCATTGGGAGTGCAGAGTCTCAACCACTGGACCACAGGGGAAGGCCCTCCCTCACCATTAAAGCTCACAACTCTCATGGAACTTTTACTTCCTGTCCCCTCAACTTCAGACTCTACAGATTTCAAGGCCCTTGGATCCAAGAAAGAAATGCTCCCACGAGAACAGAATAAAGATTCCTATGAATTAGAAGTTGAGACTGACACACGATCATTCTCTTTTAAATAAACAAAACAAGAAGTTTCTCTCTCTCTTTTTCTTTTCGAACCAGGGATTGAACCCGTGGCCCCTGCAGTGGAAGTGCAGGGTCTTAACTGCTGGACCTTCAGGGACGTCCCCAGAGAGCCACTCTTCTAATCACTAAGGAGAACGGAGGTTTCTGCTACATGAGGAGGACCAGGAACCCAGGAAATTCTCCGGGTTCCGAGTAGGCTACCCACTCCAGTAGTCTTGGGCTTCCCTGGTGGCTCAGCTGGTAAAGCATCTACCTAGTACTCCCATGTCTAAGAGAAGTACCATGAATACGGAACGGGCGGTGGGAAACAGGTTACAAATATCAACTACGGCCTCACAGAGACAAGAACTGTAGAAACCATGAATCTCTTCTTCCTTGATTGTTACCTATCGACCTGTTATGTATTTGTGAATATTAACTAATTTCTTTTCTCTCTCCTTCCTCTTTTTGATTTTCTAAGAAAGATGGTGATTCACTTTTTGTTTGGTCTTTTTTTAAATTATTTTTTCTTGAAGTATAGTTGAATTACAAAGTTGTGTTAATTACTGCTATACAGCAAAGTGACTCAGCCATACATGCATATTCATCCTTTTTCACATTCTTTTCCATTATGGCTCATCACAGGATAGTGAATATAGTTCCCTGTGCTATTCAGTAGGACCTTGATGTTTACCCACGCTGTATATGATTTTTGTATATGAAAATCCCAAGCTTCGAATCCAGCCTTCTCTCATCTCCCTCCCCCTTGGCAATTACCAGTCTCTATGTCCCTGATTCTGTTTCTGTTCCATAGGCTTATTTGTGTCTTATTTGGTCTTTAAGTTATAGAATATTCAGATAGGATTTTGACCATATTTGAAGGGTAATCAACCTCACTCAGAAATGATACCATGACTGTCACCCAAAGGTGGATATAATGGCTGTTAGGGTTTTGTATCTCCTGTTTTCGAGAGCAGGCTTCCCAGGTGGTTCAGTGGTAAAGAATCTGCCTGTCAATGCTGGAGACACAGGAGATGCAAGTTCCATCCTTGGGTCGGGACGATCCCCTGGAGTAGGAAATGGCAAACCACTCCAGCATTTTTGCCTGAAAAATCCCAAGGACAGAGGAGCCTGGTGGGCTACAGTCCATGGGGTCACAAAGAGTTGGACACAACTGAGCAACTGAGCACATTTTTGAGGACAAGTTGAGGGTCTTTGTAAAAAGATAGCTGCACATGGCAAGGAAAAGGCATAAATCTCGTGTTGTCATCATTCGATGGAGTTCACATGTGTGTGGAAGGCTGTGGATGCTATGTAGCCAAAGGGATGGACTGCATAGGTCATTAGGCTATTGTCTCTCAACTCCAAGTTCATCCTTCTAGACTCGGCGTTGGGATGGGACTCGGGCTGGGACTTTGCACCTGCTCTGCCAGCTGACTCCCTGTTGGTTTCTGCCAAGAAAAGAACCAGAGAGCAGCCGGAGGGCGGGAGCGGGGAGAAGGGACGCACTCTGCCTATCTTCTCGCTCTTCTTGTCTCCATCCCTCTGTCAACAGATCTCCACCCCAGCAGGAGCAGTTCACGCCAGTATCCAGTTTTTTATGCCATGAGCCTCATCAAAGGGCCCTTCAAACACTTCAGTACCAGTCAGCCAGTGCCCCTGCGCAGAAAAGTCTGAGCCCAGCTCCGTGCTACGCCTTCTTCAAGCTTCTGGGGTCAGATAAGCCCAGCCTCCCGCCTGTGTTCCGCAAGCTGTAGGACCGACAACTTCTTTCTGCAGCTACTATATCCATGTTTTCTTT
>NW_011494943.1:6166331-6167725 GCF_000754665.1 Bison bison bison
GTTTTCTTTTTATCTTTTCAGTCTTACAATTCATGTTGAGTTAATTCTCTATATTAAATCTCTGTTAAAATAACTAAGGAGGTTTCAATTTTCCTGATCAGACCTTGACTGGTAGGGGCCGACAACTGGAACTTTTGATTATAAGCCTCCTCCACAACCAGAATTTTTTAAAATTCTGAATAGGTACTACTTCTGAGTAATCTGTTAAATTCAGTGCTATAACTGTTGTGAGAATGCAGCAACGGAAGATCATCTGAAAGGAAAACCACCTCAACCTCAGATGGGTTATGGAGGACTCCCTGGAGGAAGTGACATCCAAGCTGAATGTAAATAGTGAACTGGGATTAACCAGATAGAGTGTGGGATAGTGAATCAGGCGTAGAGAACAAAAGGCACGTTCAAAGGGAGGACGCAACACGGGCCTCGTGTTACCTTCATGGAAGAGTTTGGCTGAAGTTCCTAGAATGACGAGACCACAGAAAGACAAATATCATTTATACGTGAAATCTAAAAAAAGTTATACAACTGACCTTTACAAAATAGAAACAGATTCACATATATAGAAGACAAACTTATGGCTTTTCCTTATGGAAAAGGGGGTAGGAAGGGATAAATTAGGAGTTTGGGATTAACATATACACACAACTATATCTAAAAATAGATAACCCACAAGGCCCCACTGTATAGCACAGGGAACTGTCTTCAATACCTTGTAATAAACTACAGTGGGAAAGAATCTGATAAAGAATAGATCTGTGTGTGTGTGTGTGTGTGTGTGACCACTGTGCTGCACACCTGAAATTAACACAACATGGCAAATCAACTACACGTCAATTTTAAATAAATAAATACAGGTTCTTAAAAAATAGAATGTCAAGACCTGCGGCTGGAAGGGTGAGAGGGGGTCCAGTCAGGAGGGTCTCTATACGTATCCCTGGTGATGAGTTGGGACATTTTCCTGAGGAGAGCATTAAAGAGCTGTCAGAGGAGGGGCATGATCACATCTGTGGGCCACAGGCATCCCCAGTGTCCTTGCACTGACCTTGAGCCCCTGGTCCTTGCTCTTAGCCTCGTCACAGCCGGACTCAGGACTGAGCTCCAGATGGCCCTGTCCCCCCAGGCAGGCCCTCAGAACACATCTGCTCTGGGCCTCTGCCCCGAGAAGCCTGGTGAGAGCGCTAGTTAGCTGATAAACTGATTCACAGTGAAGTGTTAGCAAACGCACAACCGGTTGATCCCTCCTCGGGGATATTTCCATTTTAATGGAGGCTCAGTTGACAAATATTTACTGAATGGTCTATTACAAGCAAGAAACCATGGGAAGCTCCTAGGGGGAGTCAGGGCTTGACCTAAATAAATCAGTCTCTAATGATAAAACTTGAGTTCATAGGAAA
>NW_011494943.1:6167825-6168082 GCF_000754665.1 Bison bison bison
CAGATAACCTTCCTTATCTCTGGTTAAACCACAGCAGTACCCATCTTGGTCTGCCCCAAAATGCCCCAGTCACCCTAACTCCAACTCCTTCTTCCACTTGGGGCGGCAGAGGTTGTTTAACTACCGCCACCCTAAGTGGGGCTCAGAATCCAACCCTGCTTTATACTCTGGGATCTCCAGGTCTCCCGAGTACAAGGCTCCAGCCCCCTCCATTGCTCAGTCTCTGCAAACCTCTCCCCGCCCCACCCCGCCCCTCC
>NW_011494943.1:6168182-6174234 GCF_000754665.1 Bison bison bison
ATGGAGGGCATCCTGGGCTCCCAGCGCTACACCAGGGCTGCAGGACAGGAAGCAGCGGGTGTGGAAGGATGAACTCCAAAGAGGGCTGACACGCAGCCTGCGCTTCAGTTCAGTGTCAGAAGGGTCTCCTTTGAGAAGTGGAGCCTCTCGGCCTGGCCCTCGTCCGCCGACTTCTCGGACAGCAGACCAAAATCAGAAAGGAGGATGGGAAACCGGATGAGAGGAGGAACGCCAGGAACGGTGAGCGGGCCTTTCCCAGCTGCGGCGCTCCAAGTCCTCTCTCTCACCCCCGCTCACGGTCAGGCCGCCCTCACGTGTCCCCGGGTTCATCCTCCCGTACCTGCCCCCCTCCCCAACCCCACACCTTCACTCTCACCTGTCTGCAGCTCTTGTCCTGGGGACACCAGGGAACTGGGAGTCAGGACCCCGGGGGTCTTTCGACCAGTTCACTATGTCTCACCCAGGGGAATCCCTGCCTAAGCCTTGGCTCTGTTCCCTGGAGTCTTCCTCCCTGTCTCTAAAACAGGAACGATCCAGGCACCTTAATCTTGGCTCCATCACCCCAGCTCGAGACCCCAGTTTCCATCCATTAAGAAACACTGACATCTAGTGGTCATAGAAGGAACCTGCCGCACAGACTCACCCTCCAAGGAGAGGGATGGTAGAAGTATCTAGAAACAGAAAGACCACCCTGTCCATCCCACGTTTCCCTCTGCAACTTCCCTCCCTCTCCCCTCAACGTGCTCCCAAGGTCGCCAAGACAGCCTGAGCTTCAAGAACCAGCGCTGAAATGACCACAGGGTGCCTGGTTCTTGCTAGAGACGACCCGGAAGCATCCTGGGTGGCAAGGGGAGAGAGACCTTGGATAAAACACGCCGTGGATTATCCACTCAGCGAGTCAGAGGAGCTGGGTACTAGCCAGATTCCAGGGGCCAGTCACACACCCCGACCCCCCACTGCCACATCGGTGAGGGCCCCGACAGCAAGATGGATAGAGGCAGCTTTCTGCCAATCATTCACCTGCCAGCCACTCCATCATGTGGACCACAGATGCTTACTCAGCTCTCCGAGGTGCCTGGGGTCATACCTGGCAGCTGACTGTGTGTGTGTGTGTGTGTGTGCGCACGTGCACGCATGGGCTGGAGGGCAGGTGTGCAAACGAAGGAGAGGATGTACACAGCATGAATCACACAGACAAGCAGGTGAACCATCAAATAATCCAAACTCAGTTATTCAACAAACGCTTCCTAAATTCCTGCAGTGCACCAAGCACAGGGAGCCCCCAGGACTGCAGGGGGCGCCCCCATGGACCACCCGGCAGCTACCGGAGCCTCGCTGTCCCCTCACCCCCAGCATCTCATTGAGGCAGCCCCCCTGCTCTTTGTCAATGCAAGACAACTTCGCCACTGTCCTTCACCTCTGTGCCTGCAGTGCCTAGCACACAGGAGGTGCCTAATACATGCTTATCAAAACCATTCATCCAGTCCAAGCCCCCGCCCAAAGCAGTTGTTGTTGTTTAGTCGCTAAGTTGCTAAGACTCTGCGACCCCATGGACTGTAGCCCACCAGGCTCCTCTGTTCATGGGATTTCCCAGGCAAGAATACTGGAGTGGGTTGCCATTTCCTCCTCTGGGGGATCTTCCTGACCCAGGGGTTGAACCAGACTCTCCTGCATTGGCCGGCAGTTTCTTTACCACTGAGTCATGTGGGAAGCCGCCCAAAACGGAGCTCCCTCCTAACAGCATCGCTGATGGTTGCTCACACAGCCCTCCTCAATACCTCTGCTAATGGTTATTCATCCTTTAATATGTGTTGTGTTAGGGCTTCGTGGCAGGTGGCAGAAACGCAGCTCAGACTCACTTGAGCAGAGATGGGATGGGGAGGGCCTTGCTCTGTCCTTCTGCAGCTAAGCTTGCTTTGCTCCACGCAGTGGGGTGGAGATGGCCAAGGCCCTTCCACACACGTGCGTTCCTAGCTCAGTGGCTCCCTCTCCCTCTCCTGCTGATGCTGAGGAACATCTGAATCTCTGGGATGACTGACAGCTCAGATCCTCTTGTTCCCTGGATCCATTCCCAGAGCCCGGGAGACAGGAGTGATTTCCTCGGGGGTTCAGGTCTGCCTCTGGAGCCAGGCAGATGTGAGTTCAGGAGGGGGTGACAGGAGAGTTTCCCAAACAGAGGAGGGTGTGTTACCAGGGAAAGGAAGCGGGAGGAGCTGTAGGGGTGTAGTTTATTGAACAGTGTCTCCCAAAACCTTTGGTTCCACCCAGAACCTCAGAATGTGACCTCGTTTGGAAATAGAATCTTTGCAGATGTAGTGAAGGTGAGGACTTGAGATGGTACTGGATTAGGGTGGGCCCTGAATCCCACAAGACTGTCCTGTATGAGACAGAAAAGGACCCCCACGGACACAGAGGGATGAGGCCAGGGAAAGACAGAGGCAAAGACTGGAGTCACGCGGCCACAAGCCAACGAACACCAGAGCCCCCAGAAGCCGGAAGAGGTAATGAAAGATTCTCCCCCAGAGCTTTCAGCAGGAGCCCAGCCTCTGGTCTCTAGATCTGCAGGAGAAGCTATTTCTGTTGTTCCAAGCTGCCCAATTTGTGGTCATTTGTTAGTGCAGCTCTAGGAAATAATATGGGCTTCCCAGGTGGCACTGGCGGTAAAGAACCCACCTGCCAATGCAGGAGAGGTAAGAAACACAGGTTCAATCCCTGAGTCGGGAACAGCCCCTGGAGGAGGGCATGGCAACCCACTCCAGTATTCCTGCCTGGAGAATCCCATGGACAGAGGAGCCTGGCGGGCTACAGTCCACGGGGTCGCAAAGAGTCGAATATGACTGAAGTGACTGAGCATGCAGGAAATAATACAGGAAGAGACGCCAAGAGATGCCCATCGCCAGCCACTGGGTGGGGGGTGGAGCAGAGCGCAGATCACTTCCCAAACCCACAGCCACTGATTATGGTTCTGCTGCGGGAGCCACGGGTCATGCGACCCCATCCTCAGGCGTGTGTCCAGGGTGAGAACACGCAGAGGCTCCTAGAGGTGTTCCCGTGTGATGCCCCCATCACCACCCCGCCTGGACGTGTGAACAGACCCAAGATGCTGAGCGAGCCTGCCCGTTCCGGTTGCTTAAAGCAGGGGTCCCCAACTTTCGGCATCTAATGCCTGATGATCCAAAGTGGAGCTGATGTGCTAATAACAGAAATAGGGACTTCATTGGAAGGACTGGTGCTGAAGTTGAAGCTCCAATACTTTGGCTGATCTGATTCAAAGGGCCTATTCATCGGAAAAGATCCTGATGCTGGGAAAGATTGAGGGCCATAGGAGACAGAGGTAACAGAGGATGAGATGGTTGGATGGCATCACTGACTCAGTGGACATGAGTTTGAGCAAACTCTGGGAGACAGTGAAGGACAGGGAAGCCTAGCGTGCTGTAGTCCATGGGGTCACAAAGTCGGACATGACCTAGTGACTAAATAACACCAAGGACTTCCCTGGTGGCCAGTGGATGGGACTCTGCCTTCCAATGCAGGTGAAGGTTCAGTTCCTGGTGGGAGAGCTAGATCCCGCCTGCCTTGTGGCAAAAAAAACCAGAACACAAAACAGAAGCAATATTGGAATGCATAAGACTTTAAAGATGGTCCACATAAAAAATACCTTTTAAAAAATAATAGAAATAAACTGCACAATAAAAGTAATGCACTTGAATCATCCTAAAACATCCGCCGCCCCATTCCTGGTCTGTGGAAAAGTTGCCTTCAATGAAACCAATCAGTTAGTTCAGTTCAGTCGTTCAGTTGTGTCTGACTCTTTGCAATCCCATGGACCGCAGCACACCAGGCCTCCCCCGTCCATCACCAACTCCCAGAGTTTGCTCAAACTCATATCCATTGAGTCAGTGATGCCATCCAACCACCTCATCCTCTATTGTCCCCTTCTCCTCCCACTTTCAATCTTTCCCAGCATCGGGGTCTTTTCAAATGAGTCAGTTCTTTGCATCAGGTGGCCAAAGTATTAGACTTTCAGCTTCAGCATCAGTCCTTCCAATGAATATTCAGGACTGATTTCCTTTAGGATGGACTGGTTGGATCTCCTTGCAGTCCAAAGGACTCTCAAGAGTCTTCTCCAACACCACAGTTCAAAACCACCAATTCTTCAGCCCTCAGCTTTCATTATAGTCCAACTCTCACATCCATACATGACCACTGGAAAAACCATAGCCTTAACTAGATGGACATTTGCTGGCAAAGTAATGTCTCTGCTTTTTAATATGCTGTCTAGGTTGGTCATAACTTTTCTTCCAAGGAGCAAGCAGCTTTTAGTTTCATGGCCGCAGTCACCATCTGCAGTGATTTTGGAGCCCAAGAAAATAAAAGTCTGTCACTGTTTCTATTGTTTCCCCATCTATTTGCCATGAAGTGATGGGATCAGATGCCATAATCTTAGTTTTCTGAATGTTGAGTTCTAAGCCAACTTCACTGTCCTCTTTCACTTTCATCAAGAGATTTAGTTCTTCTTCGTTTTCTGCCGTAAGGGTCGTGTCATCTGCATATCTGAAGTTATTGATATTTCTCCTGACAATCTTGATTCCAGCTCGTGCTTCATACAGCCCACCGTTTCGCATGATGTACTCTGTATATAAGTTAAATAAACAGGGTGACAATATACAGCCTTGATGTACTCCTTTCCCGATTTGGAACCAGTCTGTTATTCCATGTCCAGTTCTAACTGTTGCCTCCTGACCTGCATACAGATTTCTCAAGAGGCAGGTCAGGTGGTCTGGTATTCCCATCTCTTTCAGAATTTTCCACAGTTTATTGTGATCCACACAGTCAAAGGCTTTGTCATAGTCAATAAAGCAGAAATAAATGTTTTTCTGGAACTCTCTTGCTTTTTTGATGATCCAATGGATGTTGGCAATTTGATCTTTGGTTCTTCTGCCTTTTCTAAAACCAGCTTCAACATCTGGAAGTTCAAGGTTCATGTACTGTTGAAGCCTGGCTTGGAGAATTTTGAGCATTACTTTATTAGCGTGTGAGATGAGTGCAACTGTGCAGTAGTTTGAGCATTCTTTGGCATTGCCTTTCTTTGGGATTGGAATGAAACCAGTCCTTGGTGCCAAGAAGTTTGGGGCCTCCTGGTTTACAGGATTTCTGAATAAGGGGAGGATCCTTCAGTACAACTGATACACGATCTACCTCTTTTTTAAAAAACAATCTGATTAGGAAAACCTGGAGCTTCAGTAGTTATTGCCGAGAACACTGGAATTATCAAGAAATTGGATGATTCTGGGTACATGCAAAGCCTTGGAGACACAGCTGTCAGGGTTTCGGCCTCAAATTCTGACAGGGTCAAGAGGATGTAAAACCCCTACAAGGCCTGTTCACCCTCCTCCTTGGTTAATTGTCTGGAAGTTAGAAAACGCAGTCACCCTCGGGCTTTTTCTTCTCCAGCCTGAAATGTCCATTCCTTGAAACGTCTTTCTTTCCCTGCTAAGATTTCCGGGACCTTCAAAGGCTAGTTGGCAATCTGCTCACCCTCCCTGTGGGCGGCAGGGCAGGACCGCCCTCCAAGGCATGGGGGAGGGGTGTGCTGGGTCAGACCCTCCCTCCACCTTCTCCAGCAACCCCCAGCTGCAGGAGCTGAAGTGACCGTTGCTCCGGCAAGCCCAGCCTCAGCTCTCAAGCCTCTAGAACCTCCTCCCAGCCCTCCCAGCGTCCTGCTGGATAGAAATTCAAAACCACCAGCAGGAGTGGTTTGCTTGAGGCCCTGTGATCTGCGCCAGGTCCCCTGTTCCTGGGACTTTGATGTGCGGACTCCTGGCCCCCACCTGGGAAGCTGGGAGGAGGGAAGCTCCGCGGAGCTGTCCCCGTCCTTGTTCTCAGCCCTGGCAGAGTCCAGTCTGCTTCTCAGATGATTCGGGGGCCTCCCCGGCAAACGCTTTGAAGCCTCTTCAAAGGCGGCGGCATTGTGTACAGTCTCCGAGTGGCAGAAAGGCCTTGCACCCCCGGGCCACGTCCAATTACCGAGCCCCGCACAGGAGCGGCCGGC
>NW_011494943.1:6174537-6181065 GCF_000754665.1 Bison bison bison
CCAAGGCGGCGGATCTGATATTTATAAAGCGCCTGCGGTGACCACGTGCTGCCCGAGCTGGCACTGCCCGGGATGCGAACATGCCAAGCACAACTTCCGCTCTCCCAGCTTCTCTCCTCTACGCTGCAGGCTCCGGGCCCCTGCGCCCCCTCCCCTGGCACCCCCGGGTTCCGCGCCCTGGGGGAGGGGCACAGCTCAGTGCTTCCCCCGCAGCCCTGCTCAGCTCTTTCCCCGCCCTGCCTGCTGTCTAGGCTGCATTCCCCCAGATTCTTAGTTAAAAAGATGCTAATGCTTTTCTTCCATCATTTCAACTTCTCCCATCATTTCAACAGATGCCTGCAGGGCAAAGGCCCCCAAGCCTCCCTCCCCCCATCCACCCCCTAACCACCCCGCAGGTTTTATTCTGCCTCCCACCCCACTCCCCACCCGTGACAGCAAAGGCTGGTGTGAGACTACTGGGCCAGCGAGAAGCCCTGAAGCGATCGCTGGCCCACCCACCCCTTTAAGAACGCGAGCCCCCTTCCCCAACTTCTAGCCTGGTGACTTCAGACCAGGGGCTGAATCTCATCAACAAGAAATTTGAAGCCATTAAAATACAATAAAATAGAAATTAAATATAATCGCTCCGTAAATTATAACTAATTGAAACATCAATTGTAATTTTTATGATCCGCATTCTGAGTGAGTGATGCCTGGAGTTACAAAATGAAAGTTAAATGACAGTGACGGTGGAGGTGTCCTGGAATGCCCCCCGCCCCCCAGATTCCACCCCCTCCATCAGCCGACATCCTTCCCTTCTCTGCCAGACTCCACCCCAAAGTGCTATCTTCTAGAAGCTTCCCCCAGGGAGCCTCAAGATCTCACATCCATGGAGGTCTCAGCTTGCTCTTGTTGGCAGTGTTTTCTGTATACGGCCCCTGTATGCTCTTTTGTTTCCCTGAAACCCAAGAAGACCTGGGTCTCCTCCATCTTTCCTGCTCCCCCATGGTTGGACCAGAATGTCAGGTCCACCCAACACACGTCCAGCAGTCAGATCGCAAGCATGAGAGTGCCAGAAAGCCCAGATTCTGTGATGCTCCCAGACCTTCCTCATGTCAGCCACACTATGTTAGACTCATCTTGTCCATTCCCCTGCCTCTCTCTCAGCTGGGCACTGGGGTTCCACAGCACCAGGGCCAGCTTTCCAACTGCTGATCTACCCAAGCAGTGCTGTGATGGGGAAAATCACACCAGCGAGGGGGCCCTGCTACGTTCGGTGTCTCCTCCCGCCTCCCTCTTTGCCTCCACAGGTTCATCCCTCTCCATCTGCTGCTCCATCCACTCCATCCAGGCACCTGGAGGGCACAGGGGGTGCAGGGTGAAGACAAGCAGATCTGCATTCAAAGCTCCTCCACAAAGTAGCAATGAGGCCGCGGACAAGCCACCTAGCTTCTCTCAAAGGCTCCTTTTGTTCAATAGTAACTTCAAGACAATAACAATACCTACAAGAGAGCTCTGAGGGACTTCTCTGGTGGGCCAGTGGCCAAGACTCCACACTCCCAGTGCCGGGGGCCCAGGTTCCATCCCTGGTCAGGGAACTAGATCCCATGTGATGCAACCAAGAGTTCAAGTGTTGCAACTAAAGATCCCGCACGCCACAGTGAAGATCAGAGATCTCGAGTGCAGAAACCAAGACCCAGAGCAGCCAGGGACACACGTGTGTGTGTGCGTGTGCTTAGTCACTTCAGTCGTGTCCGATTCTCTGTGACCCTATGGACCACGGCCCGCCAAGCTCCTCTGTCCATGGGATTCTCCAGGCAAGAATACTGGAGTGGGTTGCCATGCCCTCCTCCAGGGGATCTTCTGGACCCAGGGATACAACCTGACTCCCCTGAATTGGCAGGCAAGTTCTTCACCACTGTGCCACCTGGGAAGGCATATATTGTTGTTGTTGTTCAGTCGCCCAGTCGTGTCTGACTCTGTGACCCCATGGACTGCAGCACGCCAGGCCTCCTTGCCCCTCACCATCTCCTGAAGTCTGACCATGTTCATGTCCATTTCATACGGGAAGCCATGTATGTATATATACCCTGAATTGCTAGATCATATAGGGTAGCTTTAAACATAGGGGCCATATGTTTAATTTTTTGTTAATTTTTTGGCCAAGCCACACAACATGCAAGATCTTAGTTCCTTGACCAGGGATCGAACCCATGCCTCCTACAGGGGAGGCGCAGAGCCTTAACCACTGGACCACTTGGGAAGTCCCAATGTTTAACTTTTTTAGAAACTGCCAACCTCTTTTCCCAAATGGCTGCACCATTAACACGCTGTAAAAGTAATATAAAAAGGAATTATTAGAAAAATGAAATTTAAATAACTCACCAAAAGAAATCTAATTTCTATTACTATTAAATCATCAGCCATAAAATGTCTTTGTCAACTGCTATGAAAGTTTCTACACGCATCCTCTCGAGGTCTGCACTTACTTGCTGGTGGACAAGTAAGGTGCTGTTCTCAAACTGGCACCAGCCACAGACTACCCTTGTCTCATGGCCACACTGTCCCCAGGGGTCCTCACGGCCCCCTCCCATGTCCTAAGCCAGAACATCTCTTAGCATGAAAAGAAGAGCCTTTAATTATCATGCCAGGACACGAGGCACCCACCTGGACAATGAGGATGTGTGGTCCCTGAAACAAAGGACCTCGGAGGTTCTACAGAAGGGACATGAGAAAACGGAGACAAGAAGATGGTGAGCACTAGAGAGGTCTGAGCAATGGACCCCCTCCCTGGGGGCCAGCTGCTCCTCTGCTGGCCCTCAGCCTGTCACCCTCCTGGGAAGGCACATTGCGGCCACTTTCTTTAAGGGGAGAAGGCGTCACCCAGCTGAGCAGAGCCACCTCCTGGGCAGGTGACCCTCCTCAAGTCTCATCTATACGGCTGTTTGGGATGTTGGCCCCACCAGGTTCCAACAGCCTTGGCCAAGTTTTCAGGACCATGGACAGCACAATGCTAGTGAAGAGGGGCCCCCTGGAGGCCCCTCACTTCAGATGGGGACAGGATCAGACCATGTCCTTTAAGAGTCCTGCAGACTCTCTACCCGAACTGAGTTACTCTCTGTACCCCCAGTGCCCAACCTGGCAAACACTCCATGAGCCAGAGCTTCGTGGCTTCTCAGGGGCTGGCGGGAGCCAGGAAGGCAGCCAGGGAGTAATCTTTCCCTTTCCCTGATAAAAACTAGAGAAAGGAACCATGAGAAGCAAAACCTGTAAAGCCGGTGGCTCCCCGTGTTCCTAGGCTATGGAGCAGCAGGGTCGCTCTGGGACTGAGATTTGTGATTCCTGGTTAAATGCCAGGTTTAATGGGCTTGCTAGGGTTTGTGAGTCCTGGTTAAATGCCAGGTTTGATGGGCTTTAGGGGAAAATGTTTTTTTGTGAGCAGTATACGTCTCCCTGGTGTCTGCAGTGGTAATTTCTTCTGTGGGACAATCTCTCCTTTACATGCTCCTGGCCAGTGGTGAGAGGGGCTCTGGACAGGGGTCTGATGAGTAGATAGACCACCACAAGTTATTTTAGGGTAAGGGTCCAACAGGCATCTTGCATTTCTGGTAGATGGGCTGGGTGACTTCATCAGGTCAAAAGGTCAGACTCCAGCCAGGCTGAGACATGCATAAGTCACACTTCCTGCACGGCCTCCCCAATCCATTTCCGAGAGCTCTCTTAGCAATGCTGACTGCATGTTTATTTTTCCTTTCCCAGCCTTCACACTATTTGCTGACATTTGGGGCCAGATCACCCGGAGTCCATCCTGTGCACTGGAGGGGGTCGAACAGCATCCCCGGTCCCTACTCACTCTCCTCCCAGGTTGTAACCCCAAGATATCTCCAGTCACTGCCCAGTATCCCTGGGGGAGGGGAGAACCAGTGGGTTAGCCCGCTGATAAGGTGAACTGCCCGGTGGCCAACAAAGCAGAGAATGGAGGATTCAGTGTGCTGGCCCAGGGATCCTGGCAGAGATGCTTAAATCGTACCAGAGACAGGGGGATAAAGTTTAGCTCAGGAGACCCCAGCACCTGTCAGCCTCACCCAGGATTAAACAGGAACTCAGGAATTCACAGGAGGTCAGCCACAGGAAGCAGATGGCCCTGAGTGGCCTCAAACCAGGGGCAGAATTCACCCCCTGCCCCACGGAGATAAGAGGAAGAGCCACTTGCTGGAGCCTTCCTATGGCGGGGATAGGATTTCAATTAAAGTGATTAGCACTGTTTGTTTAGACTCCACAGCTGCCTACAACCCACCTGGCCTTACTGTGAGTTCAGAGAAATCAAGGATGGGCGTGGGGGGAGGGGAGGCAATTCAGCCCAAATTGAAAATGTCCTCCTGTAATTACGAGATTGGAGAATATCCACTGAGGGGATCAATAATGGGAAATCTAAGTACCACTGTGCGCCAAGATTACAGTTTTCCAATCGCTCCATCTTGGATTTTAATTTTCTCTCTCATCATCACGTCGCCATAAGCAGAGATCCCACAAAGCCTAACATCCCAGCTTGAGAGAGGTGGGCTGGGAGGCAGGACCAAAGCAGGGTTAGTCCAGACACGCTGGCCTCTCTGCGTGAAATCTTTATGGCCGCATAACAAATTACTCCAAATGTAGTGGCTTCAAACAAGACACATTTATGACACTAAAGCTTCTGTGGGTCGGGAGTCTGATCACAGTCTAGCTGAGGCCTCTGCCGGGGTCTCACCAGGCTGCACTAGAAGTGTGGCTGGGACTGGGGTCTCCTCTGAGGCTTGGAGTCCCCTGACAAACACACATGATGCTTGGTAGGATCCATTTTTCCTGACAGCAATAGAATTCCTAGCAGCTTGCTTCTTTAAAGTCCAGCAGGAAAGGGGGGGCCTCTGATTTCTGGTCCCTCTCCCTGATTAGATCACGCCCACCAGGATAATCTCCATTGTGATGAACTCAACGTTAACTGTTTAGGGACCTTAATGACACCTGCAAAAGTCCTTTGCCTTTGCCATATTCTCTGGGTGAGAAGCAAGTTAGAGGCCCCACCTGCACTCAAGGGAGAGGAATTTTGAAGGGTGTGGGTCACTGGAGGTCATCTGAGAATCCTGCCCCTCACATCTCCCGTTGGAGTGCCTCGCCAAGCTCTCCTCCCCAAAGGCATAGAATCAGGCCATGGGAGGGTGGCACAGCCTGGTGGACCCAGCAGCCAGCCGTGATTGAGAGCCTCCCCACTTGGGAGAGGAAATGGAGACAGCAATCAAAGATCTGACACAGTCTGATGCCGGTGCTTGTCTCCTGGTCTCTGGTCTTCTCGGTGTCCCAAGCCCCTGCCAGGATTCCTGGCTGCCCTGACCTGGGAGCCCTGACTAGCTACCTTCCTTCTTCCCAGGATGCTGAGCACAGGAAGAGATGCAGGGAGCTCCTCCAGGATGGATGGGGACAGGTACCTGGGATTTGGGAGCCCAGTCAGCATTCTAACAATTTCCCCACATTTCTGCTCCTCACGTGCCCCCTTCCTCCTTCAGCGCCCAGCTTAGACATCACCCTGGGTGAGTCTCGACAACCCTGCTCAGGACCAGCGTCCATAATTTCACCGTACTGATCTGCCCTTGACCCTTATGCTTGAGTCTGTCTTTCATGGTGGCGCATATATGACTTAGGATTAGTTTCAGCTAAGTAGGAAAAAAAAAGTAGGAAGTCAAGAAACACCTGGAGTAACAAGCAAATTTGGCCTTGGAGTACGGAATGAAGCAGGGCAAAGGCTAATAGAGTTTTGCCAAGAAAATGCACTGGTCATAACAAACACCCTCTTCCAACAACACAAGAGACAACTCTACACACGGACATCACCAGATGGTCAGTACTGAAATCAGGTTGATTATATTCTTTGCAGCCAAAGATGGAGAAGCTGTATACAGTCAGCAAAAACAAGACCAGGAGCTGACTGTGGCTCAGACCATGAACTCCTTATTGCCAAATTCAGACTGAAATTGAAGAAAGTAGGGAAAACCACTAGACCATTCAGGTATGACCTAAATCAAATCCCTTATGATTATACAGTGGAAGTGAGAATTAGATTTAAGGGACTAGATCTGATAGACAGAGTGCCTGACGAACTATGGACGGAGCTTCATGACATTGTACAGGAGACAGGGATCAAGACCATCCCCATGGAAAAGAAATGCCAAAAAGCAAAATGGCTGTCTGACGAGGCCTTACAAATAGCTGTGAAAAGAAGAGAAGCAAAAAGCAAAGGAGAAAAGGAAAGATATAAGCATCTGAAAGATATAAGCAGAGTTCCAAAGAATAGCAAGGAGAGATAAGAAAGCCTTCCTCAGTAATCAATGCAAAGAAATAGAGGAAAACAACAGAATAGGAAGGACTAGAGATCTCTTCAAGAAAATTAGAGATACCAAGAGAACATTTCATGCAAAGATGGGCTCAATAAAGGACAGAAATGGTATGGACCTAACAGAAGCAGAAGATATTAAGAAGAGGTCGCAAAAATACACAGAAGAACTATTCAAAAAAGAT
>NW_011494943.1:6181327-6185749 GCF_000754665.1 Bison bison bison
AGAAACCTATATGCAGGTCAGGAAGCAACAGTTAGAACTGGACATGGAACAACAGACTGGTTCCAAATAGGAAAAGGAGTACGTCAAGCCTGTATATTGTCACCCTGCTTATTTAACTTATACGCAGAATACATCATGAGAAACGCTGGGCTGGAAGAAGCACAAGCTGGAATCAAGATTGCCAGGAGAAACATCAATAACCTCAGATATGCAGATGACACTACCTTTATGGCAGAAAGTGAAGAGGAGCTAAAAAGCCTCTTGATGAAAGTGAAAGAGGAGAGTGAAAAAGTTGGCTTAAAGCTCAACATTCAGAAAACTAAGATCCTGGCATCAGGTCCCATCACTTCATGGGAAATAGATGGGGAAACAGTGGAAACAGTGTCAGACTTTATTTTTCTGGGCTCCAAAATCACTGCAGATGGTGACTGCAGCCATGAAATTAAAAGACACTTACTCCTTGGAAGGAAAGTTATGACCAACCTAGACAGCATATTAAAAAGCAGAGACATTACTTTGCCAACAAAGGTCCGTCTAGTCAAAGCTATGGTTTTCCAGTGGTCATGTATGGATGTGAGAGTTGGACTGTGAAGAAAGCTGAGCGCCAAAGAATTGATGCTTTTGAACTGTGGTGTTGGAGAAGACTCTTGAGAGTCCCTTGGACTGCAAGGAGATCCAACCAGTCCATTCTAGAGGAGACCAGTCCTGGGTGTTCTTTAGAAGGGCTGATGCTAAAGCTGAAACTCCAATACTTTGGCCACCTCATGCGAAGAGTTGACTCATTGGAAAAGACTCTGATGCTGGGAGGGATTGGGGGTGACAGAGGATGAGATGCCTGGATGGCATCACCGACTCGATGGACATTAGTTTGAGTGAACTCTGGGAGTTGGTGACGGACAGGGAGGCCTGGCGTGCTGCGATTCATGGGGTCGCAAAGAGTCGGACACGACTGAGCAACTGAACTGAACTGAACTGAGGCACTGAAGCCTAAAATAACAGGATAAAATGTTAGAGATTCATTTCCGTCTCCCACTGCAATCTAGATGTTAGCAACCCAGGACTAGACCAGAAGCTCTGTTCTTCAGAGTCCTCAGAAGCCTCAGTCTATCATGTTGCTCCTAACTGGCTGGCTGCAAAGTCTGAGACAGCTGCTCCAGCTCCAGCCAACAGCCCCACAGTCCAGCCAATCGGAAGGAGGGAGGGAAGGAGAAGCGCATGCCCCCTCCCCTTACACTATTTCTCCTTACACCCTGTTGGCTATAAATTAGTCACATGGCCACAGATAACTGTATAGAATGCTGAAATGTGATGTTTTTATCTGACTAGCTCTGTATCAAGGAAGAATGGTGAAGGGATGGATAAGAAGATTTCTGGAAATCTCTGTTCTAACTTTCCTGTCCCTCTTGTGCAGTCTCAAGCATGGGATGTTTCTTTTTGTATCTGAATCTTTACCCACCCCTTCAATAGCTTAGCCAGTATTCTATACCCATTGATTCTTTCATTGAACACACTGTCCATCTACGCATTTATTCACCAGTTCATTCATTCATTCCCCAGCAAATTCTCTCCCTGAGTACTGGGCACATGGTCAGGACTCAGGAATATGGAGACGGAAACACACACCCTGCATTCAAGGTGGTTTACAAATGAGTAGGGAAAACAGCCAAGGAAATGAAGCATTTTAACACCCTGCCTGTCATAGGTGCTATGAGATTGTGCAAAGATTGCCCTGCAGACAGCATCTGGGGCTGCACTCAAGATTTCCAAAGGGGGATGACACCCCATCTGAAGCTTAGGAAAAACAAATTTTATCAGGGAGCAGAAGCAGCTGGCATGCCAGACCAAGGGAAGGCAGATCGAAGCTGTGCCCTGTCCGTGGTGCTGACCCCCAGGCCCAGCCAGGAGCCCCCAAAGTGAGGCAAGCCGGTCCCTGCTTCCCATGGCTCAGCCACTCTGGTGGGAAGGTGGATGGCAGTGGCGTGCCACTTAGCTCCACACTTCATTTCTGTAACGACCTTCCCGTCTCCCCTCTCAGTCTCGCTTGTCAGCCTGTGACCATTAAAATCCTCATTAGCAAACGAGATTTGGATAGACTCATTAAGATGAGGGATGGGCCCGCGGCACAGCTGGCTGGGGCAGTCAGAACTCCCCTTCTCCCCCTCTGCTGGGAAAGTGCACCTCACATTCTATGCACCCCTCCCCAGATCCAGTACCAGGCTAGAACAGACCCCCCTGGGGTTATTCGAAGGACCAGCCTAAGGGGAGGCCAGGCCTCAGCAGACCACAAAGAGCCTAGAGCTGCTGACTCACCCGCCCACCCAAAGCACCCAATCAAGCCTGGGCTTCTGCCAGTTGAGACTGAAGCTCAGCCTCCCAAACACATGACATTCGAAACCCCTCCCAGGGACTTCCCTGGTGGTTATGAATCTGCCTGCCAATGAAGGGGACACAGGTTCTATACCTGGTCTGGGAAGATCCCACAAGCTGCAGGGCAACTAAGTCCATGTACCACAACTACTGAAGCCTGTGGGCCCTGGAGTCCGTGCTCTGCCCCAGGAGAAGCCACCGCAGTGAGAAGCCCACATACCGCAACTAGAGAAACCCAGGCACAGCAACGAAGACCCAGCACAGCCAAAAAATAAAAAGAGGTAAAATAAAGTTCAAAAAACCCTCCCAACCCCATCTTGCTCCTCCTCTCCTGTCCTCTCCATGTGGCCCCTGCGTTTAGGTGATGACCTGCTGACCTGATGGGTGGTCTCCTAGAACTGGCTCTGACCAGTTAGTTCATGGGAACCACTCTCTCCACATTCAAAAACTGACATCACGTCAACAGCCTGAAATTGACCACGGCAGGAGGACTGACACCGTGGGAATCAGCACATGCTACAAGTGAATGACTGATTTCGTAATTTAGGTCAGAAAGCCAGATTTCAATCATTTGCCAGCACACCCCTGTAGGAAGGCTCCAGAGCATGTCGGCCACTTGCACATCTGCCCATCTCGGTGTGGGCTGTTCCCTCTGCCAGGCTGCCCCCTACTCCCTGGGACGCCCCTTCTGTCTCTCCTCTCTGCCTGGGGTGAGACCCCAGTCATTTGCTGAGGCCCCAGGAAGATTCCCAACCCTTTTCCTCCAGGCCCCTCCAGCACAGGGATCCTCCACCCAACCTGGATTTCTCACCTTGTCTTCTATCCTAGGGGTCATCTGGTTCCCAGAATGCAAACCAATTCAAAGCAGCTTCAAGAAAAGGTAGAAATCTGTGTGCAGGGGAGGGGTGAGCTTCACAGGACCTGGAAGAGAACGTTTAGCTGCTGTCACAGCCGCGAGGAAGGTGTCCACCAGCTCCTCTTTCTCCGAAGCTCCTGTCCCTGACTCCAGCGTTCATGCACCCACCTTGGCTTCTCCCGAAGAGGCTCCCCGGGCCCCCGGTTTGGATGAAACCCCAGACAATCAGCCACAAAACAAACCAGAGGCTCTAAGCTCTGGCTCCAAACCCAGGATTGTCCCAGCTTGGCCCAATCATCCGAGGCCTTGGGGCAGGGTCACATTGTCATGGGGAAGAGGGAGTCACGTGGCTGCTGTCTCTTTAGCTGGGAGCTGTGGGGCCAACTCAGAGCCGAGAAACTGGCCCACCTCACAGACTAGCGGCCAAGGCCGTGAGGGCAGGAGATGTGTTGATTCATCTTGAGACCCCCCAGTCCCAGCACAGAGCAGGGGCCCAATACATATTTGTAAATTCAAGCAATCACCTCAATTTGAATCCTTCTCTCAGCAACCTGTGACCCACTTGGTCCCTGGAGAGGTAGGCAAAGGGCTTTGAGGAATTCAATGGGGAAATGCTCCAAGCTCAAGTAACGAGGCGTCCTTTTCCTTCAGTTTCTGGCTGTGTGACCTTGAGCAAGTGGCTTAACATCTCTGTGCTTCAAGGACCTCGCTTGCAACACAAGGACTGTGATCTTGCCTAATGCATGGCTGTGGTGAGGATGGTGGGACATGGTGGTCCCACAGCAGCTGGTGTGCCACATGACACTGTGTGTGTCTTAGTCGCTCAGTCGTGTCTGACTCTTTGCAACGCCCCGGACTGTAGCCCGCCAGGCTCCTCTGTCCATGGGATTCTCCAGGCAAGAATACTGGAGTGGGTTGCCATGCCCTCCTCCAGGGGATCTTCCCAGCCCAGGGATCAAACCCTGTCTCCTGCATTGCAGGCGGATTCTTTACCACTGAGCCACCGGGGAGCCCCTGGAGCTTCTGTCCTGTTCTACCCTGAACCCACAGAACAGGGTCCCCCACTGCTCTCCCATTAGGCTTCCTCTCCAGGTCTGATGTGACTCCAGTCAGCCGCACACAGCGCCTCTTCCAACCCCACCAGGGCCCTGCTCCCAGAGGGGTAAGTCCGCATGGACACCCAAGGGCAGCCACTCCCC
>NW_011494943.1:6185875-6206555 GCF_000754665.1 Bison bison bison
CAGAGTTTCCCCCCTACTCCCGCCCTGCCCCCAGATCTCCCCCAAAGACCTCACCTGCTGTCCTTCACAAGCCGGCTGCATCTGCCTTCCTCCACCAACAGGAGAGCAGTCTGCCCTGCAAGGGCTGAGGGGGAAACTCTGAACAGGAAAGAAGGAGGCAGAGTTGGGAGGACCCAACTGCCCTTCGGCCTTCCCCCCACTTCCTATCACCCCCGTCTGGGAGGTTAACTTTCCAGAGACCACAGGCTACTTCTCGGGGAGGGATGTGCCGTGCTCAGTCATGTCTGACTCTGCAGCCCCACCCCATGGACTGTAGCCCACGAGGCTCCTCTCTCCATGGGATTCTCCAGGCAAGATACTGGAGTGGGTAACCTTCTCCAGGGGATCTTCCCCGACCCAGGGATCGAACCTGCATCTCCTGAGTCTCCGGCATTGGCAGGTGGATTCTTTACCACTGGAGCCACCTGGGAAGCCCACGGGGAGGATGAGAGCAGAGCAAAGGGAACAGCCCGTGTTACCTTATAGGCGATCCAGAGAGCAGGTAGAGGTGCAAGGAAGGCAGGGCGGACAGGGTCGTGTCTTGGAGCTGGAGAACTGGAGAACGTGACGAGCAGCCAGGGCCGCCCTTCCCCAGGCCTCAGCCAGGAAGGAGGCTGGTTGGGGCCACTTCTGACTCCATCCTTCCTGCTCCAAAGGTGCTGTGATTTTCGCCACGTGGGAGGCCTCTGGCGGCTCCCCAGCCTTTGCAAGGAAGCCGAGGAGACCCCGGGAAAGGTTTCTCACCGCAGAGACCCAGGTCAGTTTGCTCCTCCTTGCTCCCAAGCAGGCAGTGCGCCTCCCTGACCCCTGGGATGGAGTCTGCTGCTGCTGCTGTTGCTGCTAAGTCGCTTCAGTCGTGTCCGACCCTGTGCGACCCCAGAGACGGCAGCCCACCAGGCTCCCCCGTCCCTGGGATTCTCCAGGCAAGAACACTGGAGTGGGTTGCCATTTCCTTCTCCAATGCATGAAAGTGAAAAGTGAAAGTGAAGTCACTCAGTCCTCTGACTCTTCGTGACCCCATGGACTGCAGCCTACCAGGCTCCTCCGTCCATGGGATTTTCTAGGCAAGAGTACTGGAGTGGGGTGCCATCGCCTTCTCCGGGGATGGAGTCTAGATTCACACAAATCTTGTTTCTAAACTGGCACACACCAGAGGAGACAGGAAGGACAGGGGCACAGAGACCCAGTTCTGGCTCTGAAGCGTGGGGTGCGGGCCCCCCCGGCCGCTTCCAGCTTCCTCTCCTTCCTCCCAACTCCAGCTTCCTGCGCGGGACCCTCTCCGCTGGCGCACGCACTCCGGCGCCCTCACGTCCCCGCGGTCCCCTGACCCCTCGGGCCCGGCTTCCAGCCGCAGGGCGGCCTCGAGCGCTCTCCTTAATCGCCTCACCTTGGGAGGCAGTGCAGCTCTCCGCAATTGCTTCTGGAAACGCGGTCACCAGTTTAATTGGCAGAACGTGTCCTGGGCGATGGCACCCGGTGAAGCAGCCTCGGGCCTGCCTGTTTCTCGGGTGGGCGGCTATGCATGCGCGCGGCTCACCCGCACGCGGGAGGCTCACCGGCCAGGGTGCGTCTGCGCCTGTGGATGCCAACCTGAGCCTGCAGACGTGGCCGGGCTTCCGGGGACCAGGGAGTGCGGGGGACGCTGGGATGATGGGCGGGACAGACGGGAGCAGGCTGAGCCCCAGGGACTCCTCTGCCTCGGGGCCACGGAGGAGCCGGACGGGGAGGCGGCCACACTGGATCACTGGGCCCCCGGAGGCCTGCCGCCCACGGACTCCCGGCACCGTGAAGACAGGCCGTCTGGTTCCTCCAGGTCGGAACTCCACCCTGCTCCGGTCCCGTGGGTGACCATGACCTTGTGGGGTTCGGCTAGTGGGGTGCTCTGGGGGTAGATGGGAGGGAGGAGAAGAGGGAAATGTGGAGAGAAGGCAGGACTGGGGGAGGAGGGACAGGCAACCAGTCATTGCTGTGTTGCTTCCGGTCAGGGTCTGGAAGCATCCAGAGGGCTCCTGAGTTCTACGCCTGAGACAGCTAGTTCTGGGAAGGATACACAGACCGCCCAGGCTCCTACAGGGGTCACCTCCAAGGAGGGGGTGATGCAGGCAGCCCTTGGGGCTCCTGGGAGGAGGGGTAGGAGGTCAGAGACTCTGAGGTTGAGGGGAAAGCAGGCATCCAGCAGGCAGGTCCATGGAGATCCCCCACCAACCCAAAGGACCCCCACAACCCCCCGAGGCTCAAAGGTTATCATTCACTGCATCTGGCTTCCCCTACCCCCACACCCCAGTCTAGCCCAGCCTCCACCGCCCTGTCACTAACACCGCTAATACTAGAGGGCCCCGTGCTCACCCCTCTCCCCCACCACGAAACCCACCTTGCAGAGGGGGCCAAGGCCCTGCCACCCCTGATGATAAGGGTCTCCAGTCAGTCACACCCAGGATGCTCTCCCAGCCTGGTGATTTATGGACTTTAATTTTCGCAGCACCTCAGTCATGCCCCCTCTTTCCCTCTGGTCTGTCAGGGCGTTTGTCTCCCACCCCTGCAGTCCTTCTCCCCCTCCCCCCTTTTTTTTTTTGAAGCATCTGTCTGGAGCATCCTGAGATGGGACTGTCTGCAATGCTGAATGCATTACACCGCTGACAGCTCTATTGATTTTCTCTCTTCCGCTGCATAATGCAAGATATATACAAGCCGATCGGCCGGGGCCCCGTCCCTTACTCTGAAGGGACTGTGCCCTTTTTTCTTCCTCTGTCTCATGTGCCCCTCACCCCTGGCACCCGCTGATGTATAGGAGGGGCGCTCGTCCCTTACGCTCAAGATGGATTCTCCTCTGCCCTGATATTATTTTCCTCACTGCTGGTGGACGCTGTCTAATCTATCCTTTTTACGGTAGCAGGTTGGACACCGTGGAAGCCGTTCACAGTGTAAAGTGGAGGGTGGAGGCAGGGGAATTGAGGAGGTGGCATCTGTCAAACTGGCTGGGTCCCCTCTGGGCACCAAGCGGGTTTCCCCAGGGGTCCTGCCTCACCCAGGTCCGGGGCCGCCCCAGCCCACCTTCTCTTCTCCGGGTTGTGGGGCTCCAAATCCACTGACAACTCTGATTTGTTGGCTGTGCTGGATCTTCCTTGCTGCGGGGTCTTTCCTCTCGTTGTGGTGAGCGGGGCTACCCTCGAGTTGCGGTGCGTAGGTTTCTCACTGTGGTGGCTTCTCTGCTTGCAGAGCACGGGGTCTAGGGCACGCCGGCTTCAGTAGTTGTGGCTCCTGGGCTCCGGGGCACAGGCTCAGTAGTTGTGGCATACGGGCTTGGTAGCTCCATGGCACGTAGGATCTTCCCAGACCAGGGATCGAACCCGTGTCTTCTGCATTGGCAGGCGTATTCTCTACCACTGAGCCACCCAGGAAGCCCCATTGGCAATTCTTGACTCACACTCAGCTCACAGGCCCAGAGCCAGCCGCTGGGCTAAGCACATGCTGGTGTGGTTTCCTCTGCCGACAGTTGTGTGGACTCCACCCGCTTGGCACAGGGACTGGGAAGTCTTAGAAGGATTCATATCCCTCCTCAACAGAGACTGAGGCTCAGAGATGCCAGGAGACTGGTTCAAGGTCTCTCAGTCAGACATAGGATTTCAATCCAAGACTGTCCGTCTCCAGGGACTGCTAAGTCGCTTCAGTCGTGTCTGACTCTGTGCAACCTCATAGACGGCAGCCCACATACTATCACAGCACTTCGTCCAGGAAGACCTCCTGGATTGAGGCCACCCAGTCTCATTGTTTCTTTTGCTATTATTGCTCATTGCTGTTCTTGTCCCTCCCTGGAACATATTAGCAGTGAGAGTTTGCTCTTGCTGGCAGGCTGCTGAGCGTGTTGGGTGGGTTCTCTCAGCTGTGAATGGGCACCATCGTAACTTCCTCCGGGAGGGTTTCCCTGAGGCCAGCCTGTCCCCAGCCTGGATCAGACTCCCACAGTCCCCATCTGGTCCCACCGTGAACGAGAAGCACTGACTGCCTTATCTGTGCCTCTCCTGCTAGTCTGTGAGTTTCCAGAGATGGAGACAGAGAGGCAGGCTGGATCTTATTTCTGTGTCTTCACCACCCGCCTGAAGGAGCTGACAGAAGGAGCTCTCTAAAAATGGGTTGAATCCATTTAGTCAGTCAATGAGCTGTCTGGGCAGGTGGGCGTCTGCTCCCTTAAAGGCCCCTTAACAACAAGCTCCTTTTCTGCCTTTTCTGCCTCCTGCCTCCCCCACTCCCTCACCAGACCCCGTCCCCACACGAGGACTCCCACTGGAAATGGCCCTCCGGCTGCCGAAGAAGAGAGCGCCATTCCTAAGGGTCAGGGCTTCTGGCCGATGGGCCTGCACGCGCTCTTGTGAGTGACTACATGCCCACACCCGTCCTTGCCAGCCGGCCAGAGACCCACAAAGAAGCAGTAGAAGAAGATGCTGGACCTTCGAGCATCCCAGGGCAAGGGCCGGGTACCTACAGTGGCAGTGGCCACTGGGTGCAAAGACAGCGGCCTGAGCACAGGGGTACCTGGCCACAGGTGCAGGACAGACATCACTATAATAAAGAACGTCCTCTCGGTTTTGTCCTTCTGGTCCAGGGGCTCTCAACGTGCAGCGATGTTTCTTGCTCCCCAGGGACGCGGGACAGTGTCTGGAGATGCTCTTGTCTGTCACAGTGGTGAGGGTGCGGCATCTGGCAGGTAGAGGCCAGGGAGAACCGAGCAGGCTACCTGTTCAGAACTGCTCCCCACCCCCACCCCACCCCCAGCAAAACCAGAACGATCTGGTCCGAAAGTCGGCAGTCTGAGTTTGAGAAACCCGGTGCCAGTCTGACCGGCCCATGCCTTATGACTTTTAGCACAGCAGCGGGGAGAATATTAAACCTACATCCCGGGGCGGGGGTGAGGGGGTTGGGGGCGGGAGGACCGGAGGTTACCCTGGACTCTTTGAGGGTGGAGGAGGGGAGAACCCTGCATTCCTTTAGCCATCTCTGGTCCACAGCTGCCCCCACCCCCCATAAACGCACCAGCCCCGTGCCCACACCCTGCCTCTTTCCCTGCCTCCGCGTCCTTTCCCCAAGCAACCAAATTCAGCCAGAGGCACCCTACGCTCTCCCCCCCGGGGCTGAAACCCTTTCAGGTTTAATAAACAACCCCCAGCCAGGATGGTTTAAAGGCCAGCCCTGCCGGCAGCAGACGGCATGGTCCTCTTGGGGGCCTCTTGGAAATTATATGAGATGGTAGATATGAAAGCACCCCGTCAGGTATGAAATACCATACAAATATTACCTCTAATTTATGTAAGTGCTCTCAGCCGGAGGTTTTAGGATTCGAGGCAGAAAACGCCCGGTTCCCTCCCTTTCCATTTCCAGTCACGGCCTCAGCACCCTCGTGTGGCCACTGGTGGGAACTACACCCAGGGCTGGGCGGCGATTTTCCGATGGAGGGAGGCAAGCAAGATGGTTCTGATTCTCACTGAGCCACTGGGGCTTCACAGCAGCCCCGTGAGAGAGGAGAGGGAGGTAGTGATTCCGCCCCCCCCCCCCGCCCCCCCCCCCCCCCCCCACTCCTTGCTTTAGAACAAGCGAAGGAGACGAGACTGGAAGCAGGCACGGGTTTTTGCAGCATGATGTCTGCCGTGGACAAGCCCAGCCTTGCAGAGCAGCACCGAGTGGGAACGGCCTTTTGGGGAGCGCCCCCCCAACCTCCTCCTGTCTCCCGGCTCTAACAGAAACCATGAACTACCCCACGGGCACCCCCAGGAGGACCGTCATGCCTGCGGGCACAGCCCTTGCTGTTAGGGACTCAGGTTGAATGAAACACCAAACCCCAACAGCCTGGTTATTCCAGAGCCTGGCGCGGAAGAAGAGTTCGCGCATGCGTGCTCAGTTGCTCAGTCGTGTCCAACTCTTTGAGATCCCATGGACTGTAGTCCCCCCAGGCTCCTCTGTCCATGGGATTTCCCAGGCAAGAATACCGGAGTGGGTTGTCATTCCCTTCTCCGGGGGATCTTCCCAACCCAGGAATTGAACCCATGCCTCCTACGGCTTCTGCATTGACAGGCAGATTCTTTATCACTGAGCTACCAGGGAAGCCCCATTAAACGCAATTTGAATGAACGGAATGAGGCCTGGGAAGGTCTTTCAGGCCTTCAGATCACACCATGTGTCATAAGGGCCTCTGCCCACCGTGAGGTCTGTGCTGATTTCTTGGCCAGTCCAGATCTCCTTCCGATGTGCCCTGGAAGCTGCACAGGCATCTAAATTGGGCAGCCCTCAGGGGTGGCCAGACCCCACTAGGGGTGGAAGCTGTGTGCCTGGCCCGCTGGGGCAGGGTCGAGGAGCCCTGAGGCTGGCAGGATGATTGGGGCGGGGGTGGCGTGTGGCAGCAAGGAGAGAAGTGAAGGCTTCCTGCAGCTCTGGACACGCCCTCCGTCCACCTCCAGCCTTCTGACCAAACGGCCACCCCCCTGGCTGAGACCCTCCTCCCTGGCCCTTGGACACTGACAGTAGCCCTCCTCATTCTCACAGCCACCGTCTTGGTCGTTCCAACCCATCCTCCACGCTTCATGGCCAGAGTGACTCGGTAACAGCAACCTGGGCCAGGCTCTTAAATCCAGGGGCCTTCATCTCCTCCGAGGTCCTCCCTGGGCCCCTCGCAGAGTTCAGAGTATCGGCATCACCAGGCAGGTGTCTGTCGAATGCAGCATCCCGGGCTCCACCCAGCGACACAGGCCGTCTCCCAAGACCGGGGCTTTGGCTCTCGTTCCCACTGTTTCCCGTGGGGCCCACCCTCTCGTGAACGAGGGAGCGTTCCCTCCAGGCTCCCAGCTTCCACTTTCAGTGGTGGCAGCTGATATCACTATTTGCCCCCCTTGGGAAGCTGGAAAAAGCCTTTGGTACTTGAATACAGGTGTCTGTGTGTTACTGGACATTTATGGTCTTTTCTTAGGCAATTCAAGAGGCTGAACATCTGTCTCTGAGGTTGCTGCCAACAGGGAGGTCAGGGACTTCCCTGGTGGTCCAGCGGTTAGGAACCTGCCTGCCAGTGCAGGGGACACGGGTCCGGGAAGATCCCACGTGCCGCGGGGCAACTAAGTCCAAGGGCCACAACTACTGAGCCCACACTCTAGACCTTGTGCTCCACAGCAGAGAAGCCGCCCAGTGAGCAGCCTGAGCATCGCAGCTAGAGGACAGCCCTGCTCACCGCAGCTAGAGAAAAGCCCAAGCAGCAACGAAGACCCAGTGCAGCCAAAAATAGAATTAGTTACATTTAATTTTAAAAAGACCATGGGCTCAAGTCCCAATCTGAATTGCGCAGTTTCACTGCGATATTTATTATTTAAAAAGTGTGAGGGTGGGGTAGCGGGGTTCAGCCCCTCTCCCTGCCCCCGTGCCTGTCCTGCAGGTCCTGTGGAGGGGAGCAGCACCGGGCATTCATCCAACAAATATTCCATGGACCTACTATGTGCTGGGCTTTGCTTTGTCCACATTGATGCTCCCTTCTGTCCTCCCTTTTCCCCTTCCCTAGCTCTCCATCCCTCTCGACATCCCATCATTCATTCATCCAACCACCCCCATCAATCCACCCACCCTTCATATAGTGAGTGATCTAGATGGATGCTGCGTCCGTCTTAAGGATCATCCATGGCAGCTCTGAGCGACTCTGTAGCTTTATGAGCACTGCCTTTGGAGAGTTATCAGCAGCATGCAGAACCTCATTCTTGCCTTTATTAAAAATTTTTGAAAATTGGTGCAGATGTATGAAAAGTTTAACACTGCCGCACAGTCTATGCAGAGGCGCGTGGGAGTATCTACCACACGAGTGACGGGTGACAGGAGGCAGAGATGCAGGGTCCCGCCCGGAGGAGGGGGAGAGCTGAGCGCTGAGGATGAGCAGGACTTAGTATCAGAGGGGAGGACCCAGGCAGACGCCTGGAGTCGGGAAGTGCGCATGGGAAACCCGCTGGCTGGGCTGAAAAGGCCAGTGATTCTGCCCGAGTAGTAGGGGAGAAAAGCCCAGAAAGGCAGCAGTGCGAGACGGAGGGGGCTGTCAGGTCAGCCTGGTGGATCTGAGAGTGTCTTTCTCGGGTCCCTGGTGGCTCAGACAGAAAAGAATCTGCCTGCAATGAGGGATACCTGGGTTGGATCCCTGGGTCAGGAAGGTCCCCTGGAGGAGGAAATGGCAACCCACTCCAGTATTCTTGCTGGAGAATCCCATGAACAGAGGAGCCTGGGGCGCTACAGTCCATGGGGTCGAACAGAGGCGGACACGACACTGAGCAACTAACAGTTTCACCTTCTCAGTTCAGACCTGAGGCATCCTGACCTTCAGATAATCTCAAATTAAGCCCCTACCAATTAGCCTTTCACATGGTTAACACCCAGATGCATCTGTAGTCACAGAAATACAGTCTGGCTTCTTTTAAAAGGCTCTCCAGCACAATTAGAGGATCTCGCGATCTCCCAGGGGCAAGAACTGCAGGTTTATCTTTCCTTGTATCTCCAGCATCTCTAGGAAGATGCTCAACCTGGGCTCGTCTAATGGGAGGAAAGCGAGGAGGGAGGGAGGTGAGTTCAAAGTGAGGTTCATGGTAAAGGACTCCTTCTCTTCAGGTGGGTTGCTCTGTAATAAGGCCCACAGGGCAATTACATTCTGATGTGCAGTTATTAAATGGGAGGGGAGAAACAAATATAATAAAATGTAGACATTTGTAAGGAGGTTAAAAATAAAATTAAAGTGGAGGATAAAAATAAAATCGATAACCTCAGGCTTCCCGGAGCCTGCCAGTTCTGTAAGAGCTGAGGGTAAATTTGTGCCGAGAAAATAAACTGCCAAGGATGGGATGGAGGCTGTGAGGGAGCAAAGGGGCAGAGAGAATGCTGCCTTCCCAGAGCTGCCAGTGTTTTGCAGGTGCACACACAGCCTCCGGAGGAAGCGGTCAGGAGTCTGGGAGTGTGTGTTCGAGTCTTGATGTCACCTCTCCCAGCAACTGACAAGCCTTCATTCTCCCCTGGGTAAGACTGGGGTAAATGACCAGGCCACCCCTCACCAGCACACCCGAGGGTCACAGAGGCCCTGTGGGTGAAGTGCTTAAGGCAGGGGCTGCCCAAGGAGTATTCCACAGAGGTCAGCTATTCTAGGTTTTAACTTGCTTTTGTAGTTCCAATTATTCATTTATTGCTGCTCCACCAGCAAGTGGGATCGTAGTTCCTTGACCAGGGGGGTCTAACCCACATCCCCTGCAGTGGAAGTGCAGTCTTAACCACTGGACCACCAGGGAATTCCCAATGGTACCAGTTCTTAAATGGACTTCCCAGGCAGTTCAGTGGTAAAGAACCAGCCTACCAATGCAGGAGCTGTGATTTCAATTCCTAGGTCAGGAAGATCTCCTGGAGAAGGAAATGGCAATCCACTCCAGTATTCTTGCCTGGGAAATTCCATGGACAGAAGGAGCCTGGCAGGCTACAGTCCATGGGGTCACAAAGAGTCAGACACAACTGAGTGACTTCACTTTCACTTTCCTAGAAAGAGTTTCTAAAATATACATAGGAGAGTCCCTTCAACCTGAATATTCATTGGAAGGTGATGCTGAAGCTGCAGCTCCAATACTTTGGCCACCTGATGTGAAGAGCTGAGTCATTGGAAAAGATCCTGATGCTGCGACAGATTGAAGGCAAAAGGAGGAGGCAGCAGAGGATGAGATGGTTAGATAGATACCATCACCGACTTAATAGACATGAATTTGCCCAAACTCTGGAGAAGGCAATGGCACCCCACTCCAATACTCTTGCCTGGAAAACTCCATGGACGGAGGAGCCTGGTAGGCTGCAGTCCATGGGGTCGCTAAGAATCGGACACGACTGAGCGACTTCACTTTCACTTTCCTGCATTGGAGAAGGAAATGGCAACCCACTCCAGTGTTCTTGCCTGGAGAATCCCAGGGACGGGGGAGCCTGGTGGGCTGCCGTCTATGGCGTCGCACAGAGTCGGACACAACTGAAGCGACTTAGCAGCAGCAGCAGCAGCCGGGAGATAGTCGAGGACAGCAGAGCCTGGTGTGCATGCTCATGAGGTTGCAAAAAGTCGGACATGACAGGAGAACAACAACCCTTCATTTAAATGAAAAACATCTCTGCCTAGATGCCCAAGTGCTGCTGCTGCTGCTAAGTCGCTTCAGTAGTGTCTGACTCTGTGCGACCCCATAGACGGCAGCCCACCAGGCTCCCCCGTCCCTGGGATTCTCCAGGTAAGAACACTGGAGTGGGTTGCCATTTAACACAAAGGCCTAATGAAAGTAGTTGATAATAAGTCCTAACACAGGTCTTCAAACTGGGTCTGAAATAAAACCTAACAAAGGCAAGGAGGGATTTGGGCGGAGGAATAGTCAGTCAAGAGTCGGGGCAGGGAGGCGGCCCGCTGCGTTCAGGAAGCTGCACTGTTAATCTAGGCCAGAAGAGGGCAGAGAAGCAGTCATGTGAAGGGCAAACGCCTGTGTGGTTTCTTGACCCTCTGCAGACACCGTATCCAGCTTCCTCTGGGGCACGGTTTAATTGCCCGGAAGCGGAAGTCCCTTCCTTTTCCGCTCTCTTCGCTTCTCGCCCTTTGACGTGAGTCTCTAGTTCCGTACGTGGGGAATGGGGTAGTAATCTGTGGTCATCCTCGCCGGGTGTTATCTGAGGACCCCAGTCCTGGGTTGAAGGTGTTGCGGGGGGAGGGTGGGGTGCGATGGGGCCGGCATTTCGGGGGCACGGGGCGGGGAGGCAGGGCCGCCGCCAGTGCCCGCGCCCCCGTTGACGCCGCCAACGCTTGTCTTCCCTGCAGGTTCCGGCCGCGCGCCCCGCGCCTCGTCGCTATGGTGAGTACGACCCCCACTTGGGGCTCTCCCCGGGGGGCGCAGGCAGGACGGTGTCTGCGAGGGTCTTCAGGGGCCTCAAAGGGGCTGCCGGGGTTGGGCACCCCAGCAGATGCGTCTCAGCGGCTGATTGCCTCCGCTCTCTGTTGCAGCCTCGCAAAATTGAGGAAATCAAGGACTTTCTGCTCACAGCCCGCCGCAAGGACGCCAAGTGTAAGTGGGCGCCCTGGACGGGAGGCGGCGATCGCGGGCTCCCGGAAGCCCCCGGAATGGCTGGCGGGCGCCGGGCGGCCGCTTCTGCCCTCGTCTGCTGTCGAGGTTCGGGGGTCTCAGCCTGTCTCCCATAAGACAAGGCGCTTGGTCCGGGGTGTGTTCTCTTCCTTCCTTGAGGAGGGTCCCCAGGGGTTTTTTGTTTCCTGGTGTGTGTTGGGTACTGTGAACGGATGTGAAGAGCTGACTCGTTGGAAAAGACCCCGGTTCTGGGAAAGACTGAAGGCAAAAGGAGGCGACGGCAGAGGATGAGAGGGTTAGATAGCATCACCGACCTAGTAGACAGGAGTTTGCGCAAACTCCGGGGGACAGTGGAGGTTCCTGCTGGGGGGACGTCGGGAAACTCAGGTTTCACAAACTCGGAGTCAGTGCGGGTGTTGGGTTCTGGGCCGAGGACAAGCTCTGTCACAATGAACTACATCATTTTTCTTCTCCGTGTATTGGTGTCCAGGTTTATAAGCGAAGGGGAAGGGTCACTGATAGGAGACACACAAAGCGGCAAGGCTTTGATCGACACGTGCCAGCCCCAGCTGCCCGCGTGTTCTCTCTTTACCCTGACTGTGAGAGGGAGTTCTCTCGTCTCTTTGGAGGGGGTTTGGGGAGCTGGTGGTCAGCACTGGGTTTGGACTGGGGTGTCGTGCAGCTTTAACACGTCTCTTTTGGGCTGCTGCTTGCAGTTTCCCTCCCTTCCCAGATGCGTCCTAAAGGGAGCTGGGTAACTTGTGCAAGCAGAGTGCTCTTGGCCGGACGGATTCAGGTGGGCTACGGCCCTGAGGTCTCTGATGCCCTGTCTCAGTGGTGGGGCGCAGCGCTGGCTCACTGCAGAGCCTTTTGGGGATTTGTGGGGGGCGAGGAGAATTGTAGTTGTGTCCCCGTTACCTGTAACAGGTACTGTGGGAGCTGCAGGTGACCACGTGCTTGTATTTTTTTATTTCAGTCACGTGCAAAGAGAAACTTTATCAGGTCAGCTTTAGTCCAGACCCGGGAATTTGCGGTCACTTACTGGGTTCAGAGGCCAGCTCTCCAAGTGGGTAACTCTGACCCCACCATTTCCTCTGTAGAAGAGGGGGTGGTCATTCCTGTCTCACAGGATTGGTGTCAGGATCAGATCAGATGACCTGGTAGAGAATTTTAGCACAGTGAAGAGATGACACCAGATCCATCAGACTGCTTTGCATTGCTGTTAAAATGTGACCTGTGAAAGGAGGGGTCAGGTTCCCCTGGATATTATAAGGTGCCCAGGAAGTCTTTTTTGGATAAACTTAAATTGTCTTCATGGCTGTAATTGTAACATAAACAACGCAGAGTTCACCATTTGGGGGTGTGCAGTGCATGTACTGGGTTTGTATTCACACTGTAGGGCAGCCATGCTTTGTGAGAAATTCTCATCTTGCAAAACTAAAACCCTGTAACCCATTAACCAAGAGCCCCCAGCCATTTTACACCAGGGACCGGTTTTTCCACGGGCTTGGGGAGATGGGTTCCACCCATCGCCCACCTCCTCCCGGGCAGCCTGGCTCCTCACAGGCCTTGGGCCAGTGCTGGCCTGTGACTCTCCCTGCAGCCCCTGGCAACCACCGTCCTTGTGTCTCTACTGCTGTCTCTTCTGCTCTGACCACTGTCAGTACCTCACATAAGTGAGATCGTGCAATACTTGTCCTTTCATGACCACCTTAGTTCATTTAGCGTAACGTGGACATTTGGGTGGTTTCTGCCTTTGGCTCTTGTGAATAATGTTGCTGTGAGTTTTGATGTAAAATCTCTCTTGTTGTTGCTTTCAGTTCTTTTGAGTATATTCCTGTAAATACAATTACTGAATCATATGTTGTTGAGTAAACATTTTAAGAGTTGCTTAGTCTGACCTTGTGAGAGTTCAGTTTATAGGTGTACGGCAGCTGCTAGGGACAGCAGTCTATTCAGCTTTGAGAGGAATGTTAAGATAGCAGGATAGGTTGGTTTGAATAAACTTCCACAGTTCTGATGAATATATTAGAGTGTGAGCTGAGGCAGCCGGTGCCTTGGGCAGGTTCGGGCACAGTTTTGCTTCCTGTGACATGCCCGACCCCTTCAGCAGTTACTGGCAGAGATGGAGTTGCGTGTCATGTGGCTAGGTCAGCCTGCGCCATGGGAGTCAGAACGAGCAGTTTGATGGGTGCCAGACATGAGTCACCTGGAAGGGGCTGTCTTCCCGCCTGCAGAGTAGCTCCTGGCCTCATAGAAACGCATTGACGCTTGTACATAATCAGATTGTTGGCTAAATTTCAAACTGCACGCTGTTGAGCTTGGGGCACACTTGGGGCTCTTTATTGTCCAAGCTGTGGTCCTGATAGAGAATTTTAAAGCCATATAAGGTGGATACTGGATGGTCTGGAGTGTATCACTGTGCCAGATGCTACTTGTGTTACAAATACAGACCTTAACTCAGGTTCTAGAGTATTGATACAAGGGAAATGTAGATTTCTGACAGTGAGGTCAGAGGAGGGTGGGGGATCTTATTTTCTGCTTGATCAGAGGGACCGCGAGGGAGGGGAGCACAGCGGTCACGGGTGCTGCTTTGTGCAGAAGCAGCAGACAGCAGGTGGACTGTGCAACGTCTCTCCTGTGACACAGTCTTACTACTGCTCTGGTCTCTGGTAGCCGTCAAGATCAAGAAAAACAAGGATAATGTGAAGTTTAAAGTTCGATGCAGCAGATACCTTTACACCTTGGTCATCACAGACAAAGAGAAGGCAGAGAAGCTGAAGCAGTCCCTGCCCCCCGGTGAGTAGCTGGAAGCCACGGAGGAGGGTGCGGATGGCCCGCGGCGGGGGGGGGGCCGTGTCAGCGGGCATGTTTCCCAACTTCTCTCCAGAATTAGGAGAGTCCCTTCTGTGCTTTGTCTAACTGTCTGCTCCTGCCGGTGGTGTCACGTAGGCGGTTCTCAGAAGTCAGACCCAGAGGGAGCCATGCCTTTCTAATACAGCATTGTGCCAGCTGGCGCTCACTCCCTGGGCCACTCATTTCATCCTCACCATGGCCCTGCAGGGTAGGGAGGTGCTGGGATTGATGGCCCCCCTTCTCACTGATTGAGAAACTTACTGAATACAGCAGACGATGCAGGTGGATTAAGCAGAGGGGCCATCCTGGTGGTGGAAGGCTCAGCAGAGCAGCTGGGCGCTCAGAGCCCAGCCAGGGTTCCACGGGCCACGTCCTCACAGTACAGGTCACCAGCGCCGCTGCCTGGGTGAGAGTTACCTGCGTTTTTATTATCAAACACTGACTTAATGTTTGACGCAGACCTTCCTGGTGGGCTTAATTTCTGAGCTCTGTGAGCCCTCTTTAGCCCAAGTGCCAGATCCAGACAGGCAGCAGTGACTCGGACGAGTCGTTTGATTGGCTCACGTTTCTGTGTCTTTGCCTCTAGGTTTGGCGGTGAAGGAGCTGAAATGAACCACGCATGCTGCTTTGAACTGTATTAAAATTTTTAAAATTCTCAGAATGGCCTTTGTCTTTGAGAACAGGGGTGGGTGGGTGCTAACTTGCTGATGGCTTCTGGCGGGAATAGCGCAGGGGTCGTGGCTGCTGCCTCGTTACCTCCCCAATCTTGGGCTGTGATCCCTCCCAGGGGTCAGTTAAGCCATCTGTTTTTTTAAGTCTTAATTTTGAAAGTAAGGAGTAATAGGCAGTTAAAGAAGTCAGATACTGATGGAAATAAAGCCAGTCTCCACTCCTGAGATTTAAAAGTCACTAAAGTAAAATAAGCTCCCCGGTGATAAAAATGATAATTCAAAGGAGTTGATCAGCCTTCTCAGAAGTGGGAGTAAATGAAGCCGGCTTTTCCTCAGAATTCTCGGGATGTGGACGGCTTTTGTTTCTGCCATGTTGAAATGTGGCGCCACTGGAGGAGGGGCCCTTCCCTTAGACTGATGGGAATGGAGGCAGAGTGCTGGGAAGGCAGGCTGGCGACCGCCACTCGGCAGCCCGAAAGCGGGCTGTGGTGGGGATGCCTCTGTGCCAAGGGCTGGAGGCTGAGGCGTCCCACAGGACCTGTGCCGGGCACCTGTGGAATAGTATCAGACTCTGTTTTCTGCTTAAAATGTGTGCTTGAAGCACGTGGCCCCCCTCCTCTGGGGGGAAAGGATGGGGTCCTGTCACTGAGGCAGGAGGGGGTGTGGAGGCGAACTGCCCTGCCAACTGGCAGACACCCACTAACCACATGCACAGGTGGGTGTGTGGAATTTTTTATTCCTCCTCCAGACCTGGGTTCTCAGGCACAGAAAAGAAAAGTCATTCCTGTGTGTTTACTAAGTAGAGCTCAGGAGTGGTGCCAGCTGGTCACCAGATGAGCGCAGCTGGAAGGACTGTTTAGGTGAGAGTTTCCAAGAAGGAGCTGAGAATGGAGGTGAGCGGGTGTCAGCCCAGCGACAGAAGCCCTGGGAGCCAAGAGACCGATGTGAAGTCCAGAAGACGCTTAAAGGGAGGAGCCGGAAATCGGACCCCGGACCCCAGGCAGTGGAGCAGTGGCTGTGAGGGTGGAACATGCCTGCTGGCTCCGGCGTGTGAAGGTCCAGGTCGTGTGGCAGCTGAGGTCCCAGCCAGGCCTGGCTCCACTCCCTGCTGGCTTGCTGGTCCTGATTTTTCACGTGCTTTTTCCATGCGTGGCAAGTTGCGTCAGTTGTGTCCAGCTCTGCGACCACATGGACCGTAGCCTGCTGATGGTGGTCCCATCCTTGTCAAACTTTGATTACGTTTCAGAGGTTTATTTTTGAGTTCTGTCACTGCCTCACCTCACCTGCACGGTTCCCAGTCCCTGTGAGGGCTCCGTACGCATCTGTCTGCGCATCTTGGTGTCAGAGTCGCCAGGGGAACAGTCAAGCACAGAAGGGACTCAGGCAGGATCGCCTTCAGCAAGGGCTGTGGGTCCCCTGTGGTTGGTGGGTGTCTGCCAGTTGGCAGGGCAGTTCACCTCCACACCCCCTCCTGCCTCAGTGAGAGGACCCTCATCCTCTGCCCCCAGAGGAGGAGGGCCACATGCTTCAGGCACACGTTTTAAGCAGAGAAAACACTGAGCCTGATAAGATTCTGCAGGTGCCCTCATGGGTCCTGTGGACGCCTCAGCCGTTGGCAAGGAGGTATTCCCGCCACAGGCGCCGTCTCGGGCTGCCGAGTGGTGGTTGCCGGCCTGCTTTCCCCAGCACTCTGCCCCAGTTCCCGTCAGTTTATGGCAAGAGCCCCTTCTCCAGTGGTTTTAGAGTCCTGAGCTAAAATAAAACTGAGGGCCTTTCTTGGCGTGGTGTTCCGGGCGGGCCACAAGGTGGCGCCAGAGTCCGGCAAGTGAGGGCAGGAGGCCAGAGACGATCTGGACCGGGTTTACGTTGATAACATCTAAGGGGCCAAGTGCCTGAGATGCCTGGCGGTTTCTCTCCTGGGAATTCTGCAGCATGTGAGGTAGTGAAGCGTGTGTTTTGTGTTCTTCTGGGAGAAGTGCCCTCCGGGGCTCTGGTTGTGACCAAACCCAGATGGGGCGCCTTCAGCGGCTCCCGGTCTTGCCAGCCCTTTCACCATCCCAGCTTCCCAGGAAGAGGGCGGGTTTACCGCTTGGGCTCCCTTTGTCCCCGCGCATTGTGCAGAGACCAGCCCCAGCTCCTAGGATACAAGCCCCGCCGGCATTTGTCTAGAGAAGGCATCCTTTCACGCTGTGGGTCCCAGCCCTGGCCTCTGCCTCCCAGCCACTTGGGGTCCTCTGTAAAAATTCACTCCGAGGTGGCCAGGGCTGAATCCAGAGATTCTGTGTGAGTTGGCTTGAGGCATCGCTGTGTGCTGGAGCCCTCGGGTGCCCAGGGCCCACCACTGCCCTGCTGAGGTCAGCCCACAGCTTGGGTGAGCTGGTTCTGGCCACACTAGGTAAATGGGGAGTGGGGTGGGCAGGAGGGCTGGTCAACCCAGGAACGAGTCCCCGGGTGGGCTCACGCTTCCTTTCTGCAGTGCCGCTTCTCTGGAGGCCTCTGGTCTGCTGGTGCAGACTGGCCAAGCAGGTTTGTGTTCAGGATGCACCCCGAGGCTGTGGTGATGGCCTGAGGGCCAGCTTCTGCTGTCAGCACCAAGGGTGGGGTGCAGGCCCCCCTTCCACCGCCCGCCCCCGCTCTGGGCCCAGCCCCCGCTCAGGACAGGTGGGCTCACTCTCTGCCACTCACAGGGAGGCAGACCCCTCCCCCACCCCTCTCCCCTACGGCACTTGGAGTTCACAGTTGCGACTCTAATCTTCTACAGGAACAGCAAATCCTCCTAACTTCCGGGTCAGGGAGGCCAGGAGCAGCAGCTGCAGCCCGGGGAGGGGGGGACCGTGTCTGTGGCACCAGGCAGTGCCTATCCCGGAGGTCCCGGCCTGTGAGGTCACGCTGCTGAGTGCCAAGGGCCCTCCAAAATCGCTCCAGGTGTCCGCCTTCCTCAGCGGCCAGCATGGCTGGTTCAAGACCAGATCCCTTGCTAGGGTCCATGGGGCCGTACTGGCCCACCTTGCCAGCTTCTTTCTCTTTTTTTAAAAAAACTATAAAGCAAGGCTAGCTGAGATGCAATTTACAGTGAAATTCACCCTTCTTGGTATCCAGTTCTGTGTTTTGTACCGCTATGGAACCACCACTGCAGTCCAGAGAAAAGATTCTCAGCCCCCCAACCCCAGTTCCCTCTTGCACCCCAGTCCTTGGCAGCAGCCATGGGAGTTTTCCAGCATCTCCTTGTCACTCCCCTGGTTGAGTTTGGACTCACTGATTGATCCCTCTGTGCCCTGCGGTCCTTGGGCCCTGATCTCACCATGTACTGTCCCCGTGCTCAAGAGTCCAGCCTTCTTCCCAGGATGCCCTGAGTTAACTCCTTCACATCCTTCAGCTCTCACCTCCTGTCATTTTTCAGGAAATGTCCTTGCACCCCAGATTTAGTCCCATTTTACAAACCAATGCTGGGCTCTGGAGGGCACTTGGGGGTGGGGTGGGGTTTGTAATTAATCACTGTGTGGGATAAAGGCTGCCTCCCCTCACGTTTAAACCAGACCCCATGCAGGCAGGAATGTGTGTTTTGCTCATCAGTGTATCCCCTAGAGCAGAGAAGGTGCTCAAAGTTTGTTGAATTAATGAAAGGAAATCCCAATGACAGGAACGGTGCTCCCCAGCGTCGAAGATGGATGGCTGCAGTTCTGGGAACCTTGACCAGGACTGTGACCTGGAGGAGAGAGAAGTCTCAACTACTAAACAGGGCTCCGTCTCCCAGTCCTGGATCTCTAATAAGGGAAGGGGTGTGTACTGTACTCCCCTAGCAGTCAGTGCGGGTCACCCATGGAGTTTCACCTTCATCCACTGGTTCCCCAAGCCAGAAACCTAGAGGTCTCCCCACCTCAAACACCTCACCCCCACCCCACACTACCACTGATCAGACTGCCAGCAACTCAAGCCTGATCTCAGGACCCCCCTTCACTCCCCTACTTCACTGACCTCAGACAGCCCTTTACCCAGCCCTGGACCCTGTCCCAAGACTTACGCTCTCCTTCTGGCCCCGTGCATCCTGCAATCACAGAACGCTGTTTGGGTCCTGGGACCGCAGCCCATTTCTGCCTGCGAGGCTCTGTTGGACCTGGGACTGCACACCCCCACCCACCCCCAGCCCCACCCCGGCATCCCGATGCTCTGACCCTGCTCTGCCTTCCTCCAGAGCACCGCTGAGCTAGCGCCTGTTCTTCTGTGGGCACAGCTACCACCTGCTGCTAAACCACAATCCCCGCCCAGCCAGACTTTCCATCAGCTTTTGTTCTCGACAGAACAACGTCTGGCACCTAGTAGGCCCTTGGTTAATTTGTGTCTCCCTGGGAGGTCTAGCCCATCCTGGCGCTCCCAGGCTCCCTCCCCTCCCCCAGGCTCCAGGTTCTCTCCCCCGGGAGGTCAGGGCCTTCCAACTAGCTCCTTCTTTCAGCTGGGACCCGTTAATCATTTGGGCAGATGACCTGGGCGCTCCCAGGGCAAGACCATGTTTACAGAGTGGACACTCAATCCCGGATGAGAGTGAATTTAGAACTAGTGACCCAGGGACTGGGTCCCTTCAGTCCAGTCCGCAATCTGTCAGTTCATGCTAAGTCACTTCAGTCGTGTCCAACTCTTTGGGACCCCATGGACTGTAGCCTGCCAGGCTCCTCTGTCCATGGGATTTTCCAGGCAAGAATACTGGAGTGGGTACCATTTCCTTCTCCAGGGGATCCTCCCGACCCAGGGATTGAACCTACTTCTCCTGTGTGCCTCCTGCATTGGCAGACGGGTTTACCACTAGCGCCACCTCTACCCTCTAAAAGCGCCAGTAACGGTCAGCCTCGCCTTTCTCACGCCATGACTGCCGGTGCATTCAGACAGTCTATATACTTGATTTGATGATGTGACCAAAACCCTAGGGACCCAGTTCAGTTCAGTTGCTCAGTCGTGTCCGACTCTTTGCGACCCCATGGACTGCAGCATGTGAAACCCTGTCCATCACCAACTGCCAGAGCTTGCTCAAACTCATGTCCATAGAGTCGGTGATGCCATCCAACCATCTCATCCTCAGTCATCCCCTTCTCCTTCTGCCTTCAATCTTTCCCAGCATCAGGGTCTTTTCCAATGAGTCAGTTCTTCCCATCAGGTGGCCAAAGTATTGAAGTTTCAGCTTCAGCATCAGCCCTTCCAATGAATATTCAGGACTGATCTTTAGGATGGACTGGTTGAATCTCCTTGCAGTCCAAGGGACTCTCAAGAGTCTTCTCCAACATCACAGTTCAAAAGCATCAATTCTTCAGCGCTCAGCTTTCTTTATAGTCCCAACTCTCACATCCATACATGACTCCTGGAAAAACCGTAGCTTTAACTAGACAGACCTTTGTTGGCAAAGTAATGTCTCTGCTTTTTAATATGCTGTCTACCTTGGTCATAACTTTTCTTTCAAGGAGCAAGCGGGGACCCAGAGACTGTTGTTAAGAGACAGATTCAGAAGCCTTCTGGGGGCTGTTTTCGTTTCTTCCACCTCTTTCTCCCAGACTTGGGCCAGGACAAATTCCAGATCAAAGAAATGCTTCGGGTTCTGGGGCGTGACCCCTGGTGGCCCCAGGGTGAGCCCGGGGCAAGGGGCCGCCCTGGAAGGGGTGGGGTGGGCCCGCGCTCGGGGGGGCGGGGGCCTTATCCTCGGCTGGGCGGGGCCGGGCGGGGCGGGCGCGCGTCCCGGACCGACCGGCAGGCGGGCGCACTCGGGCTGAGCCATGCCGGCGGCGCGCGTGGAGTACATCGCGCCCTGGTGGGTGGTGTGGGTGCACAGCGTCCCGCACCTCGGCTTGCGCTTGCAGCCGGTGGACAGCACCTTCAGGCCCCGCGATGAGAGTTACCAGGAGGTGAGTCCGCGACCCGGCGCCCCAAGTCCCCGCACCGCCCTTTCCCGCCTCCCAGCTCGCCTCGCTCCGCGCGCCTCCAGACCCCACACCCCACCCACCCCACACTCTCTCCGCAGCCTCTTCCCGCGTCGCCCTTTCCCCC
>NW_011494943.1:6207031-6207190 GCF_000754665.1 Bison bison bison
AACTGGAGTCTGCGGGTTCGTCCCCGCGGCAGCCCTCCTCCCCAGCCCCTTCCAGCCCCTCCGCCTGGGCCCCTCCTGGAAGGCGACAGACCCAGAGGAGAGGGGCGTGGACCCGCAGCCTCATGTGGATAAGCGGGGGAAAGAAAGTGCCCCCTCCCC
>NW_011494943.1:6207290-6211177 GCF_000754665.1 Bison bison bison
CAGCACCCCAACCCCTCCTCTGTACAGACACACCTTCTGAGCCCTGGATTTCTGGGGTCTGGGCGGCTTGGCCAGCCTCTTACCCCATCCCCGCAACTCTGCCCTCGTCCCGCTCTGCTGGCTCGTCCCTCCCCGGTTTCTGCACCCCTAGGGGGAAGGGGGTCCTCCCCTAGGCTTCCCCGCCCAGACCGAGTGCAGAATCTCCCAGCCTGGTCAGGTCTGGCCCAGCCCAGTTCAGCCCCCGAGGCCAGGCTGAGTCAGTTTTCTGTCGGGTCAGAGAATCCGCGGCTGGGAAACCCAAGATGGGGCCCGTTTGTTTAGACCTGTGCGCCAATCTGGGGACTTTGACCCCCGGCGGGCAGTTTCTCCACAACGTACGCGTGTGGGGCGGGTCCGGGCGGAGCCGGGCCGCGGAGGTCAAGCTGGCAGTCAACCGTTCGCCTCTCCCCCACCAGGACTTTCTCCTGCAGGGTCCCGGGGATCCTGGTCCAGTGGGGTGTGCAGGGCACCGCTGACGGGGGAGTCTAATAATAACCCCTAGCGTCCTGTCACCCTGGGCCCCAGGCCGATGGTGGCTGCCCTTCCAGAAGCGGGAGTGAACCCGGCCCCCCTTCCTGCTGCTGGACGGGGAGCAGTCGGCCAGTTTGGCTTCCCCAGCTTGCACCCTTCCTGGTCTGCGCGCCCCCCTCCTACCCCCTCCCTGAGCCCTGCCTGGGGAAGGCCCCTGGCTCCCTGAGAATGTGGTCGCCTGGGGAGAACTCCAGGGAATCTTCCGCTCCCAGTGAATGCATGAAAAGAGGCGGATATGATTTCAGAGACAGCTGTGTTGCTTGCAGATTGTGTGTGTCTGTATGTGTGTGTCTGTGTGTGTGTCTTTATGTGTGTGTGTGTGTGTGTGTGTGTGTGTGTGTGTCTGACCCCATATCTGCTTGTCCCAAACCCCGCGCCCCAGATCCTGCCCTGGGGTCTCCCACCTAGCTTTCTCCTTTCCCCTGGAGGAAAAGTAAGCTTCTGCCTGGGTGGAGACGACCTTCAGGTGTGGGGAGGGGGCTGGACAGGACAGACAGCTGCCGTCTGGCTGTCCTGGTGGGCCTGAGCCTGCCCCACCCCGCTTGGTCCCCTGGAGAGGCAACACCCAAGCCAAAGGGACCGACTCACAGTCCCTGTCCCTCTCCTCCCCGTGTCAGACCCTGGCACTCCAAGGGGCATCCCCTTCCCCCAGCCTCACCCCCACCTTCCTCGCCCTGCTTGGGCAGCCAGAGGGCCCTGCCTGGGATCCGAGAGCGGTGGGGCTGGACAGGACTGGACGGGAAGTCTGGCTCTGGGTGTTTATTTCCGCCGGCTCCCGTTCTGGTAAGTTCCCCTGGTGTCTGACCACAAGTCTCTTCTGGAAGTCCCCTTCCTCCTGAGCAGCAGTCACTGCCCACGTCATTTAGCACCATCGATTGGGCACCTCCTGCTGTCGATCACTCAGCACTCAGCAGACTCCTGACCCCTGTGCCAGACGTGGGGTCACGTGCTAACCGTGCTGCCAAGGCCTCCGGGGCTCAGCAGCTGCATAGCTGGGAGGGGGCTGTGCGTTGGAATCCACGGTTTTGCCCCTTACTGTGTGACCACGCAGGTGTCTGTACTTCCCAGAGCCTCCCTTCCCTCTTCTGCAAGTAGTAAATAAGCTGTCCTTTGAAACATGGTTAGTACCTAGAGGGTTCCCTCGCACGTGGTGGACCCAGTGACGCAAATCATTACGGACTGGCCTTGATGTTCAACAGCGTGTTCAAGTACAGTGACGCTTGGAGGATGCAGACAAGGATCCTCTGCTGTCACGATCAGGAAGGCCTGAAAGACACGTGCAAAGGGGGCTGCCGCTCATGCCCCGGAGGGCCAAGTGAAGAGTGCCGGCTTGTGGTACAGCGTGTGTGTGTGCTCACGTGTGGGCACCCACACACGTGTGTACACACCAAGGAGTAAGTGGAGCTGGGAGCAGGCAGTCAAGATGAAGGACAGCTCGGGGGAGGAGGCGGGCTGTGCTGGGGATCTGGATGAGCAGATCGCCTGGTGACGACCCGGACATCCTGAGCAAAGTCAGCCCCAGAACTTCCTTGAGGAAGCAGGTCCCCCCGACCCCACTCACTTTTTGGGGTCTTGGGAGCTGCCATGGAAGCCTGCTGGTGGGTTGATCTTTCTACCCCTCCCTGCCAGTGGACCAGACCCTGAATCCTCACCCAGATCGCCTGGGCCCCATCCACCAGGCTCCTGGGGAGGTGGCAAGCCCCAGGCCCAAGGGGCGCCCCCTCCTGGCTGGGCCTCCAGCTCCAGGTGGGGAAGCTGCCGAGACCCTTCTCACCGGTTGAGACGGCGTGGGGATGGAGCAGATCCCGGCGTCAAAGAGCTAGTGAAAGGACCTCGTAGTCGTTTAGTGGGTATAAAGCCTGTGGCCAGTGCCGGGTGCTTCGTAAGTTGCCACAAGCCCCGGTTGGCATAGAGGAGGCCCCGCCGGCCAGGTGTCGCATGGGCAGAGTTGGGGAAAGGGCCCTGACACTGCCCCCAGCTGTGTCTCCCCAAACCAGCCACCCCGGTTCCCCCCTTCAGCGGCCCCTTCACCATCCATCCCAGAGAGATGGGAGAGCAGACACTGAGGACCCGGCGCCTTTGCGAGGCTCACTGTGCCCCTGCCGCCCATCAGGACCCCCTGCCTGCTCCCTCTCCCACCTCTGCTCTCCCACCACTGGCTGGCCATTGTCCAGGGACTTACGTGAGGAAGCAGAGGAGACATTCTTCACTTTTTACACGTGTCTCCACGTGTTAACTCTGGGCAGTCCTATTCATAGGCTCCGCAGAGTCTCACACACTCCCAGGGGAGGGCTGGATCCAGAGCTATGGGGCTCCCCCAACTTGGGGGCCTTTCTCAGGAGGAAAGACCTCCTGAGCCCTCTCCGCCCCACCCCCCCCACAGTATTTGAGAGGAGCCAAAGGATGTGGAAGCCCCATTCATCCAGCGTGAACCTTGAGTCATGGTCAGCAGACACTCACGCTGCCCCCACCAGCCCAGGAGGTGGGGGAGCTTAACCCTTTCCAGTCAGGGCCTCGCCCTGCAGCTCCCCGCCCTCTGGCCTCGCCCCTGGGCTGGCACACTCTTCATCTCCTGGGGTCTCCAGGTGAGGGGTGCTCGGGATGTTGCCCCCTCCCTCCCCCGCCCAAGTGCAGAAGCCCCTGGGGGCTCAGCTGCCACCTCGGCCTTCCCAGAAGGCCCATCGGTCACTGCTGCCCCCAGCTGGGGTCCTGGGTTCGTGCTCTGGTTTCTCGTTACAAAGTGACAAACCAGAACGAGTGGTCGCTTGGATGATAGGGCGAGGCCTGAGCCCTGATGCGGGGGCTGTGGGCTGGCTGTTGGGCAGCTCAGGGAGGTGGTGGCCACAGGGGCTGGGAACCTGTCCTTTCTTGGCTCCCTCAGCGCAGGAGGGCGTATGAGTCGACTTCCTGGCTTCCTGCAGACAGGACATCCTCCCTGTAACACCCGGAGGTGTGTAACAGAGACCTGCAGAGTCTGTTAGGAGCAGAACTGTTGCCTGTTAAAGGGTGGCAGGTGATGGGGGGAGAAGGTTCTGCAGGCTTCTCTTCCCTCCCTCCTTCAGCCCCTCCTGCCTCCAACCTTAACCCTAACCCTGGGCTTCCCAGGTGGCTCAGCAATAAAGAACCTGCCTGCCAATGCAGGAGACTCGGCTTTGATCCCCGGGACGGGAAGATCCCCTGGAGAAGGAAACGGCACCCCACTCCAGTATTCTTGCCTGGGAAATCCCAGGGACAGGGGAGCCTGGCGGGCCACAGTCCATACGGTCGCAAAGAGTCGGACACGACTGAGTTGCTAAACAGCCCAAACCCTGATGCTA
>NW_011494943.1:6211282-6217461 GCF_000754665.1 Bison bison bison
GGTGCTCCCAGTGCCGGAAGAAAGTTCTGGAAGAGAGCTGCTAACAAAAGGGCCTCCAAGTTTGGATTTCCCAGGCATGGCCTCCCCGGGCTGGGCCAAAGCAGGAGTAAAAGAATTGAGGCCAGACGCCCAGCTTGGAGAGGCCCCTCGGCCTGAGAATCCCAGGGCCCTGCCCACAGTACGGAGCTTGCAAGAGGTCAGGGGGCCCCAGTGTGTTGTGAGGAGTGAAATGGGGGAGCAAACCCAGGGGTAGGGACGGGCTGTGGTTTGGAGACACTCAGGTGGCACCGCCCCAAGTCGTGATTACTTCCCGGAGGTCCTGCTGTGCCGGATGGGGGCCCGTGGTAGAGTCCGTGGGTTTTCCTGTTTGTGGGGAGATCGAGGGTGAGATTGTCTAGGGAAGCTGGGAGGAGGTCTGACTGTTTGCGGGTCTCTGATTTATGCAAAAGGTTTATCCGGGTTTTGTTTTGTTTTCTTTAGGAATAACTTATAGAGAAGTGTGTTGTCTTAGTAAGCGTACACTTCAGTACCTGTATGTGCACGTGTGTGAGTGTGGTATGAGACACCACCCCAGGCCACGTATATCCCTGACCCCCCGGGAGGCTCCGTCTCCCTTGATTCCCTCCCAGAGGCAGCTGCGTCTCGGGCCCCTGTCCCTGCAGATGAGCCTCTCCGACTTCGCGTCTTACGTCAGTTAACCCGCACAGCCCCTGCTGTTCCGTGTCCCTCGTTTCTTCTGTGTCGCGTCTGTCACGTCCACCCGATCACTGGCTGTCGCTGCCACTTCCTTTTCACGGCTGCACAGTATTCCATTTTGTGGCTCTAGCACCTGTTAGGTGTCAGGTCTCTTGTTGGTCAGCATTTGGGTTGCTTCCGATGCTTGACTCTTACTGCAGTGTTAGGCTGCGGTGAACAGCTGTGGGGGGGCGGCGGGGACACAGGCCCTCCTTTCTGCCAGGGGAAGGAGAAGGGTTGCCGGCTCGAAGGGTTTGCACACTGCATAGCAGTCTGGAACTTGTGACGGGGATCCTGGGCTCTAGCAGAGGGACCCCGGGCCTGCAAGGGGGTGGCCAGGACAAAGCGTGGCATTTACATCCACCCCTCATTCAGGGGACGCTCTGTATATCGGTGCTCTGCTAAGTGAGTCTGAAGGAAAGGGTCCGCTGTCGTAAGCAGTTCGAGAAAGTCTGTGGACACTACTCGGTGCTTCCCAGGCTTGAACGGGATACAGCCCCGCCGGTCATCTCTTGGCGCACTTCTGATTCACTGGGGCCAGAGTGGAGCTGGAGATGGTGCATTCTGCATCTCAGAAGAGGTCAGTGCTGCAGTGTTGGTGAACTCCACTTTGAACAGCAAGGCTCTGAACCTCTGTATTTTCTTGGGGTCCAAAATCACTGCAGATGGTGACTGTAGCCATGAAATTAAAAGACGCTTGCTCCTTTGAAGAAAAGCTATGACCAAGCTAGAAAGCATATTAAAAAGCAGAGACGTTACTTCGCCAACAAAGGTCCATCTAGTCAAAGCTATAGTTTTTCCAGTGGTCATGTATGAATGTGACAGTTGGACTATAAAGAAAGCTGAGCACCGAAGAACCGATGCTTTTGAACTGTGGTGTTGGAAAAGACTCCTGAGAGTCCCTTGGACAGCAAGGAGATCCAATCAGTCCATCCTAAAGGAGATCAGTCCTAAATATTCATTGGAAGGGCTGATGCTGAAGCTGAAACTCCAGTCCTTTGGCCACTGATGTGAAGAACTGACTCATTGAATAGACCCTGATGCTGGGAAAGATTGAAGGTAGGAGAAGGGGACAGCAGAGGATGAGATGGTGGGATGGCATCAGCGACTCATTGGACATGAGTTTGAGCAAACTCCAAGAGTTGGTGATGGACAGGGAGGCCTGGCATGCTGCAGTTCATGGGGTCACAAAAAGTTGGACATGACTGAGCGACTGAACTGAGCTGAAACCCGTATCCGTCCTTGACCTTCTTCCCCATGGCCCGGGGCCACAGGGCCTCCAGTGAGCAAGCGGCTTGCCTGGGAGCTTGTGCTGGGGGCCAGCAGTGTCAGTTGCCAGTTGCATCCAGTTCTTCTGCCACCCTGTGGACTGTAGTCCGCCAGGCTCTTCTGTCCTTGGAATTCTCCAGGCAAGAATACTAGAGTGTGTAGACATTTCCTCCTCTGGGGGATCTTCCTGACCCTGAGATCGAGCCCCGGTCTCAGCACTGCAGGCGGGTTCTTTACACTCTGAGCCACCAGGGGCCCGGCAGGGGCGGCTCCTTCCCACAGTCTCCCGAGGCCAGCCTCCCGGCTCTGTGCATGGGACAAGCCTAATGGTCCAGGCTCAGGGGCCCCCGCCCCTGCCACCCCAGGAGGACTTCTGCAGGGGGATGCATGTGTTCAGGTCCACTGGGCCTTCCCAACTGCCTGGAGGAGGAGGGCTCGCCCTCCACGCCGCTGAGTCGGGAGGGTGGCAGGGCAGGTTCCTGGCAGTGTCTGTGATGCATTTACGCCAGGTGGAGGTGAGAACCACGCTTTGTCACAGCCACGTGTCCCACACCCAGGTGGGCCATCTCCCCTGTCCACTTCTGGGCTGTCCCCATCACTTTGGCCATTTGTCCGTGATGCTCGGGAGCCTGTCGGTCCAGGTGACCAGCAGAGCAGGTGCCCCTTCTCCCTTTTGAGGCTCCGCCCCTTCCTGCCAAGATGACCTCAGACTGCAGGCCTCAGCCTCCAGGTGTACGCACGCTCCAGCCTGAGACCTGTCTCCTCCTCAGACCGGAAGGATCCCAGTGTCTCCCCCAGTCTGCCCATCTCCTCACCGCGACAGCCCAGACTGGAGCGCTGGAGATTCCCAGCTGGGAGCGACTCGGTGGCATGTGTGCAGCAGGATGAGGCCGTCGGCTCAGGAACCTGACTTAGAGCCAGGTCCAACCCTGGGGCCATCTGGTGTCCATCTGGCTGAGTCAGGAGACTGGAGGGCAAGGAGTAGGGGGCTCCTGGCCGACAGCAGCCCCCTTTGTAGGACCCTGTGGTGTTCGGCGGGCCTGAGACGGCGTCTTCTGTTCAGGATTCTGGGCTTGGCTGCCACCCTTGGCATCTGGGGGTCGCTGTCCCTTTCGGGGTGCGGTAGAAGGGACCTCCGCAGGCACATCTCCTGACATCTCCCACTCCCCCCGCATGGAGTTAGCCTCTGGTTGGGAAGGGACCCCAACTCCTAAAGCGAGGCTCAGAGGGGGCATATGCCAGGACGTCTGCCCCAGGCCCCCGCTCAGCTTCTGAGACACCCCGCCCAAGCCCCTGCCTCCTCGGGAGGCCTCGGATGCTCCGGTGTGTGGACGTCTTTCTCCTTGTCTCCCTCGGTCATACCAAGCATCGCCCCCAGACCTCAGGGTCTGGGGACAATTCCTTCTTGTCTCTTGAGTGACTCAGAGCACCCATTAGGCAGGGTCTGGTCCTTACCTTCATCCAGGTATGCATGCCCCAGATGGGGGGCCAGCCTCGAGCCACGCCTCCTGCCTCCTCTTGTCTGGGGTCCTCTGCCCCCTCCCACACCTGAGCTCCATCTCCCCCCAACTCCTGGTGCCCGAGGGCAGGGCGCTTTATACAGAGTGGGAGCGTCAGTCCTGGGAGGAGGGCGTCGGACGTACAGCTCAGTCGCGGTTTCCGCAGCCCCGCTGAGCTCGGGGCCCTTCCCCGCACCCCCCGGGACCCAGCGCTGACGCCCGGCCTCGCCCTCCTCAGTCGCTGCTGTTCCTGGGGCTGGTGGCTGCCGTCGGCCTGGGCCTGAACCTCGTCCTCCTCGCGGCCTACCTGGTCTGCGTGTGTTGCTGCCGGCAGGACGACGCGGCGCAGACCAAGCGCCCCCGCTCCTGCTGCGTCACCTGGACGGCCGTGGTGGCTGCGCTCATCTGCTGGTGAGTGTCCGTCTGCGCTGGGCCGGGCGGGGGCACGGAGGTGGGAGGTGGACACAGCAGACGAAAAGTGGCCCTGACCATCTGGGTCTCGCCCCTGGTCAGCCCCTTGACCAGGACACCCCTTCCTCACCTTCCACCTCCAGCCCCACCCCATCATAACAGACCCCAGGTGGCTCATCAGCTGTCTGCCCACGTGGTCGTGCCTGAGCTCCGGGAACCTGGGTGGGAGAGCCTGTCTCTGGGGTGCATGCTGTCCGCTTTCTCGCCAAGCGGTGGGAATCAGATATCCCGGGTGGTTATGGGAAGCTCCCTAGCATCCCAGGCCGCCACCCCTGGTGTGAGCCTCTCCAGCCCAGCAGGGAGCTCCCTGGGCAGTTGACCGGTGGCAACTCCGCTCTCTGCATCCCATCCCCTCCCAGCTGCCGCCCTGGATCTGCAATCAGAGTCTGACTCCAGCCCAGATCAGTTCCACCTTCTACAAGATCAATAGCTCTTAGCACCCTCAGCCAGGTCTTCTCTGCTCCAATAGTGAGAGTCTCTAACTTTGTGTCAGAGTCAAGCTACTGCTCAAGAAGTGACCTCACACACACGGGCCTTGTTTTCTCATGAGTTGTATTTTTCGTGTTTTCTTTCTTTTTTTAAAAAAAATTTTCATTTATTTATTTGGCTCCACTAGGTTTTAGCTGAGGCATGTGGGGTCTAGTTCCCTGACCAGGGATCGAACCTGGGCCTCCTGCACTGGGAGCACGGAGTCCTAGCTACTGGACCACCAGGGAAGTCCCAGGAGTTGTTTTTCCTTGTTTTTGTATCTACAGAGATTTTCCCCAAAGCCTCAGGCCCACCTGAAGCACTCTGGGGGATGGTCCTGCTGGATTTGACCCACTGTCTCCGGACGGGGGAGGCAGACAGGGTCCAGTGAGCCTGGGCCATGAGGATGCCTGGGGGCTCGTCCCCGGCAGCTCACAGCCCCCCAGGGCTGTCTTCTCTCCGTTAGATCACGGCCACCGTCTGTCCTGCCCGCAGTGTGGGGCTGCAGGGCGGAGGGATCTGGGGTGAGTGCAGTGGAAGTCAACAGTCTCTGGAGATCAGAGCCAGGTCGGAGTGAGTTGAGGGAGAAAGGCAGGGAAGCGAGTCAACAAGAGCAGGACGAGGAAGGATCCAGAGTGAGGCTGGGGGGATGAGGAGGGAGCGGTCTCGAGCTCTGACGCCGGGCTAGTGCCGTTAAGGGGGTTCAAAGCTGGGTGAACAGTTCTGGGTGAATGCAAAGAGTATCGATTTACGCGCTGGTTCACCAAAGTATAGCACGGGTGCATGCGTGTGTCAGACCCACGAAGCAGATGGGAACCGTGTTTCAAAGTGCACATTGCAGACCACACTGATAACAATGGGTGCAGCGTGGACCGCCCCCCTTCCCCTCCAGGTGATTGTGCCCTGCGGGCCGTGGACCATTTCCTGAGACACTGAATTAGCAGCCAAGGGCTCCCTGGAAGGAGGATTCCATAACAGCCTCCCAGGGGGTTCCTTCGCAGGTCCTGTCTCTTTCAAAGAAAAAGGATAAGTGTAAACACATGTAGCTTCACCCCCACCCCCGAAACCAGTGTTGCGGATGAAAACTCAAGGAGGCTGTTCGATGACTCTTCGGAGGACCCCCAGTGGTGTGAGTCAGATAAAATACAATCAGTGACAGAAGCAAGATTCGAGATGATTTGCTCAGGCTGGAATGTTGGACCAAAACCAACCAGATGAAATTTCACGGAGATGGATTTAGAGTTCTGCTTTTGGTTAAAACAAAATAAAAGTCAGTACAGCACTAGAGGAAGGAGGAGCACCTGGGCTTCGCAGCGGTCCTTGGGGAGAAATCCAGGGGTGTTTGTGGACCACAGGGTCAGTGGCAGGGAGGCAGGCCCCTGGGGCATTAGCCCCAAGCTCGGAGCTGGAGGGACCGCCTGGGCTTGGGAGCGCCACTCAGAGCACTAACCGACCAGATGAGTTGAACCAGATGTCGACCAGGGTCTGGAGGACACGCTTGACTGGAAGAGTGATGAGGAGGGTGATCCAGAGCCCCATTCAGATGTCCAGCAGGTCATCTTGCAGAATTGGAGGCTTGTTCCAGGCTGACCCCGAGGACAGCCAGAAATCAGTGGGTGTGTGGTTTTAAGAAGGGACTTTCTGGATCCCTGGTGCTCCAGTAGTAAAGAATCCACCTGCCAATGCAGGAGACGTGGGTTCCATCCCTGATCCGGGGAGATCCCACCTGCTGCAGGC
>NW_011494943.1:6217561-6228588 GCF_000754665.1 Bison bison bison
CTGGAGGGGGTGGGGGGCGGGGAAAGGCTAGAGAACGGAGGGGAGTCCCCAACACCAAGAGGATTTCGGAGAGGCAGGTGTGATTTCACGAGACTTCAGTGGTCCCGTAGCCCATGTGTGTCAGAGTCCCCTGGGGAGCCTGAAAGATATGGATTCCTGAGCCCCTCCCTGACTTACTGCCAGCATCAGAATCCCTGGGGCCCAGCCAGCAAAATCTTCCACCCTTTGGAGCCCCAGGATAGAGAACGGGAGTGTTTTCCCTTGGGCTAAACAAAACGTGCTGTAAGACTAGTCGTTCAGGCCAGGGCCCACTGGCCCAGAGCCTTTCCCTCATCTCCTGGCCAGCACACTTGCCAGAAGTTTAAACCACCCCTTCTCCCCTACCCCCAGGAAAGAGTCCCTCAGCTGAAGTCAAACACCCGCTCTAATGGATGCTTAGAGCCTCTTGCATCATAATTGCAAGACCTAGTGATGCTGGGAAAAACTGAGGGCAGGAGGAGAAGAGGGCAGCAGAGGATGAGATGGTTGGATGGTATCACCAACTCAGTGGATATGAATCTGAGCAAACTCTGGGAGATAGTGAAGGACGGGGAAGCTTGGCGTGCTGCAGTCCATGGGGTCGCAGAGAGTCGGACATGACTTGGCGACTGAACAACACCAGTAAAAGCAACCAAGATGCCCTTCGGGAGGTGAACGGCTAAACTGTTTTCATTCAAACAATGGGTTATTATTCAGCTCTCAAAGAAAAATGAGCTATCAAGCCACGAAAGGACATGGAGGAACCTTAAATGCGTATGAAAAGGCTGCATACTGTATGATTCCAAGCATATGACGTTTTGGAAAAGGCAGAACTTATGGGAACGGTGAACACGTGAATGGTTGCCAGGGTTTGGGGGTAGGGGAGGATTAGAAGGTAGAGCACAGAGGATTTTGAGGGCCGTGGAACCACCCCGTGTGATGCTATAATGGCAAACACATGTCCTTATACTTCTGTTCAAACACATGAGACTCTACGGCACCAGGAGTGACCCAAATGCGAACTGCGGACTTGGTGACAGTGGCTTGTCCTCATAGGCTCATCCGTTGTCACAGTCGTTCCGTTCTGGTGGGGGCTGTGGACGTCAGGGAGTCTGTGTGAGTGAGGGGCCGGACCACGGGGACTTCCATATACTTTCCATTCACGTTCACTGCGCAGTTAAAACGGCACTGAAAAATGGTGTCCTGGAAAAAACCGTCTCCTCCGGGGTCGCCTCTAACTTTGGGGTCTCGCCCACAGCGCTGCGGTGGGCGTGGGTTTCTATGGAAACAGCGAGGCCAACGACGGGGTGTACCAGCTGCTCTATGCCCTGGACAACGCCAACCACACCTTCTCCGGGATCGATGTGCTGGTAAGGTCCTGGCAGCCAGGCGCGGCCCGCGAGGTCAGCCTGGTCCCCACAGACGCCCCGGTCAGATCTGGCCAGCTCGGCTCCAAGGGGGTTGGACGCCCCTTGGGGCTGCCACTTGGTCCCGCCAGGAGCAAACAGGCCATTTCTGCTCCCCAGGCAGGGGTGGGGGTGAGGAACCAAGGAGAAAGGCGGATGGGGCCTGGGGGCGCGGGATCGAATCCTACCCACCTTTAGGAGACCTGTGCCCAAGAGGTTCTTGAATGTAGATCAGCCCCGGCCCCCCCAACACACACACGGTGGTTTTTATCTGCTTATTTATTTTTGGCTGCGCTGGGTCTTTGTTGCTGCACGGGCTTTCCTCCAGCTGCTGTGAGTGGGTTTCTCTCTTGCGGTGTCTTCGCTGGTTGCAGAGCATGGACTCCAGGGCCCACGGGCTTCGTTCAGTAGCTACAGCTCCCGGGCCCTGGAGGGCCAGCTCGGTGGTTGTGACGCTCCGGCTTACTTGCTCTGCAGCACGTGGGGTCTTCCCGACCCAGGGACAGGGCCCGGCCTCGGCAGGCGGCCCCGTTCCCACTGAGCCCCCAGGGAAGCCCCCCACGGTGTTTTCTGTGTTCACTCTCAGCGCTGAGTACAGAGCGCTGTGGGTCGGGTCTAGGAGATGTCAAGGGGAAAACGCTTCAAAACCAAGTGCAGAGCCCTCAAGGCCAGCACGGTGCGCTCCGGGCTCTGCTTTCCAGGCGCCGTGGCTGCAGCTGGGGGCTCAGGGTGAAGGACATGCCGGAGGAGAGGTGGGATTTTTAGCACAAGGCAGAGGTCCACTTGTGAGCCTCTGGGCGGGGAGGCAGGGTCTTCCGAAAACACAGCCCTTGGCCCCCGTGCTTGTCACGTTCACGCACCAGGTCTCTCCAGCTGATTTCCCAGCAGCCCCCGTGTCCCAGGAGCCAGACTCTGGAGCAGTTTTCAGAAACGCCAGCCGCTCTACATCCACCCTGGGCCAGGTCCCCAGCAGAGGGGTGACCTCAGCCAATGGCCGACTGTGTCCGGCGGCCTGAGCCACACAATCTGACCCCGACTGGAGCGTGTGGACTTCATCCCAGTGCTGCTGGAAGAGGATTCTGGAGGAGGGACTCGACCCCATCGCACCCCCCTCCCTTAAGCTCCTCTAAGGCCTTAATCCCCCAGCCCTCCCGGGACAAGCTCCCTTAAAGAGACAGCTGTGCTGGCCCTCGGGTGGGGTGGCTGGCTGCTGGCTGCCCTGGCTTTGGCCTCAGATAAAGTCCTTCTGGGAAGCCAAGGGCCACAGGCCAGACCAGGGGCCCCACTCTCCTGCCCCATTCCTTGTGTCTGCTGGGACCCATCCCTGGGGACCAGGAGCTAGCTGTCTGGACCCTGGGCTGGGGCAGCTGTAACAGGCCAAGAGTGCGGTGGGGTGGAGAAGCTGGTGGGCCGAACGCAGGCTGACCAGCACAGGGGGCCCTAGGCACGCCCTGGCCTGGGGCGGGGCTCACTCCCTGGGGCCCCCACCCTCACTTCTGTCCCGGTGTGGAAGAGGCTTCACCCACCAGCACCAGAACCCCGGGGGGAAGAACTCACCCTCCAAAGGAGAATCTCTGGGGAAGCCCCGGAGCCATGCCCTTCACTGTCTGACCTGTGACCATTGGAAGAATGGCCTGTGGCTCCCCCAGGGACCGAGGAAGAAAGTCCCTGAGCCATCCTGATGGGAAAACTCAAATTCTTCATGTCTTTATCGCCCAGAGATGAGCTGGGACCGGGACCTCCAGGCTGGGCCCCTCGCCCCATGCCAAGAGTGCCCCAGGGCCGGGACACTGCCTGGAGAGGCAGTCCCTGTGCTGGGCCTCCAGGGCTGGTTTTGCCCTTGGGGTGGGCTCCCAGGACCCCTAGTCCCAAGGCTCCGTGGAGACAGCAGATCTTAGCGGGCCCCCAGATCTGAGAGGTGAAGGCCAAATATCAGATGAGTGACGGCTGATGAGATGATGCCTGTGAAAATGCCTGGTTATCTGCAAAGAACTCTCCAAGTGTTGGTGGGGGAGCCATGCTAATGATGCTATTATTATAATTACTATAATAATATGTATTACTGTTATTACCTTGGAAGAGTGGAAGCTTTGATGGGGGCTGGGGGTGGGGTACTCAGGAGAGACAGGTCAGGCAACTCAGACCTGGGCCAGAGCAAGGTGGGCCCTGCCAGGCTCCCCTTCCTGGAGCAGGAGCCCCAGATGTGCACCCTCCCAGCCTGAGGGAGCCCTGTGCCACGGCTGGCAGCAGGGTCCTGAGTCAGCCGCACATACTGATTTGGGGGGTCAGAAAGGGTCACTAGGGATGCCTTGGGTGGATCCTTTCTCTGGATGCAGTGACCCCATCTGGACCTCACCCAGGGCACCTGGCATGCCTCTAACCCGTTGCTGCTCAGTCACTCAGTCGTGTCTGATTCTTTGTGACCCTGTGGACTCCAGCCCACCAGGTTCCTCTGTCCATGGGATTCTTCAGGCAAGAATACTGGAGTGGGTTGACATGCCCTCCTCCAGGGGATCTTCCTGACCCAGGGATTGAACCCTCATCTCCTGGGTATCCTGCATAGCACTTCATTACCATCAGGGAAGCCCACTGGGATCTCAGCTTAAAACTGCAGCCCAGGACTCTACCCCTCTGGGAGCTCGGCTGGCTCGGGTTTGAGCTGGCAGCCGGCCTGTGGGCATGCGTTTGGGTGAAGGAACTGGGCACAGGGAGGTGCTATGGCTGCCCCAGGGTGGGGAGCTGGCACATTTCAGAACCCAGTACTGGAGCCCAGGGGTCTGGTCTCAGCCCTTCCCCTCCAGGCTCTGAGATGCGGGCCCTGCCCCCAGCCTGCCTAGGCTCCACCCCTTCACCTCCTTCTTCTCTGAAAAGGAGCTTCCTCTCAGTCAGAGATTTTCCAACTTGAGCTTGAATCAGAATCCCTTGGAGGGCTTGACAGACACAGATGGCGGGCCCTCCCCCCTCCCCAGACTCTCCGCTGAGAATCTGCATTGAGAATTGGTTCCCAGCTGATGATGCGAGGCCACTGGTCCAGGGTCCACAGCTGGAGAATGCCTGCTCCATCCTCCAGGGTAACAGCTTCCTCCACCTGCTAGCTTGCCCCTGATTTCTCCCCAACTTGGGGAGCTGAGCCAGCCCCCTTGATCTGAAGAGTGTCTCTTCCCTGTGGGAGCGCCTGTGCCATCTCTGAGTGTCCCCCACCCCTGTCTCCCTTCTGGGAGCTCTGGGATGAACCTCTAAGGACTGGGGGCAGAATGGGGAAGGGGCAGATGTAAGTGGGTCAGCGCTGTAATTTTAATTTTTTTCTGTTTTGTTTGGTTTCCTGTGGGAAGACATCAGGAGGAAAAGAAGGCCTGGCAGATGTTTGCTGGCTTGTGTGTGTATGCATTGTTTTTTTTTTTTTTCCAAGGAGGAATTTAAGAAGTAGAGAAGTGAAACATTTTAGAGCTACGGAAGGGGAAAGAAATGATCTTACAGGAAAAGTTTACAGAGCATTTTTAACAGCCTTGTGGTCTAAAGTGAGTTAGGCTTCATAGAGGAACATGGAAACATCACGCAGAGCGGGTTTTGCTGCCGGCATTAACGTTTATGAAGACTGCCTTTGGATCAGTGGCTGCAGAGCGCTTGTCCGGTGACCTTACTGAACTGAAAAGGAGCGCTGATCCGGTTGAGGGTCAGCTGCTGGATTTACTAACGCGTGTGCCCGGCATCTCTGCACTTTGGTATCTCGTAGCTGTTAACCAGCTTGTAAGGACCAGGAGCAGGCCAGAAAAGGGAATAAGCTGCTGACGCTGGAAGAAGCAAAATGCAACAAAGGCTGCCATTCTCTTTTGTGGAACCAGGAACTCCCAGCACAGCACAGATGTGAAAGGCCCTGGAGTTGCTGTCCAGCCCCTCTAACACCCAGAAATAGTGTTTGCTGCCAGGAGTGAGGTCTAATCGTCTCTGTGCAGCTCTCACCCTGGGAAGTTTCTAAACATTCTTCTGGGTCCTTTTGTTTTGTTGTTTGTTTTTTTGGCCCCACCGCAGAGCTTGCAGGATCTTAGTTCCCCAATCAGGGGTTGAACCCATGCCCTCAGCAGTGAAAGTGCAGGGCCCTGACCACTGGACCTCCAGGGAATTCCCGCTCTGAGTCATTTTCCTCTTCCTTGCAGACCTGGGGAGCTGAAGGCTGCCTGGACGATTAGCACACACTCCCCGTTTCCAGCCAGTTGTGCTTGTTGGTGAAACATGACAGTTTCAGAGCCACCAAGCCCTTTCTCCCCTCTTGCCAATACCCAGGCTCAGAGCAGGATTGGGGGGAAGGTGCTTGGAATTCTTTGGCTGGGTCTCAGGGCCCTGCCAGGACCCTACATCTGGGCTGTTGAGAAGCATCTTTCCAATCCTTGTGGTCCTTGTTTGCAAGCCCAGGACAGTCACCGCCATTGACCTTCCTCTCTACTTCTGAGCAGAGAGATGCTTCCTTCAAGGTCTGCTCAACTCCACGCAGGGCAGACGTGGGGGCCCAGGCGGGTGGTGAGCACAGAGAAGGCACCGGTTTCCTCCTCCTGTCACGTGCGTGTCCCGGCAGCATCAGATCTGCCTGTATCATTTCAAAGTCCCATTGTTACGAACTCGGGTTCAGGACACTGTGAGCTGTCGCTCGCTGTACAACAAAGCCTTTCTCTTGTGAGATGCTGAGAAAGCCTATTGTGGGAACCAAAGGTCAGGTAGCAACGGAGGGCTTCTTTGGTTTAAACGTTTTATTCCTCACCCTCAACAAGAATTCATCGTCCAAAATGTTTAAACTTGGAAGAGAATCTTCAAGGAAGAAAAATGGCTTCTCTTGTTTCTTTCCCCATCTGGGTCTGTCTTCCTAGGAAGGCACTGGGTCTCGGAGGCCGGGTCCTGGTTAGGACTAGATCGGGCCTGTGCCCCTGATGGAGGGACCCTTGGGCTGGGTGGGTAGGGGAGGCTCTGCCATCCATTCTCCACCTGGACCTCAGCCTCATGACTTCAGGACTGGCGGTGCCTGTGGAGCACTCATTGAAGGCCAAGTTCTTCCCCTCCAGTTTGAATCAGGCCGTGTACCCGCTCCAGCTTCCTCCCCGCCAAGGTCAGACTCTCAAGCTCCGCCCCTCCACAGGTGTCGGGAACCACCCAGAAGATGAAGGTGGACCTGGAGCAGCACCTCGCCCGCCTGGGTGAGATCTTCGCCGCCCGGGGCGATTACCTCCAGACGCTGAAGTTCTTACAGCAGACGGCGGGCAGCATCATCGCCCAGATAGCAGGGGTTCCCGTGTGGACGGAGGTCACCGAGGAACTGACCGAACTGGCCAACCAGACCAGCTCTGTGGAGTACTACAGGTAAGGCCCCCGGGAGGGCCACCCCAGCTCCCTTCAGCAGAGTCAGCATCTTGGGCTCCAGCAGGGAAGTGCCACCGGAAGGGCTCACTAAGCCACTGTCTGAAATCAGAGGACACGAGAGCTTGTGGAGGCAGGGAGTGCAGCCAACCTGTACACGCAGGCACTGAGCCCCCCGGAGGGACGGTGACGAGCCAAGATCTCAGGCTCCACCTGGCCACCCACCCAGCGCATAGCAGGAGCTCTTCCAGGACCAGCATCCTCAGGGCTGAGTGAAGTGCAGTTGGTTCACGGGTTCCTCGCCTTCTCGGATTGAGGGGCCAGGGCTCCTTGCACCTGCAGACCCAGCCCCCGAGGAGCGAGGGGTCGGGGGCATGGCAGCGCCTTTGGCAGCACAAAGCCTTGCCCGATGGCAACTGCTTAGCAAGCTCAGAGATGCCCCCAGCCTCAGAGATGCCCAAAAGCGGAGCGACAGGGGCTGCAGGGAACCACCCCACCTTTGCCATATCAGGTATGCAGACTCACTCCTGCGTCCTCAGACCTTTGGGGTTTCGTTTACATCTCCCCTGCCTGCCATCACCCGAACCCCATCCCAGGTGAAGGCAGTGGACACAGGCCAGCTGAGCGGGGATCGGCTGCCCTCCGTCCGCACGGAGGGTCTGGGGAAGGTCACTCTGGGAACAACCAAGAAAGGCGGCGGAGTCCAGATTTAGGGGGCTCCCAGCGGAGGGGTGACGCGCACGCACGGCGTACACATCCTTGTGCATCAGGGCAGAGCGCCTGGCTCAGGGGCGTGGGGGATGCAGGAGCCCTGGGAGCAAACATCTGTCCTTTGGATGCCCCTCGCCCTCCCCAGTTTCTTGCCTCTGCTTCAAGCCACCGGCAAAGGTCACAGTCTCCACCACAACGCTGCACAATTTACTCTGAATTCACTTCCGCTTTCTGAGAAAGCCCCACTCCAGGCTGAGCTAACACTGACCCAGAGAACATGCCCCTGGTGGCCTCTGGACCTCCCCATCCAGGGCTCTCCATTCCCTGGGGTAAGAGATGGCCAGGCCTTGACCAGAGGGAGCTCAGGAGGCCCCCAGTTCTGGACAGTGCTCTGTGTCCCTCCCCTGCCTGCCCATCCAGCCCCCGCCCTCCCAGACGTCACCCAGATTTTTATTCTCTTGTGTTTTTTTTGGCTCGTGTGTCCCAAGTAACCGAAAGGAAACTGCTGACTCTAAGGACTAGCTGTGACCTCTGACTCCAAACAGTGGCATCTGATTAGTCCCATGACACGAGGGACAGTCACTGCCTGAGCCTCCAAAACCTTTTTATTGTGGAAAGTGGTGTCCGTTTCGACCCTGCCGCTCTCCCTGAATGGACCTAGCCTGGTCCGTGTGTGAGCACTGCACTGCGTGTGTGCTCCGTCGTGTCCGACTCTTTGCCACCCCATGGCCTATAGCCCGCCAGGCTCCTCTCTCCATGGAGTTTCCCAGGCAAGAATCCTGGAGTGGGGTGCCATTTCCTTCTCCAGGGAATCTTCCCGACCCAGAGATCGAACCCGGGTCCCCTGCTTGGCAGGCAGATTCTTTACCACTGTATCACTGGGGCAGCCCTGAAAGGAACCAGGCTCCCTTGGAAAAATGTCTGATTCCAGGTTTGGGTAGGGACTGTACCTGATGAGTCTGGACCAAACTCTCATACCAGAAAGTACAATTAAGACCAAAAAAAGTCATCCAGAAGGGACTCACACAGGCTCTTGCCTCTCCTGCATTGGCAGGGGGGGTCTTTATCACTGAGAAGAAGTATACCTGGGAAGCCTTGTATACTGAAGGGCTTAATTTGGGCATTTTGAGAATGACCTTGGTAAAATAAGTCAGAACATAAGCATCAAAAGGGCTTACTTTTTCAGATGATTTTATAAAACCTTGGGGTAAGGTGGTGCTAGCTGTACAGTATCTGTCTCAGTGAGGGTGATAGACAGGGCCTCCTGGAACCCCGTCCCCAAATTCTCCCCCTCGCTCAGGGCTGCTTCACGGTGGGCACCTGTGGCTCTGGAGCGCTGCTGACGTTCTGTCCCTTCCCCTCATCTGCCATTTGTTTCCTCCTCTCGAATGAGCCGCCCTGGCACAAAAGCCTCGTTTTATTCTTCATGAGCTCACCAGCCCCAGGGCCCGGGTCTCCATGGGACCAGCCTCCCCACCTTTGCTTTCCGGATGGTGCTGGAGCCCAGCCACTCAGCTGAGCAGATTCTTCTTAATACTTTTATACAAGTCCCGGCTACGTGTTGAGGCAATTAAAAGCCCAGAGACTGCTCTCCAGAGGTTTCCAAAGGGTGTAACAGAGCCAGCGCATCCACGCCGGATGTGGGAGGAGCCGTGGCCACAGGGGCCCGCGTGGCTCCTGGGAGAGCCGAGTTCTTGCTTAGAAACTCATCCCCATGTCAGCAGCCAGCTCCTCTAGGGAAGCGCATCCGCCTTGCAGAGCTGTTTCCAGGAAACTTTTATAACGCGAGGAGGCGGGGATGCCGAGCAGGCTGAAACATAATCTTAGAGCTTCATGATCGTGGAGCTTCGACTCGGTCCTACCTCGATTTCCTGTCAGTGTGCCGAGTAGGAGAGAGAAGGGCAACAAGAAAACTTCAGCTGTGAAGTGGGAAGCCAGGATTTTGAGGGGCTCCAAGTGGCTGGCCCTGTCTCTTGTGGGAAGACTCGGAGAGTCTGGAATCCCTGGGCCAGCCTCTTTTCCCCCTGACCTTGGTTTTCCAATCTGTAGAATGGGATTCCAGCGCTCGATGGCCCCAAGGTTCTTTTTATCTATTTAATTTTTGCCTGCACTGGGTCTTCCTTGCTGGGCTTGGACTTTCCTCTCTGTGAAGAATGGGAGCTACTCTTCATTGCGGGGCGCCATCGTTAAAGATGCGGGCCTCTTAGCTCTCTTAGATCCGTGGCTATGATCCATCATAGCTACGATTCATGGCATAGATCCGTCAGACCTCGCCTGGGCTGACTCTGTGTGTGCCTTCTAGAAGCAACAGGAACCAGGGTCCAAATACATGCCTCCCAGAGATGGTTTAGACCTGCTCTGTCCATGGCGTGGCCACTGGTCACGAGTGGCTGTTGGAACAAAGGCTATGAGGAGCTTCCCTGGCGTCCAGTGGTTCAGACTCCACGTTTGCTGCAGGGAGTGCAGGTTCAATCCCTGGTTGAGGAAGATCCCGCATGGCCCACAGCCAAAAAAAAGGAAACAAGAGGGTAGGTACATGTATGGGTATATATGAATTACTTTACTGTACACCAGAAACTATCACATCATTGTAAATCAGCTACACTCCCATATAAAGTACAAGTTAAATTAAAAAAATAAGATAAAAGATATATATTGTACAACATGAGGAGTATAGCCAATATTTTTATAGTAACTATAGATGGAGTATAACCTTTAAAAATTGTGAGTCATATGTTGTACCCTGGAGAAGGGATAGGCTACCCACTCCAGTATTTTAGGGCTTCCCTTGTGGCTCAGCTGGTAAAGAATCCATCTGCAATGTGGGAGACCTGGGTTCAATCCCTGGGTTGGGAAGATCCCCTGGAGAAGGGAACAGCTACCCACTCCAGTATTCTGGCCTGGAGAACTCCATGGACTGAATAGTCCATGGGATCGCAAAGAGTCAGACGCGACTGAGCGACTTTCAAAAAAATTAATACATAGTACACCTGTAACTTACATAATATTGTATAGCAACTATACTTCAATTCTGAAAAAAAGAAGAAAAAGTAAATGAAAGGAGAAATTCGTTTCCTCTGTTGTATCGGCCACGTTCTCAGCCACACATAGGCAGCGACAGAGAGTGGTCAGTACGTAGGTGGTCCGTGTCCATCACTGCAGAAAGTTCTAGGAGACAGTGCTGGTTCAGACACTCAGCCGGGGGAGGGAGGGTGACTCCTTTGTCCAAGCACAGGCCGGGGTGCAGCCTCCGGAACCCCAAGGGCTGTCCACCACGCACACTGGCTTCGTGCTGTCCGGGGCAGGGCTGGCCCCCGGGCTCATCAGCTTAGCCGCCGGCTCTGGGCAGTTTGTCCTGTGAACAGTCCAACGGGCCAGGGGCCCCGGTGGGCAGCTCTTCCCTGACTGCCCCTCCCGCCCCGCCCAGGTGGCTCTCCTACCTCCTGCTGTTCGTCTTGGACCTGGTCCTCTGCCTCCTGGCCTGCCTGGGTCTGGCCAAGCGCTCCAGGTGCCTCCTGGCCTCGTGAGTAGCCTGCCTCTGGGTCTGGG
>NW_011494943.1:6228688-6228839 GCF_000754665.1 Bison bison bison
TGACGGTGCCGCCGTCCAGAGGGATGAGGGCCTGGGGGGCCGGGGGCGTGTGGGCAGCAGGGGCAGCCTGAATCCGCCTCCCTCCCCCCTTCTCAGCAGCCGGCCCGGGGCCGGGTGGGGGCGGCAGCCACCATCCTGCCGTCTGGACACC
>NW_011494943.1:6228939-6236768 GCF_000754665.1 Bison bison bison
GGCTTTCCCCGCTCCCAGCCCTTGCTTGCCTCCAGGGCCTGACTGTCCCGCAGCTGAGCCGTTAGAGCCGCTCAGCTCGCGCCCTTGCTGCTGTCTCTTCCCTTGGGGACCTGTGCCCCGAGCATCGGTCCATATCCCTCTGCCAGCAGTTAGGGCTCAGGCTGGGGCTGCCCTTGGGGCCGCCAAGGGAGTCTAGAGGGCCAGGGGAACAAGGTCGTAGCCAAGAGGAAGGGCCCCGAAGGCTGGGGGGTGGGCAGCCACCAAGGGACCCCCACCTGCCGGCCTCTGCCGGGACCCCACTGGTGGCTGCTTCTCCTCTAGGATGCTCTGCTGCGGGGTGCTGGCCCTGCTCTTCAGCTGGACATCGCTGGCTGCTGACGCTGCCGCGGCCGTGGTGAGTTGGGGGCCGTGAGGGTGCCGGTGGTCCGCCCGGGTGGTCTTCGGTCTGGTGGTGCGTTGATGTGTGCCGCCCAGCGTCCCCAGGGCAGGGCCAGCTTCTGGTCTCAGTCCCTAACCAAGAATCCGAGAGTCTGGGAACTAAAGGGGCTTGGCTCATCCCTTTTGATGGGGACACAGGCCCTGGGAAAGGAAGAGGCTTGCCCCGGGGTCATGAGCCGTTTGAGGGCAGAGCAAGATAAGAGGCCTGAAGCCTGATCCTTTACCCACCTGCCACAGCCTGTGCGGCCGGGCACGGGGGACCAGGTGCCTCTTCTGGATGTGAAGAGCTGAGCCCAGCTGGTGGGGCTGGGCAGGGCTTGAACCCCATTCTGGAAGCACTCTCGGGCTTCAGCGCGCACTCCCGGGCCCTCCTCCCCAGCGTCCAGAAAGCAGAAGGTGGCCTCCCATCCACTGCGCTTGGACTCACACAGACTGTCCGATTCACAGTGGTGTGTTTCCATTTGTGGTACCTTGAAATGTGAAAAAAAAAAAACAACAAAAAACAGACACACACGCAAGGTGTCAGGAGTGTGGGCGGGAAGCCAGCTAGGCAGGTACGCTTGATCTCTGGTGGACCGAACACTCCAGAGGAGCTGTGTGCACGGCGTTCGTTCATTCATTCAACGTTCGGCTACGTGGCTCTCAGGGGCGTGCGTGTCTGGAGATGCAGGAACCAGAAGAACGGGACGTTTCCTCTTAAGTTTCAGCTCATAGGCAGATCATCACAGCCCCATGTGGATCGACACAGTGGTGGTACAGGCTGCGTGTCTCTGTGTGTGTGTGTGTGTGACAGAGGGGCAGATTTATGGGGATTTCAGAGAACCCCTTAGCTCACTTAAGAGCCACAGAGCAAACTTGTGACCTGCATCCATTCTGCCCTTTCGATCCAGGAGAAAAAAAAAGAGGGGAGGGCTCACACAGGAACTCCTTTACCCAAACGCATGCCTGGCGCAGTGACGGGGGCCGGCTGGTGACCCTGGCCTTGGCCGGTGGGCCTCCACGATGCCCCCAGAGTGCATGGACCCTGGTGCTGCTTGTCTGAGTAGCTCTGGGCAGAGCTTGTCCGGAAGGGGGAGGAGGTGGGCCTCTCCTGCTTTGTCCCCCCTCCCCACATCACACAGTGTCCACTTGGGACCGCGGAGGGAGCCCTGGGCAGCAGGAGCCTATGTCCCCAGGGCTGGGGCCCCTCCAGGTACAGGGAAGAGCAGAGTAGGAGGGCCCAAGTGAAAGTCTCTCAGTCGTGTCCGACTCTTTGCAACCCCATGGACTGTGTAGCCTGCCAGGTTCCTCTGTCCATGGGATTCTCCAGGCCAGAATACTGGAGTGGGTAGCCATTCCCTTCTCCAGGGGCTCTTCCCAACCCAGGGATTGAATCCAGGTCTCCCTCATTGCAGGCGGATTCTTTACCATCTGAGCCACCGGGAGGGCCCAGGTCACAGTCAAACGCATCCTGACGTCATCTGGAGCTTGGCGGGCTGAACAGGGTCCAGGGAGGGTGGCTGCTGGCCGAGGCCACACGCACAGCTGCCTGGCAGAGAGCCGCTTCTCCGGGGACAAGAGTGGGCACAGGGAAGCTTGCACACAGCGGGCCCTCCCCCGGGCGCCTCCAGCTGGCCACCATGGGCACCCCTTCAAGAGCCAGCTCCTTCCCAGCAAGGTCTCCTCCCTCTCACCAGGCTTCTGTGTTCACAGCGACCAGAGGCGACTGCAGCTCCCAGCCGAGGGCCCCCCGGGCAGCCAGGGAGCTGCAGAGAAAGGCCATCTCCCTAATTCGATTAATCAGGCCCTTGTGTGAGAGAGGCCAAGGGTGAGGCAGTGAATGGGCCTTTGACGGGGCTGCGGCTCCTGCTGCATGTTAATAGGAAGTGGGGCAGAAGGAGCCAGGCCCTCCGAGGCTGTTGTGGGGAGCTTTTGTGCGGCCACTGCCCCTGCCCACCCAGCCTGTTTTTCTGGGGCTGCTCTTGTTTTTGTTTTTGAGAGCTGTGGGGCAGAGCGCCAACACTGGGGCCTCACCCTCTCCCTCCCCTGTCCCCCCAGAAAGGGTCTCCAGGAAGGAGCACTGCCCCCCAAGAACGTGCCAGGGGCTTCCCTGGTGGTCCAGTGGCTGAGACTCCGAGCTCCCGGTGCAGGGGACCTGGGTTCCGTCCCTGGTCAGGGAACTAGAACCCACACACCGCAACTTCGAGTTACCGAGCCCCAACTAAAGATCCCGCAAGCCACAACTGAGACACCCCACACAGTCAAATGAATATTTTTTAAAAAGAACGTGATGAGGAGGCAGATGGGAGCCAGGGAACTGAGCCCTGCCTACTCGACCACCCCGCTGTACAGTCCGGAGTGTTAAGCAGGAGTGAGGGGCAGAGAGGAGAGACAGCGCCAAGGAGAAGGAGCGGGGAGAAGTGGCCTCTGGGAGAGGCTGGAGGGGAGGGTCACCCAGGTGCTCTGGCCACTGAGCACTCCCCTTCCCCGGCAGGGAACCCCAGGAGCATTCCTGAAGTTCCCCAGGCCTCATTTCCTCCTGTAGGATGGGCAGAAGAGCGGCACTTTCTGCGAAGGCTTGTTGATGAGGGCGAGATGGGTTGGTGGACCCCTGGGAGGCATGTGGTCAGTGTCCATCAGTTATTGTTCAGTCGCTCAGTCGTGTCTGACTCTGCAACCCCATGGACTGCAGCACACCAGGCCTCCCTGTCCCTCACCAACTACCAGAGTTTGCCCAAGTTCACGTCCATTGAGTCGGTGATGCTATCCAACCGTCCCACCCTCTGCCGCCTTTTGCCTTCAACCTTTCCCACCGGTCCATTGGTTTCCTACACATTTATTCCCTTTCTGGGAGGGTCACGGGGTGACCTGAAAGGGGGGAGCGCCCCTCTACCCAGTGCCCGCTGCACCCCCCAGGCCAGACCTGTGGAGGGCCTGGCTCAGAGGGTGGCGTCCTTGGCAGCCGCCTCTTCGAGGGCCCGGACCTGCCGTGGCTCGGCCCTGGGGGCCCTCGGTGGTCCCCCAGCCAGGCCGGGCCAGGCGGCAGGGTCTGGGTCCCCCAGTGTGGCCACAGCAGAGCCTGGAGCCCGTGTCCCTCTCAGACCTGTGCTCTTCTTGACCTCCCATCTTATCATGACAAGACCTGGACCCAAAAGCTCAGAGAGGGATTTAGCACCTCTGTAACTCTTTAGGAAGACATTCTGGGGCAGGCTTCATAGATGGACACCCCCCGGAGTGGGGGCAGACTTGGTAACAGCAAGACAAAGAATAAAATAGAGATAGGCAAACAAGGCCGTGGTGCAAATAACTCTCCAAAATGTGTCCTGTAGCACCCCCGTGCCTCACCCAGGTCCCTCCCAGGAGAGGCATTCAGAAATCAGAGGTAACAGCAGAGTGCATGCTGTCTGTCTGCCGTCACTTTTCTGAGTACGCTGCGTGGATTGATTTATTAGGTGAAGAGCATCTCTCTCTCCTGTGCGATTGATGAAGACGCTGAGACCCAGGCTAAGCCCTTGTCTCTAAAGTTAAGAGAGCCAGGCAGGAGCAAAGCCAAGACCCAGGGGAGCCCAGGGAAGCTGGCCATTGATGGTTCTTGCCCAGCCGAGTCTGAGCCGCGGGGTCCCCGTGCCTGAACTCCTTGGAGTGTGTGACTTTCCTCCACCCTCTCTGTTTCTCCCTGGTTCAGGGCACCAGCGACTTCTGTGCGGCTCCAGACACCTTCATCCTAAACATCACAGAGGGCCAGGTCCGCCCCGGTAAGGATCTCAGCTGCTGTTGTCAGAGCCGCCTGGGATGCTCGGTCCAGGCCCGCAGTCAGCCAGACTGTGCCCCTGAAAAAAAGTGAAAGCGTTAGTTGCTCAGTCGTGTCCGATTCTTTGGGACCCTGTAGCCCTCCAGACTCCTCTGTCCATGGGATTCTCCAGGCAGGAATATTGGTGTGGGTAGCCATTCCCTCCTCCGGGGCGTCTTCCCGACCAAGGTGTCTCCCACGTTGCAGGAGAGACTTTGCACGTTGCAGAGAGATTCGTTGCCGTCTGAGCCAGGGAGGCCCCAGGCGGTGCCCTTCTTTCCCTTTCAGCCCTGTAGTCACCCAGAGCTGCCCCATCACGGTCCTTCAGGACCAGCCGAACCAATGGGCCAGGTCTTAGAAGCTGCCTCCTTCGGGAGCTCGGGGACGGGCCTGGCCACGGAGGATGGATGAGCGCGGGTCACGTGTGAGCTCCTACCTGACTCCAGTGTCTTTTCCTTGCAGAGGTGACCCAATACTACCTGTACTGCAGTCAGAGCGCAAGCAGCCCCTTCCAGCAGGTGCGGCTCCCCCGGTCCAGCCCTCACCCTGCCCCCAGCGCCCCCACGTGGTCAGCCGCAGCACTGACCTGTAAGGTGGAGGTGCCTGGCTGTTCTTTGCTTCTCTGGGGTCCTCTGCAGGGGGCTCTGGGTCAGCTCCATCACCCTGAGTGCTGGTTTCCATGCAGAGGTTGTGCTTAAGTCTGGGGCGGGCCCCAGATTCTACATTTCTCACAAGCTCCCCGACCAGGCTGTCCCAGCAGGACACTTGGAGTAGCAGGAAGCAGGTGGACGGGGCGGCTCTAGGGAAGGCTGAGGGCTGAGGGGAAGACCTGCCAGCAGGACGGGCCGTCCCCGATCAGGGATGTGACTGCTGCTGCAGACGATCGGGGGGCTGCAGGGGAAGAGGCAGCGGGGGGCTCCTGGGAGTAAACCTCCCGCGGGGCTGTGGTCTCTCCCGGTGCAGGCCCTGACCGTCTTCCAGCGCTCTCTGACCGCCATGCAGATCCAGGTAGCAGGACTGCTGCAGTTCGCCGTGCCCCGCTTCCCCACCGCAGAGGTGAGGCGGCCGACCCTCCCCTGGGGACCCGGGCCGGGGAAAGAAAGCGTGTCCCCTCCCTGTGCATCTAGCCCCTTGCTGTGGCTTTAAAGGCCTCTCTGCCGAAGCTGCCATCTGCGGGTTTATCCCCAACCCTCCCTGCTGCCCACGTTCACTCTCTGCCTCTCGGTCTGTCTGCATGTCCGCCTCTTCCTGCTTCAGAAAGATCTGCTTGGAATCCAGCTCCTGCTGAACTCATCCGAGTCCGGCCTCCACCAGCTGACTGCCTTGTTGGACTGCCGGGGGCTGCACAAGGTGCGGGGTGGCCCTGGGGGGCAGGCGGAGGGCGGTGGGGCGGGGGGCACCCCAGCAGGCCACATCGTCCCAGGGAGAAGCCAGCAGAGGCTGGGAGAGTAATTGCCTGACTCAGGGAATGGGGTGGAAGAGTGCCTGGCTTCTAGATTCTCTCCAGTAGCTGAGACGGGGAGACGCAGAGAAAGGTACCAGGGGGTGGGGGTACGGAGAGTTGGATCTGTTTCGGGGCACCCTGAGCTACATGAGGAAGGCTGTTCCCTAGTGCACAGACCCCCAGCCATCTGGTCAACCCATCCAGTTCCTGCGTTGCAAGTGGACACCCCATTCTCATTGCCAGGGTCATCTCTAGGAATCTGCAATATCAGGCATCCATGCAGGGATGCATGTGAGCCCCTCCTCTCCTCCAAAGCAGGAAGCCAGTGTATGTTGACAAGCTCTCACATCCCACACGGATTTTGGGCGAACAGTCGTGATAATGATCACGGCTGCAATTTACTGAGTCCCTGTCTTCCGCCTTGTTCTATACACCGTATATCTGATGTATCGTTTAGTCCTCACTGTTAAACTAAGAAATACCTGATATTTCATGAGAAATGTTATAGATAGCAATTTGTGTGTGAATATAGATGGATGGATAGGTAGACATATAGATGGACAGATGTATATATCCTTATCTATAAAGTAGCTTACGGAAGATTCCAGAGCTGTCGAGTCAAGGCCGTGGGTTTCCAACCCTGGCAGCCTGACTTGAGAGCTGAGAACAGGGGGTGGCCCCAGTACCCTTCCTCCCCTACCTCCACACCCCATCCCTCAGCAAGTGCGCACCACTGTACCCTCGGATCTACCCTGCTCCATCCACTTCTGTCCCCCCCGCAGCCCCCGCCTTGGTCCAAGCACCGCCCTGCTCCCCTGGGTGACAGCCGTGGCCTCCTAACCGGTCCCCACTTTCTCCCACCCCCTTACCTTTAATATACGGCAGCCAGAGCAGCCTTTTAAAAACCGAATTGGATCACAGCCTTCCGTCCCCAAACCCGCCCGTGCCTTCCCATCACCTTGCGTTACATTCAAGCTCCTCCTCGCCTGCCATGCGAGGTCCAGCAAGAGCTGGTGCCATCTCGCATGTCCTCAGCTGACCTCTGCCTCCTCCCTGAACACGCCGAGCCTGGCCCCTTTGCCTCAGAGGCTACAGGCTCGCTCTGCTTCCCTGCTGTCCTGGCCTCAGATTAAATGTCCTCTGCCCTCCGGCTCCCCCACCCGCAAGCTCATCATCTGTCCTGTTCCAAGCCCAGCACACAGTTTGTCAGCAAACGCGTCGAGAGAGAACCAAGAAGCGCCCTGTCGTGTCGGGGTCCTGAACATGGACCCTTCGTGGGTGTACACTGTGCCTGGGATGGGGGAGGGGAGGTGATCCCAGGTCCAGGCTGGGAGAGAGGGGCTTCCAGAGACCAGCTGGGACCCCCAGCAGTGCCGCTCTCCCCCTGCAGCTATGTGCCCCTCTTCCTCCTCCAGGACTATCTGGACGCCCTCGCTGGCATCTGCTACGACGGCCTCGAGGGCCTGCTGTACCTCGGCCTCTTCTCCCTCCTGGCCGCCCTGGCCTTTTCCATCATGATCTGCCTGGGGCCAGGGGCTTGGAAGCACTGTGCCACCAGGTGGGCTTCCTGGGGAAGGGGGCGGGAGGCTCTGCTCTCCGGCTGAGCTGAGAACCGATAACCTGGGGTGGGGAGGGGCAGCAAGGGGACCGGGCATTCAGCCCCAACAGGCTGGCTGGATTTCTGAGGCAGCGTCCCTGAAAGTCCAGGCAGGACCCCAGAAGGAGGTTGGAGGGGGCCAGAGCAGGGCCAAGGATGATGAGGGCATCGTGCCACAGCCTGGCCTCCTTAGCTTGTCCCCTGTTCCTCTGCAGGACTTTGCGGGGTGATGCTGCTGCTGGGAGGGGTGCCCCCAGAATGCCGGAAGGAACAGATTGTAGCACTGATACCAGGGCATCTATAGTCTCATGGAGGAGACAGACAAGATAGCATTTCAGTGTCTCGAGAGTAATCAGAAAAGGAGGCAGGGTAGGGAGGATCAGCGTGCAGGTGGTCAGCAGGGTGGGCTGCCTGGAGGAGGTGGGTGTGCAGTTGGGAACGGAGCAGAGTAATATGTATAAGGCGGGGCTGAAGACCATACTTTCAGAGAACCTCAAGGAGACACCTGCAGCCAGAGGGGGAGTCCTGGGAGGAAAGATTGGGAAGTGGGCCGGGACCCCACTGCCTGGCGCCCCTCCCCT
>NW_011494943.1:6236868-6237047 GCF_000754665.1 Bison bison bison
GGCCCCCCCCCCCTGCCCCTCACGGCCGTGTCCTGCGTGTCATCCTAGGGACAGGGACTATGACGACATTGACGACGACGACCCCTTCAACCCCCAGGCCCGGCGCATCGCCACCCACAACCCACCTCGGGGGCAGCTTCGCAGCTTCTGTAGCTACAGCAGCGGCCTGGGCAGCCAGG
>NW_011494943.1:6237186-6238081 GCF_000754665.1 Bison bison bison
CCCCTGCTGGGGAGGGGGGCGCCGTTAAAGAGAAAACCTCCTGGGGACCCAGTGAATCCCTCCCACAGAGGTAGAAAAGAACAAAACGGTTTTGTTATTGGATAAGCATTAAAGCAGACTGCCGGGACGTCCCTGGAGGTCCAGGGGTTAAGACTCCGAGCTCCCACTGCAGAGGGTGCACTGAGATCCTGATGTCGCGTGGTGCAGCCAAAAAAAAAAAGCAAACAAAAATCAGCCTGGCACTGATAAGAAAGAAAGGGGTCTGAGGCAAGGTTGGACGTCTGCGTTCTTGAGCCAGGTGTCTGTCGGGGAAGGAGCCGTCCCCTTCACTGGGCTGGGCGAGGCGTTTCACCCGCCCCATCCTGGTAGTTTGGAAGAAGCCATTCAGGTGGTGAACCTGGAGCCCTGGCGCCCCTAGGACATGAGACCCATGACGTAGGCTTGGCTTTGAGAAGCAGCTCAGGGTGTCCAGTGAGTGCTCTTAGTGAAAAGCACAGCTCTGGACCCAGGAAAGAGAGCGGGCGACCCAGCCCTCTTCAGGAAGTGGATAATCCGCAGCGGGGAGACTCAGAAAGCTGCTGTAATAAGTGCCGTACGGTGCGATGGGCCCTAGAGGGAGGAGCTGTTCTTCGGGGCCTGAGGAGGTGACCTTTCTGCCTTACCGTGGAGCACTGGGTCTCCCCCAGGGCGCTCGAGTTTGTTTCCCTAGAGGACGCTTGGCCACGTCTCAAGGCATCTTTGGGCTTCCCCCATGGCTCAGGTGGCAAATATCCCGCCTGGCAAGGCAGGAGACATCAGAGACACAGGTTCGATCCCTGTTCAATCCCTGGGTGGGGAAGATCCCCTGGAGAAGGAAATGGCTACCCACTCCAGTATTCTTGCCTGGAGAATCCCA
>NW_011494943.1:6238181-6238840 GCF_000754665.1 Bison bison bison
GGGCAGCCAGGGCAGCCTGCACCCAGCCCAGACCATCTCCAATGCCCCCGTCTCGGAGTACATGTACGGCGGGGCTCCCGGGGCCTCCCCCCAACATGCCGGGCTGGGGCTGTGGCGCTTTTCCTGGCCTTGGGGGAGCTGGATCTGCAGGCGGGGGCATGTTTGGGTCCAGGGGGCCAGGGAGGGGGAGGAAGGCATCTGAAGCCAGCTGAGCCCCTGGCCGCAGCTGGGACGCCTGAGTGGGGCCCCCCCCCCCACCACCCCGAGAGCATCTGCTCAAGGAAGAGCCGCTGCAGGTGTCAGTGTTTTGCCTCAAGCCTGCAGGGCAGCTCGAAGGCCTGAGAAGCCGCGTCTCCCCTGGCCCCATCACCCGCTCCCTGCTGCTTCTCCCTCCCCTCTGTCTGTGGTCCAATTCTATCTCCCTTACGCAAACCCAAACCCCCGGGACCCTCCTGCAGAAGTCCAGGCACACACCTGTGTCCCCGCCCTGAGCGCTCCTCGCCCCTCTCGGCCCCACAGGAACCAAGCCGCGCTGTTCGGCGGGAACCCACGCTACGAGAACGTGCCACTCATTGGAAGAGGCTCCCCTCCACCCACGGTAAGCTGGGCTCCCCTCCACCCACGGTAAGCTGGGCTCCCCAGCAAACGCACAAACCCTG
>NW_011494943.1:6238979-6240770 GCF_000754665.1 Bison bison bison
GGGCACTGAGGCCAGGGGCGCTGCTGGGCACAGGCCAGCCCCCCGCACGCAGGATGATCGGCCCCAAGTGTCCTCAGTGCCCTGCTCAAGCCGACCCTCCGGCTCTCCTTGCCCGGCCCCGCCTTGCTGCTGTCCTGCCCAGAGCGCCTCCCCGCTGTCCTTTACAGACCATGCTCGACCCGGGCTTTGCTCTGCCTCCTGGGGGCCCCGAGCAGGGACAATGGCCCTTCCAGGCCTACTTCCACAGTTGGCCCCTTTGAAATCCCAAGCTGGCTTCTCTGTAAACCAGAAGAAGCCTCTCGGTTCCTGCTTCTTCCCGCCGGCTGCTGTGGCCCCAGGAATTCAGATTGATTTTCATGTTAATCTCAGTACAACATGTTTAGGAGAAATCCGATGCTGTGACACATGAATTACTCAAGGCCATGGAATGCCAACTGTAGATGAATTTCAGATTGCCTTCTGTTTTGAAAGATCCAGGCCACTCTCTCTGCCTTCAGCAGAGATAATCAGAAAACTGACCTTATTTGCCAGGCTCAAGGGCAGAATAAACCTTCCCCCAGGAAAGACTGAAGGCAACAGAAGAAGAGGCAGAGGATGAGATGGTTAGATAGCATCACCAACTCAGTGGAGATGAATTTGAGCAAAGTTCAGGAGATGGCGAAGTCTGGGGATCCTGGCGTGCTGCAGTCTATGGGGTCAAAAAGAGTGGGACACGACTTACCAACTGAAGAAGAACTCCAAGTGCCTCTAGGTGTCCCTGGGAGGGCAGAATTGAGACCCAATCAATTTTAAGGGGTTAAGGAGTCTCGGGCCCCCACCACCTGCCCAGCTGGAAGCCTTTGTCCAGCTCTGGTGTGAGTGGTTCAGACCTGAACCCCTGGGGCCAGAGGACAGTCAGGGTCCTGTGGATCATTGCTCCTCAGAGTCCACAGACCAGCAGCACCTGGAGCTTGTTAGACGTTCAGACTCTCAGGTTGTACGTTTGATGGGAGATGCGATAACGTAAGAAGCCGCATCCTTAACTTCCGAGCAGTAGCTGGCTAACATCTCCTGCAAACACTCAAACTTTGTGTTTCTCTGACTTGGCTGCACTGGAAAGAACTTATTATAAAAATATTAGAGGTGGCACTTTCAAAAAGCTTAACTTACTTATTCATTCACTTATGGCCACGCTGGGCCTGCACTGCTGGGTGCAGACATTCCTCTAGTTGCAGCGAGAGGGGCCCTACTCTTCGTTGCGGTGTGTGGGCCTCTCATGGCGGTGGCTTCTCTTACTATGGAGCACCGTCCCTAGGGCGCACAGGCTTAGTTGCTCCATGGCATGTGGGATCTTCCCAGACCAGGGATCGAACCCCTGTTCCCTACATTGGCTGGTGGATTCTTAACCACTGGACCCGCAGGGAAGTCCCAAAAGGCTTTATTTTATGTATATTTTATCTCTTTAAAAAAATACTGCTGGCTACGGCCTGGGTATCCGGATGTTTTTAGAACTCTCCCAAGCCCCACCCCCTGCAGTGTCTCTAATGCACAGCCAGGTTTGAGAAGCCCTGGGTTAGGGATCTTCTGGCTTTATATTAATCCATCCTTTTGATGTAAGAGATGAGTCCTCTTAGGTCCATTGTGCAGATGGGGAGACTGAGGCTGGAGCAATTGGAGAACCTCCTCCAAGGTCATAGGATGAGTAAGGTGCGCAGCTGGGGTTTGAACCTGGCTCTCGGAGTCAGTGGGCCTGTGCCATCAGCCTGCTCGCTCAGCAGGCTCCTAAGCGCACGGGTGCATTAGGGAGGCAGA
>NW_011494943.1:6240870-6248088 GCF_000754665.1 Bison bison bison
CAGATGTCCTGATGGCCCCAGGGTTGGAAGCATCAGCAGACATGAAGCCTGCCCAGGCCACGCCCACTGTCCTCAAGTAACCCCCACGAGGCCCTGACGTTGAAACTCGGTGGCCAGCCCAGCACCCCAGAAGAGCCGGCGCTTCTGCTAGCACGGTGTCCGGTGTGACGGGCGACGTGTGACCTTGTCCTGACTGCTCCCTCCCCTCTCTCCCACAGTACTCGCCCAGCATGCGGGCCACCTACCTGTCCGTGGCAGATGAGCACCTGCGGCACTACGGGAATGAGTTTCCAGGCTAACACGCTTTCCGGAGTTCCTGCCTCCTTGCTCCGTTTTGGTTTTTAACTAAGGCAAATGCAAGTGTGTTTCTTTAACAGAAACCAAAGGCATATATAGAGACTGCAGGTCGGAAGGCTCCAGCTGGCGCCAGGGAGTGACTGGAGATTCAGGGAGAGTCAGCCTGGGGTTGGCTGACATTCCTGGGCAGACAAGCCCCGTGAGCTGGACCAGCCCTCTCCCTCCGCTGACTCCCTTTCCACACCGGAAACGCCCCCAAGTGCTTGGCTGTCCCTAAGCTAGGAGCCTGGCTCAGCTCACCCCTGACTCCCTGCTCACCAGGTGGGGAAGGGCAGTGATGAGGGGCTGGGTGAGGCTCTAGGGCCCCCTTGCCGGGACTCTGCCTCCTGCAGACACAGCCGGGAGCCCAGGTGACCATTCTCGGGGTCACCTCTCTCCTCCTGGCTGCTCAGATGGGTACCATTTGCCCACAGGTAAAGGCAGGTGGGCTGATCAGGAGATGCTTTTTAAGGTGACATCCCTGATGAGACCAGACACTGTCCAACTCAGTCTCCCGGGGCCCAGTGGACTCTTCCCGGCCACGGAGGGAAGGCCTTGGCAGGTTCTGCCTGTGAGGCCAGGAGCTCCAGGGCCTTGCAGCCTGCTGGGCTTCCAGGGAGCGGTGGTGGGCCTGTCTTCTCTGCAACTTCTGTCGCCTCCCCTCCATTCCAGAATCTCCGCTGTGAGATTGCTCATGGCGGGAAGGGCGGTCTCAGGTATTCACAGACACTTTTAAAAAGCGACTCTCTTTCTTACCAGTGTTCTAAAGATTCTTGATTATCCAAAGAATTACAACTCATCCCACAAGCCAGTTTTTACAGCAGATGTGGGGCTGATCCCTCCCACCTGATTTGTCGACCAAAACAGAGGTCAGTGAGACACCCTGTCCCCAGATGCTGGTTGGTGGGGATATGTGTTCATCCCACCTGGACGGACGCATCTTGAGAGAATAAAGTCTCTGGGAGGGAAGTCTGAACGTGAACAGTCTGGTCCCGGAGACCGGCTGCTTGGCCACATCAGCTCTCCCTGCTTCTATCTCCAAGTAGGTCCTAAAGGTTTTAGCAAAACGGTGTCCTGATGTACAGACGGGCATCTTCCCTACCTCTCCCTCCACCCTGTCCCTACCCCCGACCCGTACCTGCTGGGTGAGGGAGGAGCCTGGGGACCAGGAAGAAGTAATGACTCACCACCTCTCCACTGAGGATCCAGCGTTAGCGACTTTGGTGCTTCCAACCTCCTGCCGACAAAGAGTGCCCGGCCCGGGAGGCCCACAGTCTCTCACGCCAAAGCAGGGGCGTGGGGTAGCGTGGCTGTGGACCGGGCACCGCTTCTGGTCAAAAGGCTGAACAGCAGAGTGGTTCTCAGGCCCCAGCCAAGCCTCCCCGACCGCAGGGCCACCGGGCCGCCGGGACTCTCTGTCTCCCTCATTCCCCTGTACATACGTGTACCATGACCCCACCTTCGTGAGGCCGTGTCGCGTGCAGACAGGAACTCTGCAACGTCAAGGTGGTGCTTCTTAACATTCCTCGTTGGCCACTAGAGTTGTTTTTAATGCATGTAAACTAAACTAGAATCCCTTGGGTGGTTCCTGGAGGAGCCGAGTAGGCACACCTCTGCTTAATACAGGTGCGCCCTCACCTGGGGAAGAAATAAACCACTGGTACTAAAGTGCATCCCGTGTCTGACTTCCTGGGCTTCGGGGATGATGACCGGAACTGATAGCACCTACTGGCTGGGTTACACTCAGGGAGGGGATCAGAGCGGGTTTCAGTGTTGAGGATTTAAAGACAGGGCTGTTGGAAGAAAACAAAAAAGAAAACGAAATAGAGACAGGGCCTCACCTTGCTGCTCTTCGGGATCAAAGTCAGGCCTCCTTTCTGCCTGAGTCTCCAAAGCTCCCCTTCGAGGTGATTGCTTTTAGGGTTACTGATAACAAGTGGCATTTATTGAGTAACCTCCAAAGTGCCAGGAACTGCCCCAAGTCATTTTGTATACTAACGCATATATATGGAATTTAGAAAGATGGTAACAATAACCCTGTATACGAGACGGCAAAAGAAACACTTATGTATAGAACAGTCTTTTGGACTCTGTGGGAGAGGGAGAGGGTGGGATGATTTGGGAGAATGGCATTGAAATACGTATAATATCATATATGGAACGAGTCGCCAGTCCAGGTTCGATGCACGATACTGGATGCTTGGGGCTGGTGCACTGGGACGACCCAGAAGGATGGTATGGGGAGGGAGGAGGGAGGAGGGTTCAGAATGGGGAACACATGTATACCTGTGGCGGATTCATTTCAATATTTGGCAAAACCAATACAATATTGTAAAGTTTAAAAATAAAATTTAAAAAAAAAGCCAGAGGTGTACAGAGAAAGGACTTAGTTGGTGCACGTGTCAGAGCCAGGAGTGTGTAACTCACAGCCCAGGTGGGCACCTCTGGGCAGTGACACAGGCTTGTGGCGGGGTCACAGAGCGGACCGCCTCTCCCAGCTTGGCTGCAGGTCCTTGCTGCATCCTCTTCCAAAACTCTCCACCTGCTTGGGTCACCTGCCTGCGCCCGGGCTCCCGAGACACACGAGCCCTTCAGTCCTGCCGTGCAGTGTCTCGTGTGTCTGGCGAACACCTGAGCCAGCCTGGGAGGGCCCCCCTCCTGAGGCTGTCGTTTACGCTGATTCCTCTGGAGCAACTGACGGAGTTGTGCACTGTTGTGGGAATGAGGGATGGTACGGCTGCTTCGGATAACAGTATTCAGTTCAGTTCAGTCGCTCAGTCGTGTCCGACTCTTTGCGACCCCATGAATCACAGCACACCAGGCCTCCCTGTCCATCACCAACTCCCGGAGTTTACCCAAACTCATGTCCATTGAGTCAGTGATGCCATCCAGCCATCTCACCCTCTGTCATCCCCTTCTCCTGCCCCAGTTCCTCCCAGCATCAGAGTCTTTTCCAGTGAGTCAACTCTTCACATGAAGTGGCCAAAGTATTGGAGTTTCAGCTTCAGCATCAGTCCTTCCAAAGAACACCCAGGACTGATCTCCTTTAGGATGGACTGGTTGGATCTCCTTGCAGTCCAAGGGACTCTCAAGAGTCTTCTCCAACACCACAGTTCAAAAGCATCAATTCTTCAGCGCTCAGCCTTCTTCACAGTCCAACTCTCACATCCATACATGACTACTGGAAAAATCATAGCCTTTTTTTTTTTTGAAAAATCATAGCCTTGACTAGACGAACCTTTGTTGGCAAAGTAATGTCTCTGCTTTTGAATATGCTATCTAGGTTGGTCATAACTTTCCTTCCAAGGAGTAAGCGTCTTAATTTCATGGCTGCAGTCACCATCTGCACTGATTTTGGAGCCCCCAAAAATAAAGTCTGACACTGTTTGCACTGTTTCCCCATCTATTTCCCATGAAGTGATGGGACCAGATGATCTTCGTTTTCTGAATGTTGAGCTTTAAGCCAACTTTTTCACTCTCCACTTTCACTTTCATCAACAAGGTACTTAGAGTAGTCAATCATAGAGACAGAAAGTAGGATTGTGCTGGCCAGGAATTTGGGGAGGGGGGAGTAGGGCCTTATTGTTTAACGGGAATAGAGTTTTGATTTGCAAAATTAAAAGAGCTCTGGGATAGATGGTGGTGATGGTTGTAAAACAGTATGAAGGTTCTTAGCAGCACTGAACTGAGCAGTTAAAAATAGTTAAAGTGGTAGATTTTATGTGTACTTTATCACGATACAACACTGGATAAAGAGGTTGGCGGGACAACACTGCAGTGCACTGTGGACTGGCCTTGGGGATGGCCAGGGCCAGGGGCTGCTCTCGGCAGAGAACTTCAGTTGCCAGGACTTCACTGGTGGTCCAATGGCTAAGAGTCCAAGCCCCCAATGCAGGGGGCCCGTGTTCGATCCCTGGTCAGGGAACTAGATCCCACACGCTGCAACTGAAGATCCCACCAGCCACAATAAGGACGCAACACACCCAAATAAGAATCTGGATGGTGATTAAAGTCACTGGGTCATTTAACAACGAAAATAAAAGCCGCCAGATGTGCTGTGATTGAGTGGAGATCTGGAAGACGCTGCAGTTTTTAAAGCCTGGACCCTTGTGCTTACTTCTAATTATACGCTCTTGCTGGCTTCCCAGGGTGACCGAGACGGGCCCGCCCATGGGTGCTGCCTGTGTTTCCAGTGAGCGGAGCTGCCCGCTGGCAGCTGGCAGCAAGCAGGCTTTCTGAGTGAGAGTGGGTGAGAAGCCTGTAATAAGTCATCGCAATGATACGGGAAGGGAGGCTGCAGTTTTCCTCTCGACTTTTCTATTTCTCCTCTCTGCCCACTCCCCCTCACCTCTGTGTGCAAGGAGCCTCAGCGGCCCAGAGCTGGGGGAGGGGTGAGGAGTGAATCTGTGATCACAGCCCCAACCAGCCAGTGCTCCAGGGTGGAGCCGATCCGCTTCTGGATGCTTTGTGTCTGAGTCGCCTCTGACCACACAAAGCCGGTTCAGCGGGGCTTTCAGACGCTCCTGCGCCCAGCTCCCATCACTCGGAGGGACTCCTCGGCTCAGAGAAACCGGTGGCGGGAGCCCAGGGGCAGCTGATGGCAGCGGCCACCATGGGCTTGCCTTGGGTCGGTGCCGTTGGGCAAAGCACCATCTCGAGGGGCCAGGCAGTAGTGGAACATTTAAGGAGAAGCTGGGGCCCCCGAAGAAGGGACGTTTGCTTTCCTCCTGTCCTTTTACAGAATCCCCAGAAGCTGGCCAGGAGCCTACCGTGCCTCTCAGATCCCCACAAACTAGCCCCAGCTGACTTCTGTAAACTCGTCTCTCACTGGCCCCCAGCAGGGACCCCCCCACAAAATGCCTTTCTTCCGTGACAACCGCCTCTCCCTGGCTCACACTACTGCCTTCCCCTTCAATCTGGAATCATCTCCCCTCTCCTTCCCCCCTGCAGCTCATAACCATTTGTCAAGGCTCCATTCCAACCCCAAATCCCACTTCTCATACGACACATGGTCCTCCCAGGTCCAGATCTCCAACAGCCATCTCTGAACTCAAGTTAGATCCCCGGACGTGGGAGGCACAGAGCTGGCCTCCGGTGCAGGTTCTGTGGTCAGCTCCAGCCTGGGCACACTGCCACGTCAGCTCATCTGAGCCTCCCACTTATCCTGAGTACTGCAACTGCCCCCTCCCTTGGCCAATGGGGATTGTTGAGTCTGTTGGCTCAGACGGTAAAGAATCCACGTGCAGTGCAGGAGACCCTGGGCCAGGAAGATCCCTGGGTCGGGAAGATCCCCTGGAGAAGGGAATGGCTACCCACTCCACTATTTTTCCCTGGAGAATCCCAAGGACAGAGGAGCCTGGCGGGCTACAGTACATGGAGTCGCAGAGTCGGAGACGACTAAGCAGCTAAGCGGGGCTTCTCTGGTGACACAGGGTAAAGAATCCGCCTGCAATGCAGAAGACCTGGGTTCCATCCCTGGGTCAGGAAGATCCCCCAGAGGAGGGCATGGCAGCCCACCCCAATATTCTTGCCTGGAGAATTCCACGGACAGAGGAGACTGGCGGGCTACAGTCCGTGGGGTCACAAAGAGTTGGACACGACCAAGCGACCAACACACACACACAGGCGACTAAGCATGAGTCAGAGAAGGAAAGCAACTTGCCCAACATCACTTGGTTAGTAAACAGTCAATTGAGTGAGCGAACGTCGCTCAGTCGTGTCCGACTCTTTGCGACACCAGGGATCGTAGCCCACCAGACTCCTCTGTCCATGGAATTTTCCAGGCAAGAATACGGGAGCGGTTTGCCATTCCCTTCTCCAGGGGATCTTCCTGTCACAGGGATGGAACCCAAGTCTCCTGCATTGTAGGCAGATTCTTTACCATCTGAAGCACCTGGCTGGGATTCAAACCCATGTTTTCCAACCCCACACCGGGTTCTTTTGGTTTACATTATTTCACCTCATTGTCTTAACTAAGGAGAAATTTCATTTTATTCGTTCATTCATCCGCAACCAAGAGCTAAGCTGTGGAAACACCCAGCCCCTACCTTATAGGAGTTTCCTTCCTGGTCGAGTGGTTCAGACTTAAGCTTACTATTCAATATGCAGGGGCTATGGTAACAGAGAGGAAGCTGGGGGTTCTAATTCCCATTTAGCAGACAAGGAAACTGAACAAAGGGGTGGAATTGACCTTCTGGATCATGAGCAAATCAATAACAGAGCCTCACCCAGGGCTCAGGACTCCTAGGAGCGCTGAGTAGTACATTTTGCATTTTCTAAGAATCTTGCCAAATGCATATTTGTGGACTTGGATAAGCGCCTTGGCAAAGATCCTACATACGTTTATCGTTACCGGTGCTTGACTAATTTAGGAGGGACCGGAGACGTGGCTTAACGGGATGGGAGGGTCACGTGCTCCAGGTTTCCTTCCGCGCTGCGCAGCCCCGCGTCCTGGGCCCGGCCAGGGTTGCTAGGCAACGAGTAAACTCCGGAGCCGTTTGAGAAGCGCTGGAGCCAGATCCTCGACTCGGGGGCTTCCCTAGCGGCAGCAGGAACCGACCGAGGTTGAGGGGCGGACGCGGGGAGGATGTCCGCGGCTGAAGAGAAGACTGGAGAGTGAAAGGTAGCCCCAGAGGGTGAGAAACACCTCTAGTGCAAGAAGCTCCTCGTGGGGCGTCCTTCCGGGCCAGCTCTGCCGGATGATGGACCCCGGGGACCAGTGCTCCTGGGGTCCCCCGCCAATCGGTCCTCGCTGCCCCCGATGTTCCCGGAGTCCCAGGACCCAGCAAGTTCCAAACACCCTGCCTCCTGCACCTCTTGCGGCCAGTCCGGTCCTGATGCGATCAGTCTCCTGGTGGGGGGATGGGAGACCTAAGGGTTTAC
>NW_011494943.1:6248188-6255039 GCF_000754665.1 Bison bison bison
CCCCACCCCCCTCGCCCCGTATCGAAAATACAGCCTGGGGCTGGGGTGGTGGGCGGCCGGCCCGGTGAAGAGGAGAGCTTTCTGGTAAGAATGGAGGGAAGGGCGTTAGAGTTACTGAGCCCCTCTGCAGGGGTGGTCCTCTGCAGCATTTCACCTATTCCTCAGCCCCGGAGTGGGTCTCCATCCGGATGCCCTGAGGGTATCGTGCTGAAGGTCACACGCAGGGTTAGTTCCTTCTTCCTGCAACAAGTTCACAGTTTATGTCTCTTGAACCACACAAGTGCATTCTTCTCCCAGCTTTCAGACCCAGTGTTTCCGTCCTACATCGTTAGCTTGCTGGACTTTTTCACATCAGAAGAGGAGGAGTAGGGGAGAGACCTCTAGGGGAGCGTCCTGGCGGATTGGGGTCACATCGCACGTTCAGCGTGTGACGAAGGGAGGAGGGGGCCCCCCTCTGTGCCAGGCACTGGGGATGGGAGTGAACAGAGGACCACAGTCTTCTAATTAGGAACCATTACTCTCGTGGACTGTCATTATTAATGAATATTCATTGCTGTTGTTGTTGTTGTTTAGTCACTAAATTGTGTCTGACTCTTTTGTGACCCCATGGACTGTAGCCCGCCATACTCCTCTGTCCGTGAGATTTTCCAGGCAAGAATACTGGAGTTGCCTTTTCCTTCTCCAGGGGATCGTCCTCACCCAGGGATCAAACCCACGTCCCTTGCATTGGCAGGTGGATTCTTTACCACTGAGTCTCTAGGGAAGCCCGATGACTATTAGCACTACAAAAAAAAAAAAAATACCGTAGTCTTGGCTCAAGGGGACAGTGCTGTAGTGGGCAGAGCAGGGAAACACAGGCCCACATCACCCTCCGGGTCTGGGGACCTCCGCCCACGTCTGGCTGTCTTCATCCTCCACCTCTTGGAGCTCATCCCAGGTTGACCCGAGTGTGGAGCAGAGGAAGGAATTCCCAGGGAGATCAGCCACTTTTGAAGGCGAGTGAGTCCTTTATGACCACAAGTTCCAGAAGGTGCATAGACAGAAGAAAGAGGGCAGGAAGTCCCTCCCCCTACCGTCCTGTGTCCAGCCAGACACAGCACAAAGACTGGAGACTGCCCAGGGACAAGAAGGAGAGGCCTTGTCACCATTGTGACACCAGGGAGTCCAGTGGTGCGGAAGGTGGCCACCTCCACTTGCCTGCCCGTGAAGCTCCTACACTGAACTTCTCAGCCACCCCCACCAGTCCCTCATCTCTCCCTTTCTCTGAAGCCAAAGGAGGTTCTTTCCAGGAATCACTTCCCTCATTATCATTGCACAAGCCAAGTCTTGTTTTTATGTTTGGTGAAGGTTCTGATATGACTGCCCCAGGATGTCGGAGGCGGTTGCATATTTGGCATTCAGATCAGCATGTCTCTAATTCCACATGGTCTTGTGTTTGAGATGCTTGTGGGGCTGAGGTTCCCACGGGTGGCATCTCCTCCCCCAAAGTCCCAGAGGGCAGCGAGGCGGCTCCTGCCTCCCCTGGAAGCCCCCTTTGCAGACAGCCTTACTCAGGCGCTGCTTGGCGCAGCCCAGCCTGTGAGACTTGTCTCACCAGGGTGGGGAGAGACCTTCTGAGACCACCCCCCAGCTCTGACCTCACCATTCATCTTCATGCTCCACCAGCTTGTGAGAAAGAGCCTGCTCTGGGTCCTTGAATGAGCTGTCTTCCCATCACCCAGCCAGCCTTTAAATGTCTCCTCTGTCTGCCTCCAGATAGAAAACAATGCCTCTGTTCTCGCTCCTGGCTTGGCTTTGGGAAGCACCAAGAAGGAAAGCAAAGCTGTTAACAATATGATCTGGGCTAAAGAGGCTATTTTGTCTTCCTAGGCTTACCTCGTGCTCTTAAGACCCCTTGTGTCCCCTAGGAGCTGGCCGTCTCGTGGCAGTTGTCTCTTAACAGAGGGAGGGATAAGCAGCCTGTAGTTACCAGAGTCTGCAGTCCTTGGGGGCGAGCGCTGGGAGGTGGAGGGGCGGGGGCGCAGGCGCAGGCGCAGCCCTGCTGTGTAGTTCAGCGATGTGCTGGCGGCCAGGGTGATGCTCACTGGGTGTGCACCCTTTTCCACGAGGCTCACTCTTGTCCATGAAAAATAAACCCTTAGGGCAACCTGCTGTCATCCGTGCTTCTGTGCCCATCCTCTGTTCTCCAAGCCATTGCTCCTACCCTGCCTGGGTGTAGAAAAGTTGCCAAACCACAGGAAAGAGTGAAAAATACTGCTCCCTGCAAGTCTGATGGAGAATGAGCTGTACTGGGGCTGAGAAGTAGGCAGTTGGGACGGTGGTACCGTCTCCAACAAACACCACCTGCGGATGCAAAGTGGCCTCGTAGTTAACCTTAACCTCACCCCCGTCCCAGCTGCTCCAGGGCCTGAGGCCACCCAGGCACATGCTTCTAGGCTGCCACAGAGGTCTTGGCCCTAAATCTCGGGGGACAGCAGCCTGGACCCACCTGTCTGGTTCCTTAAAGCCCTGGAGTTGGGGGAGGAAGGACAGATGCATATCTGGTCCTAATAGTCATCTGGAGTGACCGTACTAATGTCTAAGCCTCATCTCAGACATGTAGATCAGTGTTTACAGGAAGGGGGCTGGGAATCTCTATGTTTTGAAGGGACATTCCAGATTTGAGAAATGTTGGTTGTGAGATTAAGAGCCCTCACTTTAAGTTGGTGGTTCTCATCCTTGGCTGCATGCTGAGAGATTATGATTTAATTAGTCTGCAGTTCAGCCTGAGCATCATGGTTTTTTCCAGAGCCCTCCAGGTGTTTCTAAGTGTGTAGCCAAGGTTGAGAAGCACTACTGTATTTTCGTTTGTTTGTTTTGGCTGTGGGATCTCAGATCAGGGACTGAATCCTGCCCACCCTGCTGCGATCCATTTTGAGTCATCTTTTTGTATGGCTCGAGGTAGAACCTGGGGTCATGCTTTTGCCTGTGAATGTACAGCATCCCCAGCATCATCTTTTTAAAAGATCATCCTCTCCGCATTGTGTTCTTAGCACCTTCATTGAAAATCAATTGACCATAGATATAAAGGTTTATTTCTGAGCTCTCAATTCCATTCCATTGATCTAAGTGTCTGTCCTTATGGCAGCATATCACTCTGTCTTGACTATTCAGGTTTTTTTTTTTTTTTTTTAATGTGGACCATTCTTAAAGTCTTTATTGAATGTGTTACACTATTGCTTGTCTTATGTTTTGGGGTTTTGGCCTGTGGGATCTTAGCTCCCCGACCAGGTATCAAACCCACACCCCCTGCACTGGAAGGCAAAGTCTTAACCCCTGGTCCACCGAGGAAGTCCCTATTCATGGTTTTAACAAATGTTTTCTGACAGAGTAAGTGAAATCATTGCTAGGTCCAGTGTGCTGCAGGGAATTTAATTCAACATAATCACCATCGATATTTCTTCCTTGCCTCTGGATAATCATATGAGCTCAGCAAAACTGTATCATTTGTGAGTTAGAGCTCTGGAGTCGGGTTGACCAGCAGCAACACTTGTTGGCTCTGTGGTCCTAGGCAAGGCATTCTGGGTACCTGTGAATATCAGATTCCTCCAAAGTGGACTGGTGATCTCACTGTCCACTTTAGAGGGCAACTGTAAGAACCAAGCAAGATAACGCTTAGCCTGTAGTCATCACTCCATAGATTATTCTCTTCAAATGCAGCTCAGCATCTGGACAAATCGCTTAGGAGCCTTCCCCCTACAACCAGAGAGGAAACACGGAGCCGCCCGCAGTGGTGGGGCTCCTGGAGACCGGGGTAGCCAGCTGGAGGCCCTCAGCACACACCCTTCCCCGTCCCTGCAGCAGCCGCTACCATGGAGATTGTGTACGTATATGTGAAGAAACGCAGTGAGTTTGGGAAGCAATGCAACTTCTCCGACCGCCAGGCAGAGCTGAACATCGACATCCCGCCCAACCCCGAGCTGGCCGAGCAGTTTGTGGAGCGGAACCCGGTGGACACGGGCATCCAGTGCTCCACCAGCATGTCGGAACATGAGGTGGGTCCCTGAGCCAAGGGTCAGGCCAGTGGAGGTGTGGTCTGGCAGGGTTGTGGGTCAGGGCTGGTAAGTGGGACTGCGTGACTCCATTCCCATGGGAAGCCAGTGGGCCAGTGCGGATGCGGGATGTGTGAGGGCAGAATCACCCCCAGTCCCAGCTTGGTGCCCAGAGTCAGGACAAGCCCCAGTACCAAGCACTCCCCGGGCCAGGCGAATGCAAATCAAGATCTCCTCTCTCTGGCCTCCCCTCTAAGACTCTTGCTAGAGTTGTTTTAGGCATTTGGTGCAGCTTTTGAACTGTGGTGCTGGAGAAGACTCCTGAAAGTCCCTTGGACAGCAAGGAGATCAAACCAGTCAATCTTAAGGGAGATCAACCCTGAATATTCACTGGAAGGACTGATGCTGAAGCTGAAGCTCCAGTATTTTGGTCATCTGATATGAACAGACGACTCACTGGAAAAGTCCCTGACGCTGGGAAAGACTGAGGGCAGGAGAACAGGGCGTCAGAGGATGACATGGCTGGACAGCATCATGGATGCAGTGAATGTGAACTTGGGAAAACTCCAGGAGATGGTGAGGGACAGTGAGGCCTGGCGTGCTGCAGTCCATGGGGTCGCAGAGAGTCAGACACGACTGAGCGACTGAACAACAACAACAGCTGGGAGAGGCATCTGAGGGGGCTAGGGATTCATACCTACAGGACCCACCCAGCTCGTGAAAAAGAAATGGTCCCATAGAACGTTCTGGTCACAGGTGCCTCTAAGATAAGAGAACTGAGTGTCGTGTTGCTGTTCAAAACCCAAGATTTCTCCTGGTCTGTCCGAAGTAGGTGATCAGCTCCTGATTATGTCAACAACTGCCCGGAGAAGATTAGACTGAGGGGATGACCCTGTTGTCATATTCCTAAATCAGCGGCATGAAAATCACACTGATTTGGCCAAAACACATGATGAGTGTTTCCAATAACTTCCAGTTCAAACACATTGACTGTCCTGCTTTCCCAGGGTGAGCTGCTGTCACTGGGGCCAGAGCAGTCTTGTTCACAGGAACTTCCTAAACAAGACAACAGCCATAAATTCCATGCCACGCTGGGGTCTCCAAGGCCAGTGACTCCACCCTGTTGAGACATCTAGGTTTCGTGAGAAATGGCTTATAAAGGAAAAGGAAGTGAGAGTGAGAGCTCAGTGAGTGTGGATCTCCATTTGGGGTATTGAGAAATTTCCAGAACTGGATAGTGCTCAGGATTGCACAACATCGTGAATGTTCTTAATGCCACTAACTTGAGCATTTTTTTAATGGTCAGAATGGTAGATTTTCCCTGGTGGCTCAGACGGTAACGTGTCTGCCTACACTGCAGGAGACCCGGGTTCGACCCTTGGGTGGGGAAGAACTTCTTGGAGAAGGAAATGGCAACCCACTCCAGTACTCTTGCCTGGAAAATCCCATGGACAGAGGAGCCTGGTAGGCTACAGTCCATGGGGTCGCAAAGAGTCAGACATGCCTGAGCGACTTCACCTCACCTCACTTCATGGTAGATTTTATTTTTAAAAATCTTTGTGTATTAATTTGACTGCACCGGCTCTTAGTTGTGGCACGCAGGATCTAGTTCGCTGACCAGGGGTTGAACCCAGGCCCCCTGCCTGCGTTGGGACTGCGGAGTCTTAGCCACTGGGCCACCAGGCAAGTCCCAAAACGGTAGATGTGATGTTATGTGTATTGTGTGAAAGTGTTAGTTGCTCAGTCGTGTCTGACTCTGTGACCCCAGGAACTGTAGCCCTCCAGGCTCCTCCATCCATGGGATTCTCAAGGCAAGAACACTGGAGTGGGGTAGCCATTCCCTTCTCCAGGGGATCTTCCTGATCCAGGGATCGAACCTGGGTCTCCTGCATCTCCTGCATTGGCAGGCAGATTCTTTACCGTCTGAGCCACCAGGGAAGCACATGTGTGTTTTATCACAGTTGAAAAGATGCAGGGTGAGGGGACTGCAAAGGAGGCAGGAGGTAAGTTTAAAGGGCAAAACTACATCTATGCCTCGCTACAACGGAGAATGAGCAAAGCAAATCCAATCTCTCAAGTGTTCTATGCTTTGATTCCCGTCTCACTGTAAATGGTAGATTAGTCATTTTGTTCTTTGGGGTCTCACAGAGCAGATGGGTGGGTGGGCTTCTCTGGGTTTTTAGTGTTGAGGTTAGGTCAGAACTGGATTTCTCCCGGCCACTGGCATCAACTGCAAAGTGGCTGTTACTAACTCCACAGGCTGGCACGTTCATGGCCGCCTGTGACCACCTGAGGACCAGAAAGTTCCTTGCTGGTACCTGAAGACGTTGTGGCTCTGGTCAAGGGTACCTCACGAGGCCCTCCCTGAACACGCAGAGCCCAGGGACCCGGGAGCCCCGGGACTCTGGTTTGCAGAAACACGCTTCCACCAGGGCCAGGCTCTTCTCACCTGTGACTCTCTGTTTAGGCCAACACAGAGCGCTTTGAGATGGAGACCCGGGGGGTTAACCACATCGAGGGCGGCTGGCCCAAGGATGTGAACCCCCTGGAGCTGGAGCAGACGATCCGCTTCCGGAAGAAGGTGGAGAAGGATGAGAACTACATCAATGCCATCATGCAGCTGGGCTCGGTAAGGCTTCCTTCGGTTCGGTCAGGGTCTCAGCCACAACTGCTTCCCCAACTGCATGTCAGGCTCAGCAGCTAGCTCCTTGAGGCAGGGCACCAGGTACCATGTGGAACCTTCGGTCTGGGAGCAGGTAGACAGGTCCACACAGCAGACCTAAGGGTAAGGCAAGGAAGTCCAAGGACTGAACAGGTTTT
>NW_011494943.1:6255139-6260722 GCF_000754665.1 Bison bison bison
CAGGTTTTAGGAGGAATCGGGAAAGTGGGAAACCCTCTGGGCAAAGGACCCCTAGCCAGCAGCTACCTGCCAATAGGGGTCATTCATTCATTCATTCAGTCAGCACATTTGGATGGAGCTTCTAGCCTTTGCCAGGTGCAGTAAAGATTGCAAAAATGAAATTCACATATATCCCACCCTAAAGAGTTTGTGAGCCACTGGAGGCCAAAGACAAAAACAGAGATATCACAGTATTAACAGGGGCTCCCCAGGCAGCTCGAAGGCAATGGCACCCCACTCCAGTACTCTTGCCTGGAAAATCCCATGGACGGAGGAGCCTGGTAGGCTGCAATCTATGCGGTCACAAAGAGTCGGACACTTACTGAGCGACTTCACTTTCACTTTTCACTTTCATGCCTTGGAGAAAGAAATGGCAACCCACTCCAGTGTTCTTGCCTGGAGAATCCCAAGGACAGCGGAGCCTGGTGGGCTGCCGTCTATGGGGTCGCACAGAGTCAGACACGACTGCAGGGACTTAGTAGCAACAGCAGCCCCAGGCAGGTCAGCAGGTAAAGAATCCACCTCCAGTGCAGGAGACACAAGAGATACATGTTCAATCCCTGAGTTGGGAAGATTCCCCTGAAGTAGGAAATGGCAACACCGTCCAGTATTCTTGCCTGAAAAAATCCCATGGGCAGGGGAGCCTGGTGGGCCACAGTCCGTGGGGTCTCAAAGAGTGGGGCACCACTGAGCACGCACATACCACACAATCTCACACTGAAAGGAAGGCTGTAAGAGAAGAAATGCTTTGCTATTTGCCCCATGAGGAGGGAGAGTTGGTTTCCTGCTGAAGGTATCAGGGGAGCCTTCCTGGAGGAGGAGGCCCTTGAGCTTGGGTTTTTCCCTGTTGGACATTTGGAATAATGGGGGAGGGCCTTCTGGATGGAGGAAACAGGAGATGGATGCCATACACAGAGTGGCTACTAATTCTGTTTGGCTGGAACTGTGTTTCTTCACCTTTTTTTCATTGCTGTCTCTCAATAAGCCTTTTTAGACATTCCCCCACCCCAGTGAAAATGTAATACCAAAGGTGTACTATATGTGTGTCTGGGAGGCCTGGCGTGCTGCAGTCCACGGGGTTGCAAAGAGTCAGACACGACTTAGCAACTGAGCAACAACCAAAAAATGTATGTCTGTGCTTTGTACAAAAAAAAAAAAAAAGGTGATATTATTTTACCTCCAAGAAGCAATTTGAAAACAATTTGAACCAATTTCTACCCTTTTGTGGGGTAGATGTTGCCCCCATTGAAAATTCGTGGCCTGGAAGGAAGGGAAAAGACTGCGGGATGTCTCTCATCCCTCCCAGACTCCATCTCAGCCCTGGTCAGGCTGAAAGGACCTCCCTTTACCACTAAGGATTCCCGCTGTGTCCCCCGCAGATCATGGAGCACTGTATCAAGCAGAATAACGCCATCGACATCTACCAGGAGTATTTTGACGACGAGGATGCGGTGGAGGTGACGGATGAGGCCCCCTCAGCTAAAACCATCAATGTTTTCAGGTACCTCTGTAGCCAGGCAGGTGCCTGGCCAACCTCTGTCACCCCTGTGGATGGGTGCTTCCAAGGGGACCCCTTACCCATCACTCCATGCCGTGGGGATAATGCCCTCTGTGCTCTGAGCTAAATAAGGGACAGAGCGATCAAATGCCCAGTAGATAAGTGGTCCCTACCTTGGAGGCAGGCCTGGTGGGTGGAAAGGGAGGAGAGAGTCCGTCTCAGGAAAGACTAAAGCAAATTTGCAAAGCTGAGTACACGTGTGGTCGATTCATACTGTGTGGGGAAGGGCCAAAGCACCAGACATCCGTGATCTGAATGCACTGTGAGCAAAAAAGCCCCTTGTCCCAAGCACTTGGGAGTCTGCCTGGAATAACCTCCAAGGACAGCAGTGTGACAGAAGCTTAGCCCAGAGACGTGTGTGAGATCACTGGATATTCACTGCAGCAGAGTGTGCACTAGCCAGAGATTGGGAGCACACTAAACCCATCAGTAGGGTCTGGTTCCGGCAATTCTGCTTTGTCCACACGCTGACTGAACGAATGAGGCAGCTCCTTAGGCGAGAGTTTCTGAGATTGCTGTGTGAAACCAAACCAAATCAAGATGCAGAACCGTGTGTAGAAAGCATTACTTTTTGTTTAAAATACACCTAGGTAAAGCAAGCTAAATGTCCAATGATAGATGAATGGATAAAGAAGATGTGGTACATATATCAGTTCAATTCAGTTCAGTCACTCAGTCCGACTCTTTGTGACCCCATGAATCGCAGCACCTCAGGCCTCCCTGTCCATCACCAACTCCCGGAGTTCACTCAGACTCACGTCCATCGAGTCAGTGATGCCATCCAGCCATCTCATCCTCTGTCGTCCCCTTCTCCTCCTGCCCCCAATCCCTCCCAGCATCAGAGTCTTTTCCAATGAGTCAACTCTTCACATGAGGTGGCCAAAGTATTGGAGTTTCAGCTTCAGCATCATTCCTTCCAAAGAAATCCCAGGGCTGATCTCCTTCAGAATGGACTGGTTGGATCTCCTTGCAGTCCAAGGGACTCTCAAGAGTCTTGGATATTACTCAACCACTAAAAAGAGGGAAATAGGGTCATTCTGTAGAGACGCGGGTGGTCCTAGAGTCTGTCATACAGAGTGAAGTAAATCAGAAAGAGAGAAACAAATATCGTATATTAACACACGTATGTGGAATCTAGAAAAACGGTAGAGATGAACCTCTTTTCAGGGCAGGAAAGTAGCGATGCAGATGTCAGAGCGGACTTGTGAACACGGTGCGGGGAGGGGAGGGCGGTGAAGCGGGAGACTGGGATTGACGTGTGTCCATGATCACGCGTAAAGCACTGGAAGCTCGGCTCGGTGCTCTGTGATGGCCTCGAGGGGTGGGAAGGAAGTCCAAAAGGGAGGGGATGTCTGTATACATGTAGCCGATCAATTCATCATACAGCAGAAACTAACACAATGCTGAAAAGCAATTATGCGCCAAAAAAGAAAATCAAATATACCTATGTATATGTGCATGTCTATGTGCATATATGTGTATGTACGTGTATACGTGCAGGTGTGTGTTCTCGAATATGCAGAGAAAACCTGTGACTTTGGAAGCCACTAACCAGCATCAAATGCCAACTCTAGGGGACTCATTTTGCCACCTGGAAAGTGTCTGACCCAGTCCGAGCACGACCAGCAAGGACTCTTCTGATCCAGGTCTGAGTCATGGTGGGCACTGCAGACTTCTAGCAGTGGGCATGCAAGAGAGGGACCAGGGCAGGGCAGAGGCCGTCTTCTCTGATGCCCCAGCCCTGCTGGAATCTGACCTTACGTATGGATACCCGAGAGGGCTGATGCATTAGAAATCATCACATCCAACCTCCACGTTTGACAGACGAGGAACCTGGCCCCAGGGAGGAGACGTGCTCAGGGCTGTCAGTGGGTGGGTGACCCAGCCAAGGACGGGACTCAACCTGTGCTGCTGCTGCTCTAGCCGAGCCCCCACGGAGGAGTGAAGTGGATGAGTCACACGACCAGAAACTTATTTCATTTCCCTCTTTTGTTCATTTCTTCCAATGACTCCCATGACGAAGTGTCAGCTTGGGATCATTACGTCTTTTTCTTTAGTTTCTGCTGCACAATGCAGTGAGTCAGCCATAGGTATGCACAGATCCCCTCCTTCTTGGAGCTCTCTGCCCCCGCCAGTACCATCCCTCTAGGCCATCACCGAGCTCCCCGTGCTGTGCAGCAGGCTCCCACTTGCCAGCTCCTTTACGCATGCTAGTCGCGGTGTGTATGTGTCAATGCCCTTCTCTCAGTTCCCCCCACCTTCCCCCTCTGAGTCCACATGTGGGGCCATTAAGTCTTTAATCCTTTTTCACTCTTACACATCGTCTCTCCCCTTTCATTTTTTGAAAGTGAAAGTGAAGTCGCTCAGTTGTGTCTGACTCTTTGCGACCCCGTGGACTGTAGCCCACCAGGCTCCTCTGTCCATGGAATTTTCTAGGCAAGAGCACTGGAGTGGGTTGCCATTCCCTTCTCCAGGAGATCTTCCCAACCCAGGGATCGAACCCAGGTCTCCCTCATTGTAGGCAGACGCTTTACCGTCTGAGCCACCAAATTGAGCTAATAATTTTTTGGCAGTTGTTTCTTTTCCCCGAAGAAAGAAAGAATTATTATTTGCAACAAGCAAGGAGAACATCTTGGATCTTTCCCAAAGCAGTCTCTCAAGCAGTTTTAGTCCCCAGAAAAACGGGTCAGGGAGTACAGAGAATTCCCACACGCTCAACCTCCTCCCACCCACAGGGCCTCTCCCCCCAGCAGCGTCTCCTGCCTCCCCCACCCCGTAGGTGGGACGTTTGTCACATCAGAGCGCAACACTGACATCGTTACGCCCTGTCCTTAGTCCACTCAGGCTGCCGTCTCAAAATACCATCACTTGGGTGGCCTACGAACAACTGAAACTCATCCCTCATCACTCTGGGGGATGCAAGTCTGAGCGCGGGGTGCCAGTAAGGTCAGAGTCTGTGTCTCTTGAGGACTCTCTTTCTTTTTTTTTTTTTAACTGCTTCTCGAAACTTGTGCGATCTTAGTTCCCTGATCAGGGATTGAATCCAAGCCTGCAGCAGAGAGAGCACCAAGTCCTGACCACTGGATGTTTCAAAATTCTCACTGCCCGATTTTTATTAATAATTCAGAGACAGCCGCCTTCTTGCTGAGAACTCACAAGACAGAAAGGGTGAGGGTCTCCCTCGACCCTCTTTTGTAAGGGCACTGATCCCATTCAGAGGGGCTCCACCCTCACAGCCTAATCACCTCCCAAAGGCCCCACTTCCGGATACCAGCACACTGGAGATTAGGCTTCAACACAGGAGGTTTGAGGGGATGTGCTCAGCCTCCAGCACACCCCGAGTCTGTAGTTCACATTAGGGTTCCCTCTTGGTGTCATAGATGCCAATACACGGAATACTTTCGTTGCCCTGAAAGTCCCCTGTGTTGACATAGGAAAAAAAAATGGTTACCAAAAGGGAAAAGGGGGAGGATAAATCAGAAGTCTGGGATTAATAGATACACACAACTATATGTAAATAAATAAATAACAAGGACCTGCTATACAGCACAGGGAATTATATTCACTATCTTGTGCGCTCAGTCGTGTCCAACTCTTTGCAACCCCATGACTGTAGCCCACCAGGCTCCTCTGCCCATGGGATTTCCCAGGCAAGAATACTGGAGTGAGTTGCCATTTCCTACTCCAGGGAATTTTCCTGACCCAGGACTGAACCCGTGTCTCCTTCGTCTCCTGCATTAGCAGTTGGATCCTTTATCACTGAGCCACCTGGGAAGCCCCTGAATATCTTGTAATAACCTAAATGAAAATGAATCTGAAAAAAAAATGTGTATATGTATTTCCTTTGCTGCACATATGAAACTAACACTGTAAATCAACATATTTCAATTAAAAAAAAGAAATCCTCTGTGGTCCCAGTGGCTAGGACTCCAAACTCCCAACGCATGGGGCCCAGGTTCAATCCCCGGTCAGGGAACTAGATCCCT
>NW_011494943.1:6260822-6261349 GCF_000754665.1 Bison bison bison
TTCTGCCCTCTCACCCTCCTCTTAAGGGACCCCCAGGAAATTAAGCGGCCAGCCACACACGTCTCCTGGCATCCCGATGGCAACAGGAAGTTGGCAGTGGCGTATTCTTGCTTGAACTTTCAACGGGCGCCCGAGGGCATGAGCAACGAATCGTACATCTGGGACCTGGGTGAGGCGCAGAGGGGTCTAGGGACCCGGGAAGGAGAGGGAGCCGGGCAGAGGCCAGCGAACGCTCGGGGGGAGGTGGAAGAAGCGGGCCTGTCGGGGGGCTGGTCCCGCGCCGGGATCCCAGGAGCCTGGAGGAAGCCAAGATCTTGTCCTGTCCCTGCCTGGGTTCAGATGCAGTCAAGCGAAGCCACAGCAGAAGCAGGAACTCCCTTCATTTCCAGATCCTGAATCAGGGCATTCAAGACCAGACCTGGAGTCCCAATTCTGGGCCCCTGAAGAGCATATCAGAGAGTCCCCAGCAGTCTGAGAAGGGACCCAGGAGGAGGGAAGGGGAACCCCCTGGCCTGGCTGTCCGGGCA
>NW_011494943.1:6261449-6262152 GCF_000754665.1 Bison bison bison
GTAACAAAAATATATTTTTAAAATCCCCTGTATTTTACCTATTTCTCCCTCCCTGCCCCTAAACCCTTGGCAACAACTGTGGTTGTGCCTTTTCCAGAATGTCGTATAGTTGGAACCACACAGCATATAACCTTTTCAGATGGGTTTCTTTCTCTCAGCAGTGTGCGTTAAGTTTCCACCATGTCTTTTCATGGCTTGATAGCTCATTTCTTTTCATTTCTTTTTAATGCTGAGTAATAACAATGTTGAATGTACCACAATTTATCCACTTACCTACTGAAGGGCATCTTAGTTGGTTCCAGATTTTGGCAGTTGCAAATACTACTGCTATAAACCTCTGCATGCAGCCTTTTGTGTGAACAGAAGTTTTTGATTCAATTGGGCAAATACCAAAGAGCCAGATTCTTCATCTTCCCTCATAGTTTAATATTAATGAGAGCTCAAGCCTCAGGCTCAGAACTTTCAGCAAATGAAGACATCAGACCGAAATTTAAAATTTTATTTCCATTCTCTCTTTTTTTTATTAGTTTTTCTTTGTGGTTGTGAGATCAGTTTTCCAATTAAGGGAGTCCTGAAGGCTTTGTTTTTAAAGTAAATTTCTCCTAGTGAATATTTAAAGACGTTTGAATTCTTTTAAGAAAAAAAATGAGCAAATATGAATAGGAAGTCTGGGGAGCCAGACACTCTGGTCTTCTGCCCTCTC
>NW_011494943.1:6262252-6270816 GCF_000754665.1 Bison bison bison
TGGACCCAGGAGGAGGCAAGGGGACCCCCCTGTCCTGCCTGTCCGGGCACTTGTCCCTAATTCCTGGCCAGTAGGGCAGTGTGTCCACCCGGGAGCAGGGACCACTCTGCTCACTGCACCGGCAGAGCCTGGCAGGGGCCAGGTGACGGGGGCTCCACGCTCTCAGACGTCGCTCGTCGCTGTCATCGTGAAAATGAACATTAGCTCTTAGTAGCGGTGTGCGTGCCGAGCACGGAGCTGAGCACTTTCCACTTTTGAGCCGCTCAGCGAACTCTTTCTGCCCCCCGTGGGCTGACATTATTGTCTCTCCATCATTCTCTCTGCTGTACAGACAGGGCAACTGGTTCACAGAAATCATGGGAGAGTCAGCGTTTTGTAAAAGCCTTAGGGTCAAAACCTCATTTTATACCGACCTGGGAGATGGATTAGAATGACAGTCACACACACACATACACACTTGATTCCCAAAAAATAACATCTGTAGAAGAGCCTCTAGGGCTAGAGGCTGGTCACTGAGGACCAGAGGTTGCAGCCTGGAGAGGGGCTTCCTAGCTTTGCCTCACCGCCCCCGACCTGGACAAGGGGTTGAATTGTTTGACTCTGTCCTTTTCTTTCCAGGTCTGGTAGTATATATATATTTTTGTTCTGTCTTATAGAAAACCCCAACAGGCCAGAAATCACCCTAAAGCCGTCTTCTCCTCTTGTCACCTTGGAGTATAACCCCAAAGATTCCCACGTGCTCCTGGCAGGCTGCTACAACGGGCAGATCGGTAAGGAAGGACTTCCCCCACCACCACCCGGGTGCTTAACCAGGTTCCAGCCCAACCTCTCCCGGGCTCTGAGGCAGCCAGGCTCCGCTGCGGTCCAGCCAGGGTCCACCTGCCAGACCAGGCTTGCTGTGGAGGACAGAGTCGGGGTGGGAGGGTACTTCCTGAAGCTTTCCGGCGTCAAGGTGAGACAAGTTTTGCTGCTGCCTCATCAGTGTCTTCCGGAGAAGGCGATGGCACCCCACTCCAGTACTCTTGCCTGGAAAATCCCATGGATGGAGGAGCCTGGTGGGCTGCAGTCCATGGGGTCACTAAGAGTTGGAAACAACTGAGCAACTACACTTTCACTTTTCACTTTCATGCATTGGAGTGGGAAATGGCAACCCACTCCAGTGTTCTTGCCTGGAGAATCCCAGGGACGGGGGAGCCTGGTGGGCTGCTGTCTATGGGGCCGCGCAGACTGAAGCGACTTAGCAGCAGCAGCATCAGTGTCTTCATTTGTAAAAGTTCAAGTGAGTCTGAAGTTCATTCAAAATTAAAGGTTAAGAAAAAGTACAGGTCGAGTAAAGTCAAGGAACATTTACTGCACCTACCCTGGACCAGGGCTTCCCTGGTGGCTCGGAAGGTAAAGAATCCACCTGCAATGGGAGAGATGTGGGTTCGATCCCTGGGCGGGGAAGATCCCCTGGAGGAGGGCATGGCCACCCACTCCAGTGTTCTTGCCTGAAGAAGCCCACGGACAGAGGAGCCTGGCGGGCTACGGTCCATGGGGTTGCAAAGAGTCAGACACGACTGAGCGACTAAGCACACAGCATTCCCTGAGCCAGGCTAAGGCAACTAGAGGCAAAGGCTGGTGAGATCACTGGGGAGGTCCATCTCGGGAGAGGCGGTCAGGAGAGCCTACCTGACACGGTGGGTAACGTGTGCTAAGTCGCTCGGTCCTGTCCCTCCGACCTCATGGACTGCAGCTGTTTAGGCTCCTCTGTCCATGGGATTCTCCAGGCAAGAATACTGTAGCGGGTTGCCATTTCCTTCTCCAGGGGATCTTCCCAACCCAGGGTTAGATCCTGCGTCTCTTGTGTCTCCTGCATTGTCAGGTGGGTTCTTTACCACCAGCGCCACCTGGGAAGCCCTTATATATGGTGATGAGTGTGAGTAATACCAGCCGTACAGAGTGACTGGAGAAGTGGTTTTTCCTCTTCTTCTTCTTTTTTTTTTTGAAAGTGTTTGTGAAGAGTTGATATTCATTCTTCCTTAAATATTTGGTAGAGTTCACCAGTGAAGCCGTCTGGTCCGAGGATTTTCCTTATTGGTGGTTTTAAAAGAGAAAATTCAACCTCTTTATGTGTTACAGGTCTTCTCGTGTTTTCTGTTTCTTCTTGGATCAGTTTTGATAGCTTGTGTTTTTCTAGAATTTTCGTGTTTCGTCCAGGTAATCTAATTTGTTGGGATGTAATCGTTCATTCTCTTATAGTCATTTCATTTCTGTGTGGTTGGCAGTAACGTTTCCTGTTTCTTTCCTGATCTTAGTAATTTGAGTGTTCTGTCTTTTTCACTTGGTCAGTCTAGATAGGGGTTGGTAAAGTTTGTTTTCTTTTCAAAGAACCAACTTTATGTTTTGTTTTATTGATGTTTCCAAGTTGGTTTTTGTTCTCCATTTCATTTATTTCCACCCTAATCATTATTATTTCCTTCCTTATGCTTACTTTGGGTTTAACTTGTTCTTCTTTTTCTAAATTTCTTAAAGTAGAAGGTTAGATTATCGATTTGAGATTTTTAAACATACAGATGTTTAAAGTTATAATTTCCCTCTAAGCACTGTTTTAGCTACACTAAGTTTTCGTATGTTGTGTTTCCATATTCGTGCATTTTGTATTTTCTAATTTCCCTTTGATTTCTCCTTTGACCCACGGGTTATTTAGAAATATGTTGTTTGCTTTCTATATATTTGTAAACTTTCCACTTTTCCTTCAGTTACTGGTGTTCCTAGTTTTATTCTATTATGGTAAGAAAAGATACCTTTTGTGATTTCAGTCTTTAAAAATCTGTTGAGACTTGTTTTATGGGATCTGTCCTGGAGAATATTCCACGTGCACTTGAGACGAATGTTTCCTGCCTGTTGCCATCTACAGCCAAAAACTTTCGCAGACTTTCCTGGAAGCCTCTGTGCGCGTTTGAGCACACTTTCAGCACATAGCCGGGCAGTTGTCAGTTTTGCCTTAGCCGCCCCACCGAGCCTGCAGGTCAGCCAGAGGTGAGAGCTGAGGGCCTCCCAGTTCTTCCAGTACTTGGGCCACCTGATGTGAGCATCTGACTCACTGGAAAAGACAGTGATGCTGGGAAAGATTGAGGGCGGGAGGAGAAGGGGGCGACAGAGGGTGAGATGGTTGAATGGCACGGTGATGCCAGTGCCAAACTCAACAGACATGAGTTTAAGCAACCTCTGGGAAACAGTGAAGGGAGTGAATAGTGAGGGAAATAACGAAGCCTGGGTGCTGCAGTTCACGGGGTCACAAAGAGTCAGACGTGACTGAACAGCAGCAAAGGTGTGCGCACAGCCCCGGGAGCTTCTAGTTTCCCGGGAGCACATCAGAGCTTTTCAAAACCCCTATGGACCGCTCACTCTCCGGCTTTGCCTTTGAAGCTTTTCGGTTAGCCTACTGTTTGCCCCACCTGTTATCCACCACTTCCGGACGCTGCAGAGTTAATCAGTTGCCTGCAATTTTAACTATTTTCAAGACAGACTTGTTAAAAAGACCCTTTTCCCTGGGCAAGCTCTGAGTCAAGCTGAATACAGACAACTTTGCAAACGGGGAGGGGGTCTTCCAGGGAACCCCTAGACAGGTCAAACAGCAACAACTCTTTGAGTAGGAGACTTTGAAAGAGCTCCAGCTCCATTCTGCTCCATCCTGTGGCTGCCAAGATATTGGGTTTTTAACAGGAAGGCAGAGAGTTATTTTTCAAGGCTATCATAGAACCGGAGATTATAGCATCTTAACTGGGGCAAGCCAAAATGCAACAAAACTTACTGTTCTTATCAAGACTCAGCTATTTTTCTTGAATAAACACTCTGATTTGCGGCCAGCCTTTGGCTAATTTCCGGAGTTCTGAAAAAGTTGATTCTGATCATCGATTTTGCCAACATTCTCATGGCTTTTATGGAAGAGAGAATTCTCAGAGGTCCTTGCTCTGCTATTTTTGCTGGTGGGACACCCAGAAAACTGATGTTTAGATCCCATGTGAACTCAGAAGAAACCCGTCTCCATGGCCCTGAAGTTTCCTGCCTTCTGGCCACCCCTGGCCTTGGAATAGCGAAACTCTTAATCCTCCTGTTTGCGCCCCAGGCCGGACTCAACCAGGCATGATGAGGGGTCCCCTTCTGTCCAGGAGTAGGAGCTAGAAGGGCTGGGAAACTTCCCAGAAACTCTACACGGTCAGGATGCCTCCTGGCCTCCTGAGACGTCTGACCTCCCTCTTAGACCTGCTGCCCCCACCTCCAGGGAGCCCCTCTGTGATGAAATAGAAGTGGATTCCCATCAAGTGAAAATGTCAGTCGCTCAGTCGTGTCCGACACTTTGTGACTCCATAGACTGTAGCCCGCCAGGCTTCTCTGTCCATGGGATTCTCCAGGCAAGGATACTTGAGTGGGTTGCCATGCCCTCCTCCAGGGAATCTTCCCCACTCAGGAATTGAACCCGTATCTCTTATATGTCCTGCACTGGCAGGCGGATTCTTTACCTCTAGTGCCACCAGGGAAGCCCATCAATCTCCCTGCAGCTTTATCTGGGTGCTGGCGCTCTGAAAGACAGAAACAGAGTCACTTGGTCGTGGTTTATTCAGGAGCCCTGCCTTGCTCATCACTCCTAACCCCCTTCAGTGGTTTTCTTTGCCAGCCCAGACCAGCCCAGGCTCTTGGGCTCTGCTGTCTATGAGAAAGACACAGTGGGACCTGCCCTCAAGCGCTGCTTTGCCGGAGCAGAGCAAGCTGAGCTAAGAAAACCTATTTCTGGGCCAGACTGGTGCAGGGCCAAATGCCTTAGACTTGGATTCCATAAATCGAGATTTATGGATCATGATTCTGTTGTTGTATTACAAAACCAGCTTTCCTAGAAACAGCTCTGAGTAACAGGGTGGATCCTCACTACACACTCGTGGGAAAATGAAGACAGAATCCATCAGGACAGAAAAATGTATATAGATAAGCGTTGAGTCTTTCTTGGTAAAGCAGAAGAGATGAAGTCCTAATAATGAATCCAGAGAAAGGATAATCTCCCTCTGTGAGTTTCTTTTCCGGTCAGCAGCAGCAGAGGTACAGAGGCAAAAAGGGGATGAATGAATCCAACAGGAGAGATTTGCCTAAGTGTTTTTACTTTCCCCAGGATGGAGGTGCTCCTCTCTCTTTCCCTGCCTCCCTCCATCCTGAAGCTCCTCCTCGATCTTAGTTCCTCCTCACTTCCTCCAGGAAGCCTTCCCTGACTGCCTCCCTGTGTCTCCCCCTGGAGCAATCACAGCACAGGCTGTAACTTGGCAGATTTCCCTTCCTGTCTCCTAAGGACTGTGCCTGTCTGAGTCCCAGTGGCTTCCCCAGGGCCCAGCGTGATGCTCACTACATGTTAGGGGCCCTGATGGAACGAATGAAGCGAGCTTCAGGGGCTGGTAGGAAACTCAGGCTGGTTTGAACTTAGCCCTGATTCTTAAAAAAGCCCCGTACCTGTCAAACCAAGACAAGCAGCATCCCCCGATCCCGTGCTCCCTGCGCTAAGACAGGAAGCCTGTATCCCCAGCACTCACTACCCCCTCGTCTCCTTCCCCACCAGCCTGCTGGGACACGCGGAAGGGCAGCCTGGTGGCAGAGCTGTCCACCATCGAGTTCAGCCACCGAGACCCTGTGTACGGCACCATCTGGCTGCAGTCGAAGACGGGCACAGAGTGTTTCTCGGCATCTACGGACGGGCAGGTACGAGCGCTGGAGGGGCAGGGAGTGGGGAGCAGCAGTGGTCACACGGTCCCCCATCGGGGTGCTTCCTTTTGCATTTTATTGTAAAACTGAGCAATAGGTAAAGATGAGTGTGGAACACAAGCCTAAAGGTACAGGAGGGCAGGCGGTGAAGCCCGTCCTCCCCGCCGCCTTCAGCCTCCCAGTCCCCCTTCCTGTGGCGCCCGCTTACATCAGCCTCTCCGTCTGCCTCCAGGCTCGGTGTCCGCATACAAAGCAGACGTGTGCATCTCTGCACTCTTCCTGCGCACCTTGCACATTGATTTGCACTTGATGTTTTTCATTCGGCATGTCTCAAAGATGATTTTATATTTCATAAAGTGCTGCCCCCTGCCTGTTAAGGACTTAATAAATTATGGATATGCTGTAATTTATTTAAGTGGATTTTAATAGTTTGTAGTTACCCAAAATATAGCCAAGAGTGTGTTGGAGGGGTTGAATTTTTTTGTTGGAGTATAATTGCTTTACAATGCTGTGTTAGCTTCTGCTGTACAACAGAGTGGCTCTGCCACATGGATACATATATCCCCTCCCTCTTGAGCCTCCCTCCAGCTCACCCGCCGAAGTCATCACAGCACCAAGCTGTGCATCCTGTGCTATTTGGCAGGTTCCCACCAGCTATCTAGTTTACACGTGGCAGTGCATTTATCCCAGTTCGTCCCATCCTCCCCTTTCCTGCCAATGCCCACACGTTCCTTCTCTACGCCTGCATCTCTGTTCCTGCCCTTCAAACAGGCTCATCTGTACCATTTTCTCCCTAAATTCCACATACATGCGTTAATATACGATACTTGTCTTTCTGCACAGAGTGTATTTGCATATAGATTACCGCATACCCATGAAGCATACGCATACACTCTGCATACACATACGTTCCTGGCAGTGGAATTTATGGGTCAAAGCATATGTGCGTTTTGAATGTTGCTATATATTGCCATATCGTGAGGGGTCTTTAAGGATACAGACTCCAGGGCCCACACCTGGCAGTTTTCACTCAGTAGGTCTGTGGTGAGGCCGCCTGCTTCTGGATTTTAGGGAGCTTGCCCAGGACTGATGATCAGACAGGACTACGGACCAGAAGAGCAATTCTCAAAACACGCCTGTTCCCTCGGTTGCTGGGTGTCTGACACCCACTGTCTGGCCCCGGGAAGGTGGAGGGGGTAAGAATTGTGGGACTCCAGGCCTCAAAGTTGGCTCCTCCTCCCATCAGGTCATGTGGTGGGACATCCGGAAGTTGAGCGAGCCCACCGAGGTTGTCATCATGGACATCACCAAAAAGGAGCATCTGGAGAATGCCTTGGGGGCCATCTCCCTGGAGTTCGAGTCCACTCTGGTGGGTGTCCCCTGCTCTCCCTTTCCCACCTTCCATGGCCGGGGCAGCCAGAGCCGAGGGCAGGCCCGTGGCTGCTGTGTCAGACAATCGTGCGCCCCAGGCTGCTTCTTACCTTGTGCTCTCGACGGTCCTCTGTGGGCCTCCTAGACCTGTGTGGTCTTTGCAACCACTTTCCAGCAGGGGGCAGCAGAGTAGAGGCAGAAAGCCCCTTTAATTCACCAAGTTCCCATTTGGCCAGTGTCCCTGCTGATCAGAAGGTGAGCTTTCTGACTGCACGGGATTCCAGAGACGCTCCATGCTGTAAGAAGAGCCCTGTCCAGGATTAGCATCCAGACCCCAGGCTCTGTCTCTGTCCCTGACTCATGTCCTCATGTGGGGCCCTGGGCTGGCAGCTCACCCGCTGGGGGGAAAGACGAGATGTTGGAGAGGAAAATGAGATCAGAGGAGGCTCCTGGGCAAACTGATGATGGCATTTAGTAACTGAGGAGGAGCAGCAAAAAAACTGCAAAGCAGAGGGCTTCCCTGGTGATCCAGTGGCAAAGAATCCACCTTCCAATGCAGGAGACGCGGGTTTAATCCCTGGTCCAAGACTAAGATCCAATATGCCACAAGGCAACTAAGCCCACACACCGCAACTCCTGAGCCCGAGTGCTGCACCTAAGACCCAACACAGCCAAATAAATAATCTAAAACAATAGAAGGAAAATAAATAAGAAACAGTGGCTTCCCAGACGGCTCAGTGGTAGAGTCCACCTGCCAATGCAGGAGACTCAGGTTCGATCCCTGATCTGGGACGGTCCCACGTGCCGCGGAGCAGCTAAGCCCGGGTGCCACGATTATTGGGCCTGCGCTCCAGAGCCTGGGAGCTGCTACCGCTGAGCCCACCCGCTGCAACTGCCGAAGCCCGCGTGCCCTGGAGCCCGTGCACCACCACGAGAGACGCCGCTGCGGTGAGAAGCCCACACACCGCAACGAAGAGTGGGCCGCGATCGCCACAACCAGAGAAAGACCCGAGTGACAGCGAAGACTCAGCACAGCCAAAAATAAAACATAATGAGAAGAAACAGCGAAGCAGTCCTGTGGATGTGTCCAAGGAGGGAGGCTTCTGGAAGCTCAAATGAAGATTCCCTCCAAAGCAGTAAAATGACCTTCCCAGATGGCTCCTGGCCTGACCCCCTCCTGGGATCGCCACTGGTTTGCCTCCAGGCCGACGTCATTCCCAGGCCCTTAGGAGGTTGACAGGCTCTGGCCTCACCCTTGCCCTGGGAGCCCCTCCCCCACCCCAACTGGGGGATGAATGCGGTGGGGGAGGTGGATGACAACTTTCCTGGACATCCCCCACCCCCCAAGCCCCGGGCTCTGTGGGGAGGACTCAGAAAAGGTTCTGTCCTGGAATCAGAGACTTCTAGGCCGAGTGCTAGACGCAGTGACCACACCATCGCTGGTCCCCACTTGCCCCCGCCTTGTC
>NW_011494943.1:6270919-6283397 GCF_000754665.1 Bison bison bison
AGCTTGTGTAATCACCCATGACCGTCTTGTAAGCTAATGGGATTAGCATTATCCCAACTTTGCAGATACACAAAATGAGTCTTAGTGGGGAGGTGAGTCACGTGCTCCAGAGCAGGGAGCAACTGGGGCTCAAACCCAGGGCTCTGGCTGCAGGGCGGAGCTCTCCACTCTCACCCCCACCGAGGGGCCCCGGAGCTGGCGTTCTCCCTTACTTTTCTGGGCCTCTCAAGCTTTCTCTCTTCACTTTCCTTTAACGCTCCCCCCGACCCCATTTATGGAACTTCCCCGATGGCTCAGCAGATAAAGAATCCTCCACCAATGCAGGGGACACAGTAGACGTGGGTTTGATCCCTGGGTCGGGAAGATCCCCTGGAGGAGGAGATGACAACCCACTCTAGTGTTCTTGCCTGGAGAATCCCCCGGACAGAGGAGTCTGGCGAGTACAGTCCATGGGGTCACAAAGTCGGACGCAACTAACACACGCACGCGTGAACAGACCACAGTTTGTTTTTCCATTCATACGGACACTTGGGTGGCTTTTACCTCTTAGCTGTTGTGAGTAAAGATGCTCTGGAGGGACTTGCCTGGTGGTGCAGTGACTAAGACTCTGAATTCCCAACGCAGAGCCCAGGCTCAATCCATGGTCAGGGAACTAGATCCTGCATGCCCCAACGAAGACCCAGCACAGCCAAATACATTTTAAAAAACAAAGCAAAGAGCAAACAACCAAAAAAGTCCAGCAACAATCATTAGACATGGATGTACAATGAAGCCGGGTTTGCAGTGAGTAGAAGCCGGAGGCTGGAGGGGGCTCTTCTGGACTCATGGGACACAGTGTTCATTCAGTCATTAACTTCGTGTGTAAACAGACATTCAGGATCTTTTTTTGGCAAAATGCTTGGTGCACACATGATGCTGCGTGAGGGGCTGGTGATGCAGCTCTAGGGAGCAGATGACTGGGGGCTTCATCACTCGTGGGGCCCTTGAGCAGGTGCTAAAGAAGGGTGGGATCTGCTCAAGCTGATCAACAGTGGGGGCGGCCCCCCAAAAGGGGCGGGGCACAGCTCAAGCAGAGGCTTAAACCAAAGGCCCTTTCAGCACCTTTGGGTCCCCACCCCGCTGGTCCCACCACTCTGGCCCCGGAAAGCCGCTCTCCCTGCCAGCTTAACCCTGAGCTGATGTTTCTTGGAGCCTTCCACTCACACGTCACCCCCTCCACAGCCGACCAAGTTCATGGTGGGCACCGAGCAAGGCGTCGTCATCTCCTGCAACCGCAAGGGCAAGACGCCGGCCGAGAAGATCGTGTGCACCTTCTCAGGCCACCATGGCCCCATCTACGCCCTGCAGAGAAACCCATTCTACCCAAAGAACTTCCTGACCGTCGGCGACTGGACCGCCCGCATCTGGTCAGAGGACAGCCGGGAGTCGTCCATCATGTGGACCAAGTGAGGGGAAGATTGGGGCAGGAGAGGGGTGCCGGGGCCCGGGGCTGGACGGGACAGGGGGGCTCAGCCCAGGGGGGCTCTGAGCCTCTGTGTCTCCACCCATAAAAACGGAGAAAACGTTTCTCTCCAAACATCCAAGCTAATGCTTGGAAATAGCTTGATTCAGCGACTTCAGAAAGGGAATAAGCTTCAAACTGCCCACTCGTCTGTTGATGGACGTTGAGGCTGTTTCCATATCTTGACGATTGTGAATAATGCAGCAGTGAGCACGGAAGCGGAGCAGGTGTCTCTTAAAGACGCTGCCTTCAATTCCTTTGGATAAAGACCCAGAAACGGGGGGCTTCCCTGGCAGTCCAGAGGTTAAGACTCTGTGCTTTCAGTGTAGGGGATGTGAGTTTGACCCCTGGTCAGGGAACTAAGATCCTACATGCTTCGCAGCCAAAAAAAAAAAAAGACCCAGAAACAGGATTGAGGACCTTCCATACTGTTTTCCACGGTGGTCGCACCAATTTGCATTCCCACCAACAGTGCACAAGGGTTCTCGTTTCTCCACATCCTCACCCACACTCATCTTTGGCTTTTCTAATAATTTAGCCGTCCTCACAGGTGTGAGGTGATATCTCACTGTGGTTTTGGTTATCTGCCTCCAGTGATTAGTGATGTCGAGCATCTTTTCACATACCTGTTAGCCATTTGTTTGTCGTCTTTGAAGAAATGTCTGTCCGTGTCCTTTGCCCGCTTTTTTAATTGGGTTGTTTTATTTTGTTGTGCCATTGAGTTGTATGAGTTCCTCCTCTATTTGGGGTGTTAAACCTTTATTACATATCTGGTTTGCAAATATTTCCCCCCATTCCTTAGGTTGCCTTTTCGTTCTCTTGACTGTTTCCTTGGCTCTGCAGGAGCTTTTTAAGTAGATACAATCCCACGTACTTGTTTTTGCTTTTGCTGCTTATGCTTTTGGTGCCAAATCCAAACATTCATTGCCAAGGCCACTGTCAAGGACCTTTTACTCTATGTTTTCTTCTAGAAGCTTTATGGTTTCAGATCATATGTTTAAGTCTTTAGTTCATTGTGAGTTCATTTTTGTATGTAACATAAGGGTCCAGTTTCATTTTTTGCTGTAGAAATCTTTGAAAATCGAGGTTAAATCAAGTAGGCAGTATAGCCCTCTCTTCATCTGAATAGCGTGAACATTTCTGGGCAGATTTTCCTTCCTCCAACTCCTTTTCAAGTGAGTCTCATGGCCGGGGGACCGGGCCCAGGCCTGTGCCCTTGAGTTAGGTATAGAGAAACACCAGAGCCCTTTGCAGTGCAAACTATGAACCATGGCTGGTGAGGCTGGCATGGCCAGAAGTCAGACACCAGGAAGAACTTCCGGGCTGAGACCCAGGAGCCGGGGAGGAGCTGGATGAGCAGGGTCTCAGCTCAGCAGGCTCTCCCTGCATCCCACTCCCTCTGTGGTCCCTGACCGGAGGTCCTGGCTCCCTACAGGTACCACATGGCTTATCTCACTGATGCCGCCTGGAGCCCCGTGAGGCCGGCAGTTTTCTTCACCACCAAGATGGACGGGACCTTGGACATCTGGGACTTTGTGTTCAAGCAGTGCGACCCTGCCCTCAGCCTGAAGGTCACGTGCACCCCCCTCCCGGTGCATCCACGCCCTCAGAAGCCTGGCGTTTCCTCCCGCCAGGCCTGTTCCGGCCAAGCCTGGGCCGAGCCAGCCTCCCAGCTGAGCCAGCCTTATCTTATCAGCAGAGGTGGGGCAGAGACCTGCAGGCTCGGGCCCTGGGAAAGAGCAGGGCTGGGGAAACTGCAGAATGAAAAGGGCTCTGGAAGGCCTTCCCTGGCAGTCCAGTGGTTAAGACTCTGCCCTCCAATGCAGGGGGCACAGGTTCGATCCCTGGTCGGGAAACTAGGGTCCACGTGCCTATCTGTGTGGCCATAAAAAAAAGAAAGAAGTGAGGCTGGACTGAGGGGGTGGGTGTGGTGGGCGGGGTATGGTGGGAGATGAGGCTGGAGTGAAGGGTGTTGCAACCGACTTGAGGGTGTGGACACCCTCCTGTGGGCTGAGGCTGGGGTCCCCATCGGTCGGGGAAGTCCCCAGGGGTGTTTGAATGGGGCTGCCGGCTTAAGCCTCCCCAAGAACCAGATGACCAGATGAGCAGAGGGTGACGTGGCTCCCCCGGGTCTGCCTGGCCCTCCAGCAGGTCTGTGACGAAGCCCTCTTCTGCCTCCGAGTGCAAGACAATGGGTGCTTCATTGCCTGCGGCTCCCAGCTGGGGACGACCACGCTGCTGGAGGTCTCCAACGGGCTGTGCACCCTCCAGAGAAATGAGAAGAACACGGCTTCCTCGGTAGGTGTGGGCCCCCGGCGAGGCGGGCACACTGGCTCCGGTCCTGGCCTGGCCCCCGGCCGAGCGGGCCGGTCAGCGCTTCCACCGCCTCCTGGGAAGTGGGTGGACATTCGGGGGTGGGTCAGGGAACGGGCCTGAGAAATGGGTATTGGCCGTGTCTGAACCCGCCCAGGCTTCACCACTCAGGAAGTCCAGCAGCCCTGAGCAAGTCTCTTGACTTCTCCAGGCTTCAGGTTTCTTCAGCTGCAGATTCAAGCGGTGTGACTCGGTCTTTTTGTCTAGTTGTAAACAGTATACATTTGGGGCAGCCGAGCCTGTCTGAGGAAGGCTTAGCTGATACCAATGGTGAAGCAGCTAGAAGGGACTACTCGGGGGAAGGGGATGCTGGGGCGCTGAGATCCGTCACCCTGGCCTGGAGTCCTGAAGACGCCTCCCCAGAGCCATGGGGTACCCAGAGGGGTTGAAATGCCCTGGTGTTGAGATCCTGGGAGGCCCTCCTGGCTCCGCCTGAGTGTGCGGTCCCACCACTGAGCTGGTCCTCCGGGGGCCCAGGGACACCGCCTTGTACACCCCCAGAGAGCATGCTTCACACCGGCGTCAGGCGCTTGGTACTCCTTGGACCCGCGTGACTTGGCATCCCTGCTCCCCTCCTCCCAGCCCCAGTATTTAGCCCCCGCTTTCTTGCCATCAGCCCGGAGCAGGGCTCTGTGGGGCTGCCTTGAGCAGAGTGATGGGAGCCCGCTGGCCCCTCTGTGCTGGGAGCCGGGGCCAGCCCACCCGCCGCTCCCACGGCCTCCCTGTCCCTGTGCCCCAGATATTCGAGCGCGAGACGCGGCGGGAGAAGATCCTGGAGGCGAGGCACCGCGAGATGCGCCTGAAGGAGAAGGGCAAGGCCGAGGGCCGGGACGACGAGCTGAGGGACGAGCCGCCCATCTTGAACCTGGAGGAGCTGGTCACCAAGGCCGAGGAGGAGTTCTTCGACATCATCTTCACGGAGCTGAAGAGGAAGGAGGCGGAAGCCATGAAGAAGCAGCCCAAACCTGTAGGGGCCTCGCGCGGGGGCTCGGGGTGGGCTGGGCAGGAGGGAGCCATGGGGCCCCGGCTGCCTGCCTGCTGACCTCCTGGGCAGCTTCGAGAAAGTGGCCCCACCAGGTGGACCTTCCTTTGTCCATCTGGCAAATGGGGAGAGTGACTTCCTTCCTCCTGGGGAATTCTAAGTCTCCAAACAGGCTTCTGGCTCCCTGAGCTTCTCGGAATCCTCTGCCCACACCCCAGAGGGCACCTTGAACTCCATGCAAGTGACCAACTGGATGAGGCAGGGCTACATGAGCCATGAAAGGAGAGGGGGCCTGGAGGCCTGGAGGGTGCAGAGGGGGCTGTGAGGTCCGTGGTGACCCCACCTAGCATGAGGGGGTGAGACTGGTCCTGAGCTCGGCCATCCACGCAAAAAAGTCGGCCCAACTTACAGTCGACCAGACAGCGGCATCCAGCCGTGGCCCTGTGCCAAAGCACTTTCTCGCTGTGTCACCTGGGCTGGTCACTTCACGTCTTAATTCCTTCATTTCCATCTGGAACAGAAGGAGGCTGAGTGAGGAAGGTGGTGTCTGGTCACCTTCCAGGCCCTTCTGGGTACCAGGGGGCAGAGGAAGGAAAAGATGTGGTCTGCCTAGACCATTACCTTCAGGGGCCCAGGGATAAGATGCTAAGATGCGAAAGAGTAAAAGCCCAGCGTGCCAGGGAGAAGAACAAGTGAGCGTGGAGCAGCGTCTGCCCTTGTCGGCAAGATTGGCTGCCTTGTTAGGGGAGGAAGGAAAACGCTCAGAGCAGCTCAAGGGACTTGCCTGGCGGATCCAGTGGTTAAGACTCCACGCTTCCACTGCAGGGGCTGCAGCTTCTATCGCTGGTCAGGGAACTAAGATCCCACATGCCACTCAGCCAAAAAAAAAAAAGTATTGAGAAGTTCGAGACTGTGACAACAGAGCGCGGAAGCAGGGGTGAGGCCATCACCGGCCCATGAAGCCAGCCCCCAGCAGCAAGAGGGGCTGGGTGGCCAGTCCTCAGGCAGTAAGGGAGTGGCCAGGTCTGAAGGTGGGTGAGCATGCGGAGGAGCTGCTGGGTCCATCTCATGACTGCTCCCCGCATCTGTCTCCCTGTCGCTGCGTCTCGAGACAGGTAGTGACTTCTGTGGGTGCATTTTGCATCTGGAAATAGTCAGATCTGGGCGGCCTTATTCTCACACCATCTGGTGATCCGGGGCAGGGGTGGGGGGGATCAAGGCGAGGCTGGAGTCTAGGCTTTCTGACCCCATAGCCCGGGCCTCCCCCCAGCCGTCCACGCTGGGCCCTCCAGAAGGTCTGCAGACAAAGTGCAATGCGGCCACTGATTCCGTGCCTGCTGTACTCTGAACGTGCTCCCCACAGTGGCTGGAGCACTCTGGATGGAGACACTGACTCTCAGAAGGGCTTACGCTTCCCTGAGCCTGGCCCCCTCCCTCTGCTGCTCGCCGCAGGCTTCCTGCGCATCTCTGCGTCTCTGCGCTTGGCCAGACGTGCTGGAGTCAGAACAGAGAATCGTCTGCTGGGTCCTCACCTGAATTATTTCTAATCCCAGCCACTGCCCTGAAGGAATCATACCAGGCTTTAGGGCAGGGGGCCAAGGAATCTCGGGGGAGGTAGCTCATGGCCACCCAGGCAGCAAGCAGCAGGTGCCTGCCATCCATGCCCGCTGGAGCCGAGTGCCCTCTCAGCCCCTGAGGCCGTGGTGCTGGCTACATGGCCTCCTGGGTGCCAGGCATTCCCGGGCTCAGAGGTTAACGTCCTGATGCGAGGAAGGCCTGCCCCCCGCCAACGAGTCTCTGCTGTCTTTCCGTAGCCGAAACAGCCAAGCCAGGAGACGGATGAGGAGGTGCAGGGAGAGGAAGAAGCGGAGGAAGAAAGAGGCGACGGTGAAGGGGAGGAAGGAGGCGGTGAAGAGAGTCCAGCACTGGGAGGTCAGCCCTGACTGGAGCCCAGCTCTCACACACGCCTGTATCCCATCTCTGGGCACTGCCCTGGTGTTACAAGTGGGAGCTGACCGCCTTCCTTAAAGGGGATGGGAGGGGCAAAGGGACTCCAACCCGGCCCCTTCGCCCTACAGATCCCTGGTCCCCGCCGACTCCCTGAGACCCCTCAGAGGGAGGGAAGGGGCGCAGGTTCATCCCCAAGCTGGTCCCCAGCCAAGTTCAGCCCACTCCCCTAACCCCACCATCCCCGTGGATTCAGCTTCTCGAGGGCTGCCCCGATGAGCATCTCCCTTCACAAGCCTGTGGAGCCTCCCCCGGGGCTGGCCACGGCCTCCGTCAGGGCTTGGGAAGGCCTGTGGGTGGGGAAGGTGGGGGGGTGTCTCATTCTCCCTTACTGAACCTCCCCACCCACATACGGCTGGGGAACACAAAGCCTGTCCACTTCTAAGATGTCTTTCCCAAGCAACTTCCCTGGGAGATGTTTACCTCCAAAAGGGTGAGAGACGACGAATGAAACCAGCCAGGTGAATACAGTGAACTTTCTGCTATCTTTGTGCTCGTAAAGTTCAATTATTAATAATAAGGACAGTACTAAGGGTTCGTGCTTATTATGCCTCCTGTACCCAGAGCTTTTCAAGTTATCTCTGTCGTTCTTTTGATAAAGTCGCTGAAGGTTTCTGCTCTGACTGTTCCTCCTCAGCCGAGGGGGGAACGGGTTCTGGGAGACAGGTGGGCATGTGCCAGGTGACCGGGCTCATGAGGGTCGGTGCGGGGACGGGAGCCCAGGCAGCTCACCATGAGCCTGCAGGGCGGGTGACCACAGGCTGGGTGCTATGCAGGGTCCTCTGGGGCTGCAGCAGGGTCAGTGGGCTGCCCTGAAACCACGGCAACGCAGAGCGTTCAGCGACCAGAGACGGTAGGACCAGAGAGCCATTCAGAAGCTGGCATGCGCCAGGAGACGTCCCGGACCACCGTTCAGTCTGCGGGTGGCCGCTGGTCCTGAAGGTGACCGGAAGTGCCCTTTTAAAAACCGCCTGTGTTAAGGATCTCACTGGGGAAGAACCCAGGATTCAGCCACCCCTTGTGCCCAAAGAGGGGGAAAAAAAATCCAGTTGCCATGGTAAAACAGTCATCAAGGGGCATATGGATTGAGCACTTGATCTGTGCAATAGCCCCAGAAGGGGCGATGTTACCACCTTCAATCCCTGAGTCACTACGTGCCTGCCAAGCAAGACCCCGAGGGAGGGGGCTGCCCGAATCTCGTGGGAGCATTGGCACAGAGGGGACCCCAGAGCTTACGCCCTTACTCACCCCATTCCTCGGTCTCCCAGGAGGAGGAAGGGGCCGGCCTACCTGCACCCAGGGAGGGGCCACTGGCACATCCCACATCCTGCTTTGTGGGGTCTCCTGTGATGGGCCCCTCACTGTGGGAGGACGCAGGGAGCCCCAGAACCGCCTGACGAAGGTCAGCAGTTTCAATGGCGGGGCAAGGGGGTGATTTTGCCTTCAGTGGGACACTTGGCGATGTCTGGGGACATTTTGATTTTTTTAATTAATTAATTTATTCTTGGCCGCTCTGGGTCTTCGGGGCTGAGCACAGGCTTTCTCTAGTTGCCTAGGGCAGGGGCTCCTCTCTGGCTGCAGTGCTTAGGCTTCTCATCGCTGTGGCTTCTCTCGTCGAGGAGCACGGCCTCTGGGCACTAGGGCTCAGCGGTTGTGGTGCACAGGCTCATTTGCTCCGCAGCATGTGAAATCTTCCTGGGACAGGGGTCAGACTCCTGTCCCCCTGCGTCGGAAGGCAGATTCGTAACCACGGGATCACCAGAGGAGTCCTGGGGACATTTTAGATTGACATGACCACTTGGAGGGCGCTCCTGGCATCCCGTGGACAGAAGCCACAGATGCCGCTAAGTATCCTAGGGCGCGCAAGACAGCCGACACCACAGTGAACCATCCCGCCCGAGATGCCAACAGCGCGGAGGCCGAGAAACCCTCACTTACAGAAAAAAGTCTACCCAATGAAATCTCCTGGAGAAAGTCAGAGCTCCCTGCATTGGCCCCGGGCACACTGACGGACCGCTGTGTGAGATGTTCGGCCGATGAACTCCCGGGGAGAGTATTCCCTCGCTGTACCAGAATCTGGGCCCTTGGCTGGTGCTGGCCAGGATGGGCCACCCCTGGAGTCTCACGCCCTTCACTGTGGTGCCGACGTGCTGCCGTGCCGGATGGCATTTGAGGAATGGGTGTGGGAAAGGAGAGGAGGTCCCCGCAGACACCGCAGGGGAAAGGGCATCGTGGGCTCTGAGAATGCGACACCCATCACCACCCATCCTCACCGATGACCATCCGCCTTCTCATTCCTCAGCCTCCTCTGGAGCCTGTTGCCTAGTCTTCCCCGATGGGAAGCAAGACAAAACCATGATGCATCCCTGGAGACCCAGATGCCACTGGAAAGACCTGGCACGTGGGCGTGAAACGTGGATGACGGGGCCTGGGTGTGGGACCCATCCAAGCAGGACGGGAGGGTGGCGGAAGCAGCGGCCGGACTGCTGTGTCCACGGCAGTTAAGGCTCCCCCACCCCGGGTCCGTGCACACCCGGGGGAGAGTCTGATTCCTCCCGGACCTGTGTTCCTCTCTGCCGACCTGATCGATTATGATGCCGCTGGCCAACGACGCACACCTGCCTCCATGGCAGCCCTGGGCGCTCCGGGGGAGTCACAGCCCCACAGTCCCTTCTTCGGGGCAACTGGGTTCTGTGGGCCCCAGGGCGGGACTCTGAAGAAGGATCTCCTTGCCCTTTGTTAGAAACCAAGTGCTTCCCCAGGGTCCAGAGGCCCCTGAAATGGCACTAGCCCCAGGGGAGGCAAAGTGGGGCTGCTAGGAACCCACTTAGGGATGTTCTCTGTCTCCCAGAAACAGAGGCCTGCTTCTGCTTCCAGGTCGGAGCATAGCTTTGAAAAGTGGGGGAGACAGCAGGCAGGGGGCCCAGGAGGCCGTGATGCCATCCAGGTGAGAACAGGTAAAAGCTGGAGCCCAGGGCATGCAGCCAGGAGATGATGAGGAGGAGATGCACTTGCCGAAGTAGAACTGCCAGGATCAGAGTAGAGTTTGGGTTAGGATTCGGTGCTTCCACTGCCAAGGGCCCAGGCTTGATTCCTGGTCAGCAGACTAAGATCCTGCATGCCACACCGTGTAGTTGAAAGAGAAAGAGAAAAGGACTTCCCTGGTTGTACAGTGGATAAGAATCTGCCTGCCAATGCGGGGGACAGGGGTTCTATCCCTGCTCCGGGAAGATCCCACATGCTGTGGAGCAACTCAGCCCAGGCATCACAACTACTGAGCCCGGGAGCTGCAACCACTGAGCCCACGGGCCACAACTACTGGAGCCACTGCACGTGGCGTCTGGTCCCCCGACAAGAGAAGAAACCCGAGCACTGCAATGAAGGATGTCCCCCACCCAAAGCGACTAGAGAAAGCCTGTGCAAAGCAATGAAGACCGAGCACAGCCAAAAATAAATACATGTTAAAATATATATTTACGTAAAGAAAGAAAATGAATGGACAGGATGAGAGGAAAGGGGAAATCAAAGATGACTTAGAGGTGCAGGGCTCTCGGAGATGGCAGTGTCGCTGACAGAAATACCAGAGTCAAGCAGGGAATGTCTGAGGATAGAGAGGACTTTGTGATGAGTCAGGATGCAAGTAAGATGGGCTGGAACTGCCTGCTTAGAAGCTCCTCTTATTTTGACCAGCATGGGCCATCCTGGGTGGGATTTATGCATGAGGAGGAACAGAAAAGAAAGAAAAATAGCTATAGTGTAATTAATTAGAGGCCTCTTGTACTGATCCAAACAGATACGATTCAGGGGGTCTGAAATGCAAGCCTAGAGGGTGTTTTGTGTTTTGTTTTTTTTTTCTTTCAACACATTTTGGATCTTCCTTTTTTTTTTTTTTTTTTTAACCCTCGTCATGCTCTTTGTTCCCAACCAGGGATTGAACCTGGCCCTGGGCAATGAAAGGACAGAGTCCTAGCCACTGGACCACCAGGGAATTCCCTGGAAAGTGTTTTTGATCCAGATGATCCATCTTCAAACGTACTGCTCCTCAGTGCCACTCACCCACTTGCAAACCGGCCAAGTGCCGTGCGCTGTCCCGGGAGCAGCCTGGGCCAGAGAACGGGCCGAACCCTCGGGAGCCCTGCGGGAGCGTTTGGTCTCCACCAGGCTATCCTTGGTTTATCTATTTACCAACTCCAAGGCCACGGGCAGGTTCCTGACACTGTTTATTAATAACTGTACCTAACGCAAGCTCCTCGGGGGCAGCCAGGGAAGCCAGTCCCAGAGCACAGGCTGGCATCATGTTCTGGATGTGTGCCAGGCCGTCTGAGACAGTCCCGGGGGATGAGCGGCTCTTCCTTGCCCAGCTCCTTAAAGGGGGGATAAACCTCACTGGATGCCCCTCTCCCAGTCATTGTGGGGGTGCTGCCAGGCTCAACTTCAGGAGAAGACAGGAAAGATGGGGGCTTCTTCCATCAGAAGTGGGTGGAGCTTCACTATCACCCCGGAAACTAAGGCCCCAGGGCACAGGCCTGGCTCCAGGTGGTTCAGCAGGTTGGGTTCGAGGTGGGACCAGAATCCTGTTTTTCCGGGGCCTCCTGAGGCCAGGAATCTTTCCACCGTGCTCCCTGCAACTGCAATCACTGTTGTTCCCATCAAGGATGGGGACGACAGCGTTTGACCTGCACTTTCTTGCACGGTATGGTAGCTCTTGGGCTGTCTTGGTGGCTCAGCAGTAAAGAATCCGCCTGCAATGCAGGAGATGCCAGTAGACACAGGTTCGATCCCTGGGTCGGGAAGATCTCCTGGAGAAGGGAAGGGCTACCCACTCCAGTACTTTTGCCTGAAAAATTTCAGGGACAGAGGAGCCTGGCGGGTTACAGTCCATGGGGTCGCAAAAGAGTCCCACACAACTTAGCGACTCAACATCAACACTGTGGGTCTTACAGCAGGCAGGGAGCCAGAAGGCACACAGACCCACCCATCTTGGCCTGCTGCTGCTGCTGCTAAGTCGCTTCAGTCGTGTCCGACTCTGTGTGACCCCATAGACGGCAGCCCACCAGGCTCTCCTGTCCCTGGGATTCTCCAGGCAAGAACACTGGAGTGGGTTGCCATTTCCTTCTCCAATGCAGGAAAGTGAAAAGTGAAAGTGAAGTTGCTCAGTCGTGTCCGACTCCTAGCGACCCCATGGACTGCAGCCCACCAGGCTCCTCTGTCCATGGGATTTTCCAGGCAAGAGTACTGGAGTGGGGTGCCATTGCCTTCTCCGCATCTTGGCCCAGACACTGGGTTTACCCATCAGGTCCTGTTAGTTCACGGGGCTCTTCTGTGACAACCCAAGTGATACAGGCGTTCCCCTGCACGTGCGCCGGTGGGCAGCCCGGGCATCCTCCTCACCCGCTGTCACTGGACACTTCGTGAAGACACCGCGCCAGCGACACGAGCCTCAGCCACGGTGCCCGCAGCGACCATGGAAACATGAGGCTGCCCACTGCCGCCCGGGAGACGCTGAGAGTCGGACGGACGGACGGGCAGGCAGGCGGACGGGGCAGCCGATGCGCGTGGCCCGAGCGGGCAGAAAGAAGGCAAGGAGCACGGGCGCCCACGGGGCGGATGCAGAG
>NW_011494943.1:6283589-6289044 GCF_000754665.1 Bison bison bison
CCTTGTTGGTTTCGGGTTGTCAGGCAGCGGCCGCGCGGCCCCGGAGGCGGTGGGCGTGCGGCTCAGCCATGACCGCGATCTCGGCCTGAGCCCTTCCGCCCACCGCAGGCATGAAGGACAGCGGGGACTTCAAGGATCAGCAACTCATGGTGAGACCCGGTCAGCCTCCTCCTCCTCCTCTACCCCATCTCTGACCCCCAGAACCCAGACTCTGCCGGCGGCCCCCAGACCGTATTGGGTGTTTCCACTAAGAGGACACTTAAGACCAGGGGCTGCGACGGTCCTGAGCAACTTTGCCAAGTCGTGGATATCAAGAAGGAAGGCATCCTGGCCACCCTGCTAAGACCTGAGAAGTTGGCCAGGCTTCAGTCCCATCCCCCTTTACACCTTCCCACCAGGGAACACCCTACGGCCAGACTGCTATATGATCCTGAAGAGACAGGGGCAGGGGGCGCCCGACCCATCTTCCGGAAAAGGAAAGTGCAGGTTTCCTGGGGAAGGAGGGTACCTGGAACTGGTGGGGTCAGGAGGTTAGAGGGTTTTGAGGACCATAGGTGGGCAAGAGTCCCCACGTGCCAGAGGAGCGGGCACAAGATTGAGGGTGGCTGGTTATTGAGTTGCTGTCCATGTCAGGACTCTAAATATTTCAAAGAAGTGCTGGAAGCCACCGAGATGGCCCCCCAGGGTCCTGGGGACTGAGGCAGAGGAAGAGGTGTGAATGGGGGTCCAAGAAGCAGCTAGAGACAAAGACAGATTTCTGATTATCAACAGGGCCAGGTCAGAGTGATGAGGGTGGGGGAGACTCAGTGATCCCAAGGCCGATGCGCCCTCCCAGCCCCTAACTTCTGAGATCTGGGGAAGCTCCTCCACCAGCAGGTGGGTGATGATGTAACTGAAGGATAAGGCAACCCCAGCAAGCCCCAGGCTCTGGAACATCCTGTCTGGCAGTTTAGAATTGTCTCTTTGCAAATGACTTGCCTTGGCAGGTGTGGACAGAGGGGCTGCCCCTCCCATCTGTGGAGTTTGACTGAGGAGGCAGGAGGGCACTCTGACAATGAAGTGCCTCTAAGAGTGAAGGCTTCTTACCAGGCCTGCAGATGGCTAGTTATACCCACCCGCCCAGCAGGTGTTTCCCCTTGATCAGAAGAAGAAACACCTCCCCCTTCTTTTCGGGAGACCCACACCCAAGATGGGGACCCATCATCTCTCTCTGGCCGGAGGACAGAGAGAGGAGGGAGCCCCTGATGGCGCTGTCCTTGGGTAGGGATGTAGTCAGCACGAGGAGGGGAGGTTCCCTGGGCCTCCATCCCACCACCTGGCCGCCACGTGCAGCGCATCACTCACAGACGCACAGACAGGCTGCCCCGGTGCCAAGGGCTCCAAGTTCAAAGCCCAGGGGAGCTGCAGGTGCTTAATTCGGGCATGTGACTGATGCAGCCGGGAGGAGCAGACGGCTGTCTCCTCTGGGGCACAGGCTCCTGGGAAATTTATAGACACAGACACAGCCCACATGCTGTGGACCTGGTGCCCTCACCCTGGATGGTCGCCTTGAACCACCAAGTTTTCCTCAAGATGAACCGGGCGTGGCTGGCTGATCAGAGAGGAACCCACGGGGCTTGTCCGAGGGAAGGATCCTGGGGTCCTCTCATCCTTCTCTCAGGGGCCCAGCACAGCCCTCTCCATCTAATCCCGGGGGTCTGACCTCCCCTCCCAGGTGGCGCTCCGGATCCGGCCCATCAGCGTGGCAGAGCTGGAAGAAGGAGCCACCCTCATCGCCCACAAAGTGGACGAGCAGGTACAAGGGGACTGTGGCCGGGAGCCGCAGAGCAAGGCAGGGGTCTGCTCTCATCTAGTGGGGGCAGGTACCTACTCACCTGGTGGAGGCAGGAATGACCCCTCCTCTACCCTCTGAGCTCTCGGTTGTACTATTGATAGCATCGTCAAGGAAACCACCGCCCTTCTTCCAGGAAGCCTCCCTAGATTGATCCAAAGAGAGCTAAAAGCTTCCCTGGTCCAGGGGGAAGTGAGCTGAGCCCTTTCATCCAGCCCGGAAAAAATTCACATACCTTCCATGTACTCATGACTTAACTTCCCCACCTTAATGGATCTGCTCCCCATAGGGCATGTGTTCCTAGGGTCACCAGACTGTTCATGGTTTGCAGAGTCTTCGGACGTCTGTTTGCTCTCTCGGTCTTCCTGTCACTATTATGAGCAGGGCAGGGCAAGCTCCACCCCCACTTACACAAGAGACAATAAATATTTATCAAGTGCCCACAACACACTGGGGATAGTGCTAGGAGCCAGGAAACCACGGTGAGCAGAAAAGACCCTGTCTTCCTTCCATGGCTTTCTTGTGATGAAACGTATGAGTGTGTAGCCAGCAAGGGCTGCAAAGAAATGCATGCTGCTGTGGGAGTAAGAGGGAACTTGACCTTGTCTCGGAGTCAGGGAGGACTTCCCTGAGAAAGGATGCTTGAGCTGAAAATGCGGGATGAAGAGGAGCTCTTTAGGAGTGTGCTGAAGGGGGAATTTCAACCAGAGGGGCTTGTGTGTGAAAAGGCCCTGGGGTGAGAGGGGTGGTGGTACGCTTGGGTAACTTAGAAAAGGCCAGCGTGGCTCAGGCTGGAGAGAGCAGGGGTGAGAGGAGGCTGGAGGTGCGGGCAGGAGCCACATTGTCCCCCACGGCCGGGCTGTTTTCTGCTTGTTTGTTTGCTTGCTTTTAAAGGAAGGTTTTATTTTGACATTTCAATCTTTTAAAAAATTTATTTATTTTTGGCTGCATCGGGTCTTATGTGGGATCATCATTGTAGAGCGCGGGCTTCCCTCTAGCTGTGGCCCCAGGGCTCAGCAGTTGCAGCACGCTGTTCTGAAGCCTGTGGAATCTTAGTTCCCCAGCCAGGGATCAAACCTGTGTCCCCTGCATTGCAAGGTGGATTTTTAACCACTGGACGAGCAAGGAAGTCCCAGCCAGGATGTTTTTTGGGGTAGGCAGTTGAGGATCCAAGTGTGGGCTGGGGGTGGGCACTGTGGTGGGGGCAGCAAGGGCAGTCTTGGTGCCTGGGTAGAGGCATCATGCTGCTCTAGCCTATGGGGACCCTGAAAGCGGCCACTTGCCTCCGGGAGCTCCGTAGCTGCTGCCGGCTTCTCCTGAGCTCCAGGGCTCATCAAAGCGGCAGAGTGTGCTGGGGAGCGGTCAGAGGAATCGGGGTGGCCCCGCGTGGTGCAGAGAGAGACGCAAAGTGAGCACTTGCTGCCCTTGATCCTGGAAGGTGGACTCAGGAAGCCCGATGGCCATGATAAGAAGAGCACAGGCGGGCAACACAGCACGAGCTGCCGGCCTGCCCCTGGGGTTCCCACGAGCTGTGGGCATGGCGGAACTGGGTGGCACCAGCCTCCTGATCTCTCTTCCTCTGTTCCCCCTTGGAAAGGGGTAGCCTTCCTCAAAGACCTCAAGGAAAGCAGGGGAGGGCTGGGAGGCCCCACCTAAAGGCCAGCAGGAGCAGGATGTACGCACACAGCAGTCGTGCAGGGTGGGCTCTGCCTTCTACCAGCCGTGTGGCCTTGGCCAGGTTGCTTCCAGAAGCCTCAATTGCCTCCTCTGTGACTAACCCTTCCCTAAAGACTCTTTAGGGAGCGCACTGATGTGTGCACAGTGCTCCCCCAGATCCTGGGATGCAGTAGGCATTTAGTAGCTGTGAATTATCATCTGCTGGGCTTCCCTGATGGCTCAGATGGTAAAGAGTCTGCCTGCAGTGCAGGAGAGACCAGGGTTCGATCCCTGAGTTGGGAAGATCCCCTAGAGAAGGGAATGGCTACCCGCTCCGGTATTCTTGCCTGGAGCATTCCACAGACTGAGGAGCCTGGAGGGTTACTAGTTCATGGGATTGCAAAGAGTTGGACATTATTGAGCAACTAACACACACGTCATCTACTGTAAGTTCCCTACCTACTAAGGAGTTCCATCCCGAGAGCACATTCGTAAGTCCACTTTGTGCGTAAGTCCGACAAAGTTAGCCTAGGTACACAATTAACACCATTGGCTATGTAGTATTGTACTGTAATGGGGAAGGCAATGGCACCCCACTCCAGTATTCTTGCCTGGAAAATCCCACGGACGGAGGACCCTGGTGGGCCGCAGTCCATGGGGTCGCTAAGAGTCGGAAACGACTGAGCGACTTCACTTTCACTTTTCACTTTCATGCATTGGAGAAGGAAATGGCAACCACTCCAGTGTTCTTGCCTGGAGAATCCCAGGCACATGGGAGCCTGGTGGGCTGCCGTCTATGGGGTCGCACAGAGTCGGACACGACTGAAGCGACTTAGCAACAGCAGCAGGAGCAGCATTGTACTGTAATAGGTTTATAATGCCTTTCACCCAAATAATATATTTAAAAACAAACACAAAAAATAAAGAAAGCCTTTTTAATCTGACAGTACGGTGCCTTGAAAAGGACAGTAGTGTGTACAGGGGCTGGCGAGGAGTGAACAAGCAAGAAGGGTTACTGACTGGAGGGGGCGAGGAGGTGGGAGATGGTGGAGCTGAAGGATCGTCAGCAGGAGGAGATGGAGGGCAGGCTGCAGTGTCATGCACGCCTGGCGCTGATGGCACAGGCTCCAGGTCCTTGCTGGAACCAGGTGTACCTTGGCATCTTTGAATGTTCGCACCTTGAAGGCTCAGTGTAGGGGACTTACTGGATTAGTGAGAGAAAGTGCCCGGGGTTCCTGGACTGGCTGATGAGAGGGGCCATCCATGAAGGGCCAGGGAGCTCCAGAGGAGAGCCCTCCTTGCCGGCAAGGCCACTCCCTGTTGGTCCCACGTGTCCCCAGGGCTGTAGGGACAAAGATGCTGTCTCTCTGCGCTGCTCCTGGCTCCCAGCCGGACTGGGGGCTGAGGACATCAACCGATGCTGATGGAAACGCTCTGGTCCAGGGCACAGCCCGTTGTGTGCCCACACACGGCAAACACAGGCTCCTTTCTGTCCCTGCCAGTAGAGAGGGAGGCTGGACCGCGCCTCCGAGAAGGTCCTGGGCTGGGCAGTGCCGACGGGCCTGCTCCTTTCTCGGCTTAGACATACAGAGGGTGGTCTGAGCGGCGTGGGCCCAGGACTCTCAATACGGACTCCAGGCCCTGCAGGGGGAGAACACTAGGCTTCTGCCCCCAGCATCTTCTCTCCCCACTGGGTTCAAAGATGCACTTGCCTGCGACTTCCCTGGCGGTCCAGTGGTTAAGACTCTGCCCTTCCCCTGCATAGGAGTTTGATCTCTGGTCAGGTGACTAAGATAAAACAAGGATGCACTTGCCTGGCCTGCAGTTTGGGAGAAGCCACAGTGCGTGGCAGGCTGGGCACCTCTCAAAAACCAGCCACCACTCAAGTGCTCCATTCCTCTGACCAGTAAGACCCTGGGCGGCCGGAGGTAAAGACACACAAGTCCAAGAAGCAGAATGGCGGACTTC
>NW_011494943.1:6289144-6291821 GCF_000754665.1 Bison bison bison
GGCGGACTTCTCTGGTGGTCCAGTGGTTAAGACTTTACCTTCCAACGCAAGGGGCGTGAGTTCAACCCCTGGTTGGGGAAGTAAGATCTCACATGCCTCGAGGCCAAAATTTAAGAAAAGGGCAAACTCCCAGTCTGGCCAGGCCCTGCACCCTGACCTCCGTGGCTCTTTGGTGACCCCCCAGGGCTCGTCTATGTCCCTGGCCCCCCAGGCCTGCATCATTGACCCCGACAGGGCTCGGGGCTGCAGGCTTGACCAGCCTCACTGATGGGCCAGCTGTTCAGCTCCTCCTTCTTGAGGTGCAGAGCCTGGTGACTGGCAGGGAGAGCGTGGGAGCAACCCCAGCATAACACGGCCATGGAGCCGCTTCCCAGCAAAGGTGCCGCTGGCCCAGGCAGCCTGCACAACGCCCCGCCTCCACTAAAGAGACTTCTGCTTGGGAAGCAGACCTGCCCTTGACCCAGCGGCTTCCGTTGCCCCCTTGCTTGTGGCCCTTCCTCACAACCCAGCCCCACAGAGGGGCTCCCAGCCCAGTCTGCCCTGGCCTGGGCTTCTAGGCTCTTTCTTCCCTCTGTGGTGGAGGAGTTACTTGCCCCCGTGCTCGGGCCAGGGGGTGGGGAGCAACCCAGAGGTCACACTACTGAAGCCCGGCCCTTGGTGGTCAGCAGGGAGGCCATGCTGTCAAAGCCTGCCAGTCGGCGGTCCTAGTGGGGAAAGGTGGGCCTAGGCGTCCGTCACCTGCTGGCATGAGGGGGGTCCCAGCACAGCCTTGCTTGGAGCTGGGGGTTGTTCTCCTGGGGCTGAGAGAGTCCGTGTTCCCCTGGCTTTGCAGAGGTGGACACGGGCAGGGCAGAGTGTCCTCTGCAGACCAGAGGCCGGTGCGTGCATTCTGAGGAAGCTGGAGCCAGGTTTGGATTTGTAAAGAGGAGGTTCAGGTGCCTGTGGTCTTACCTGCCCCACCCACCGCCCCCGGGGATGTTGATTTGGGTTGACGGTTGATTTGGGGCGTCATCATAGCGCTGTCAACACAATGCCTTCTTACATGTCTCCAGGGCTTCCCTGGTGGCGCTAGTGGTAAAGAACTCACCTGCCAATGCAGGAGACATAGGAGATACAGGTTCGAGCCCTGGGTCGGGAAGATCCCCTGAAAGAGGGCCTGGCAACCCACTCCAGTATTCTTGCCTGGAGCATCCCATGGACAGAGGAGCCTGGTGGGCAACAGTCCATAGGTTCACAGAGTCCGACACAACTGAAGCAACTTAGTATGCACATGTAGACGTCTCCACGGGTTCCTGGATGCCCAGTGCTTCCCCAGTGCCTGGTGCGTGGTCGGGATTTAAGAGATGTTAGGTCATCTCAAGGGCTGACAGTCAGGATGGTTTCAGGCCCCGGAGATAAGTGAGACCCTGGCCCACCTCCTGCCCACCCGCTTCTGGCTTCAGGGCTTTCTGTCTGGTGGTCCCCAGTTGGTCACTGCCACATATATATGTTCGGGGAAGAGTCCAGTAGGAGCTCAGTCTCCTAGCATTGGGGGTTGGGACTAGACTCTGATGCCAGACCCTTCAGGGAGTGCCCCTGATGACTGTAAAGTGGGGGAGGGCAGCCTGAGAGGGCGGTGGGGCCCAGGAGTCCCAAGGCTGGAAAAAGAAGCTCCCAGAACAAAGAGCTTCCTTCTCCCCACCCCACCCCCACTGCCCCGAGGAGCCCACAGCCCACTGCCTCTCCCCTCAGCCTCCCCGATTGTGTTTATCTGCAGGATTTAAGTCACCTGCCCATATGCATAATCCCATAATTAGCCTCAAAGCCCAAGTGTCAACCTCCCTGTACCCCTGGGGGTCCTGTCTCAGGAGTCAGGCGAGGGGCTTCCTAGTCTCTGTTTTCTCATCAGAAAGCAGGATGTTAATAACCTGCTCTGCCCGGCCCTAGAGCTGTTGAGAGGATTAGAGCGATCCTGTGAGGGTGAGGCTATTGTGAAAGATAAATAGAGGATAAGGTGGCAGGTGCTGAGCGTCAGAATCCGTGAGTGTTGTTCGGGAGCCAGGGCGTCTTCAGTCTGCTCACTGCCCCAGGGGTAGGGCCTCCCTGCACGCCCACCGCCCACCGTCTGGTTGCTTCCCGGCTCTGTGACCCCAGAGGGCCGAGCCTGGTGGAGCGTGACTTGGGAGAGGATTTGGGGAGCCTTTCCCTCCACCCTTAGCCACACCACCACGCATCTCCCCAGCCCCCTCCCAGCCCCAGACAACCACTTTCCATCTCTGTAGATTCGCCTGCTCTGGACAGTTCGTGGAAACGGGGTCCTGAAATGTGTGGTTCTTCGTGTCTGACTGGTTTCACTGAGCATGTTTTCAGGGTTCATCCGCGTTGTCGCCTGGGTCAGAGTGTCATTCCTTTTCGTGGCTGGATAGGATTCCATGCTGCTCTGCATCTGATCGACCTCTCCTCAGTTGAAGGACATTTGGCTTGTTTCCTATGTTTTGACTGTTATGAATAATGCCGCCAGGATGCAAGAATGCTTACACTTAGCGCCTGAATGGGTGCACGGCAAGCTGTGTGCTGTATTGTTGTGCTCAGCCATCTCTGACTCTGGGACCCCGTGGACTGTAGCCTGCCAGGCTCCTCTGTCCATGGGATTCTCCAGGTAAGGATACTGGAGTCGGTTGCCATCTCCTCCTCCAGG
>NW_011494943.1:6291921-6292300 GCF_000754665.1 Bison bison bison
ATGTTTCTTTCAAAACCGTCAATTTGCTTTTTCAATTTCTGGGGTTTCTCTCTTGCCTTTGTTCAGTTAGCCTTAACAGTAAAAATCAACGAAAACTTACATAAAGATTCAAAGATACACAAAGGACAGCTTCTGTTTCTGAAATCATCTTTTCCATTTAGTAGAACACGAGCTCTATTCTTTGTATTTTGCCTAGGGAATTAGCAATGTCCTGGTTCAGATGGCAAGGCATCCGCGCGCAGGAGACTGGGGTTTGATCCCTGGGTCGGGAAGATCCCGCCGGAGAAGGAAATGGCAACCCACTCCCAGTATCCTCGCCTGGGAAATGCCACGGACAGAGGAGGCTGATGGGCCGCAGTCCATGGGTTGTATTAAAGTT
>NW_011494943.1:6292400-6293895 GCF_000754665.1 Bison bison bison
CCATGGGATTCTCCAGGTAAGGATACTGGAGTCGGTTGCCGTTTTCTCCTCCAGGGGATCTTCCAGACCCAGGGATCAAACTCGCATCTCCCGCATTGGCAGATGGATTCTTTACCACTGAGCCACAAGAGCAATGGTTAAAAAGGCAGATCTGTGGACCCAGTTCCCCAGAGTTTCTCATTCCGTGAATCTGGGCAGTGCTGGGAATCTGCATTTCAGAGGCTTCCAGGAAGACGGTGATGAAGGGATCAGCAGACCCGCGAGAAAGGCAGCCCTGGACCATGTCGGTCACGCCTCTGCTTACCCAGGTCCTCACAGTCCTGTAGGAAGGTGGGGACCTGGCCAGGATATCAGCCAGGTGTGGCTCTGTTGGGAGCAGTTGGCTGGACCTCGGTGGCTTTATGAGCTCAGCATTCTAATCTTTTTTCATCTAGCCTCAGGGCTGTCAGGGCCCTGTAACACCCTTCCTGGGATCAAAATCTCCTTTCTTGAGTACCCACAGGATGGTACAACTAGAAATCTGACCAGCCATGAATTTTCCTTCTTAAAGAACAAACAAATGCAGAAACAGCTTTACAGAGGTGATATCCAGCTGGAATCCGGCTTTTGTTTTGCTGTGTCTGGTTTACAGCCCGAGAATAAAGGAGCTGTGGGCTTAGTAACCTGGACTGGAAATGATGTCTCCTGAGCTAGGCACCCCTCACATTCCTGTTCTCTGCTGGGGCTTCCCGAGCAGGTGAGGGGTGATGGGGTGATTTCTTCTCTCAAGGCTATGGCCCAGTGGGTCCTCCCTGACTTCTGGCCAGGGTGAACGTGAGGCCCAGAGAGGTGGTGCAGTCTTCCCAGGGTCACCCAGCAGTCTGAAGCCTGAACCCAATTTGCACATCGCCCCCGGCTCAGAGAACTTCGCTGCCAGTTTGGTGGCTTGAGGGGGAACAGCAGTTTTCAAGCGGGGGTAATTGTGCTCCCCGGGGGGGCATGTGGCAATGTCACCCCTGGAGGAGGCAGTGCCGGGGCCTCCAGTGCCGGAGGGCTGCTGCCAACCATCCTACAACGCCCGGGACAATTCTCGCTCGCAGTGGTCCAGCCCAAAGCATCAGTAGCGCCAAGACTGAGGAACCCTGAGCCATCCACAGGCCAGAAAGACGTGGTTAGTGCTGCTCAGCTGATCAAAACCCCGCAGCTTAGCGCTGCTCAGCAGGAAGAAGTCCCCACACGCTTTGTTCCTGGTATTTCTCACCTAGGAGATGCTGGGGAGGAGCCTGGCACCTTCTGCGGCCCCATCTATGGATGACATGCCCCTCACCCAAGTCTGAGGCCCCCCCTAGCTCCCCAGTGGATCTTGGGTTTCCCGGCCCAAATCTAGAGCTGTGCAAAGATCACAATTGGCCTTGAGTCAAGAATAGGTCTGGGTGTGGGGCAGTGAGGGCAGGGAGAGGCAAGCCGGGGCCTCTGCGGAGTCAGGGGGCCTGGATCAGCGGAGACAGGGCCCTGC
>NW_011494943.1:6293995-6307385 GCF_000754665.1 Bison bison bison
CCCCGGCCCCCCCCCCAGCCACGCCTCCCACCCCACCCCCTGCCAGTATGGGGGGGCCCTGTGCCTCTTGTGTGGTCAACGTCCCCCTTGAAACCTCCCAGAGGCAGGTGTCCAGCATGCTACAGGTTGAACATGGACACTTAAGACTCAAGGATTTTGTGAAAGGACGCTCCCAGGCTGAGCCCACTGCCTCCGGGCTGAGGGAGGGCCTGCCTCCGGGCAGGGGGTTGGGGGGTGATGTATCAGTTTCCAAGGCTGCTGGACCAAAATACCACAGTTGTTCAGTCACTCAGTCGTGTCCGACTCTTTGAGACCCCACGGACTGCAGCACGCCAGGCCTCCCTGTCCTTCACCATCTCCCGGAGTTCTCTCAAACTCATGTCCATCAAGTCGGTGATGCCATCCAGTCATCTCATCCCCTGTCGTCCCCTTCTCCTCCTGCCTTCAATCTTTCCCAGCATCAGGGTCTTTTCTAAGGAGTCAGCTCTTTGTATCAGGTGGGCAAACTATTGGAGTTTCAACTTCAGCATCAGTCCTGCCAATGAATATTCAGGACTGATTTCCTTTCGGGTGGACTGGCTTGATCTCCTTTCCTCTACATGTGTTTGTGTCCTAATAGCCCCCTTTTATAAGGACACCACCGGACCTTATAAAAGGGCCACATCCTAACTCAACTGATTACATCTGCAACAACGCTATTTCCAAATAAGGGCACACTCGGAGGGGCTGGGGAGCTGGACTTCAACATTTAAATATGGTGGGGGGGGCACAGCTCAACCAAACAGAGGAGCATCCCCCCGCCAGGCCTCTGTTATTCCAGAGGCAGGGACAGGAGGCCTGGTTAGGAGCCTGGGTTCTGGAACCCAGTGGCTTTGAATCCAGTGAGCTCTGTTGTTGGCAGTGCAGCCTTGGGTACCAGTCTGACTCCCCATTACAATCTTGCGATAATGAGGGCCTGCTCTAAGTTGTCGGAGAAGATGAGAAAGTGTGCAAAGCATTTAGCACTGCACATGGCCCCAGTGTGGCTTTATTTAGAAAGCTTTCTTTGGGGACTTCCCTGGTGGTCTAGTGATTAGGACTCTTGTGTTTCCACTGCAGAGGGGCATGGGTTCAATCCCTGGTCAGGAAAGTTCTAGAAGCCGCAAGGTGTAGCCAGAAGAAACAAAACATTCCCTGGGCCGATGCTGGGTGCCAGTCTGGGTGACTTTTCGGAGCTGCTTTGGGCAGGGGGGCGGGGCGGGCAACACGTGCTCACAGAGGGGCCCCTAGGTCTCCTTCTGTGGTCATCTTGGGTCTGTGCTCTCGGAATTCCTGGCAGTGAGAACAGGAGGAAAAGTTCCTGAGCTCTCGTTCCAACCCTGAGAACTGCTGGTGATTCTGTGCTGAGGTCACCTGCCCACAGCCTGCCTGTCACATCACGGCCTTGCTCGTGTGGCCCCCTTGACGCTTTCCCACCTCACGTTCCTCCGCCAGTTCTTGCTCATCCTTTAAGACTTGGTGCTGGGACTTCCCTGGTGGTCCAGTGGTTAAGACTTTGCATTTCCAGGGCAGGGGGCACAGGTTCAATTTCTGGTCAGGGAACTGAGCTCCTGCTTGCTTCATGGCATGCCGGAAATTTTTTAAAAATAAAGTAGATATGCAACAAGGACTTACTTCCTGATGGCTCAGTTGATAAAGAATCTGCCTGTAGTGCAGGAGACCCTGGTTCGATCTCTGGTTCAGGAAGATCCCCTGGAGAAGGAAATGGCAACCCACTCCTGTATTCTTGCCTGGAGAATTCTATGCACAGAGCAGCCTGGTGGGCTCCAGTCCATGGGGTCGCAAGAGTCGAACACAACTTAGCAACTAAACCAGTAAGCATCAGGGATTTACTGTATAGCACAGGGAACTATATTAAATATCTTATTAAAAAAAAAAAAAGAGTTCTGGTACCTCCTCTTCCAGGAAGCCCTCCTGCAGTGGAAAAGCTGGGTCGTGTGCCCCCTCTCTGCACTCTGCCTGCCTCCCAGAACCCAGCGCTTGTTACTAAAATGGTCTGTTCCCCACTGTACTCTGAATGTCAGGCAGGAAATCACATCTCTCTCTGACCCGGAGGGTATCACTTAATGCCTGGGTTACATGCAAGGTGCCCAGCAGTTGTGGTCACTCGGCCCAAACTCACTGTGCTGCCTCCGTGGCAGCCCCGAGCACCCCACCCTCACCCCAGCCCTCCGCAGCTCAGCTCCAGTTCACCTGGCCGAGGGGCACAAGGGCTCCATTGTGTGCCCGAGTGGACAGGGAAGGGGGTGATGCTCTGAAGAGTGGGGTGCGGGCAGGGGTCCAGACAGATGGAGACCCAGACGAAGCCCTCTTTTAAGAGGGGCTCGTGGCAGCCGTGCTGACAGTGTCCTGATTCAGGAGGCTGGATGTCAAAGGAACCAGATGCCCACGGTGCCCATGAACTTGGCAGTGCCGAAGGTCATCTGAAGGTGATCAGTGGGGGATGGGCATCTGTGCAGGCTGCTCACCCTCCCCTGCACTGAAAGCCCCCAGAGGGTGCCCCTCGGGCCACTGGCGCTGCCGGTGTGCCCAGGAGCTCTGACACCGAGGGTGAGAGCCATGCAGCTGGTCAGGTTCCCTTGCATCCCTCTTCTGGGACACATGCCTGGGGACTTGTGGGCGGATATTTCTTCATTTGGGTCTGACACTTGATCAGAGCTCCTGCTGCTGGTATTAGGGCCCGAGCCAGGAAGTGGATCCTGGGAGAGGCTTACATGGCCCTGGGGCTGAAGCCCAGAGGAGGTGGCTGGAGACAGGTGTGCACCCCAGATACACTGCAGGCCCCAGTGCCCTGCACTCGACTCGCTGTGGCCACCCAGGCTTTAGCAGTCTGTGAGGGGGGCCGGGGCAGTGGCCTCCTCGTTTCCCTGCACAGAGCCCCAGCCCTGCACGCAACTCGCTGTGGCCACCCAGGCTTTAGCAGTCTGTGAGGGGGGCCGGGGCAGTGGCCTCCTCGTTTCCCTGCACAGAGCCCCAGCCCAGCCTGTCTGGGGCGTCTCCTCTCGTGACTCTGGAATCCCACCTGACTGACTAAGACCTCTGCGTGAGGGTCCCGGGCTCGGGCCTCCTGGGAAGCTGTCTTACCTCTTCCTTCTTCCCTCCACTGCAGGTCTCAGAGGAGGGCCCTGCTGGGACCTGGGAGATGGGGTGGGGTGTCTTTAGGCCGGTTTAGATGCCGTGAGCACCAGCGTGTACCTGCTGGGAGGAGCCTGGTGGGAGCCCCAAAGCTGCGGTCCTCCCAGCACCGGGGGCTCCTGAATCCTGGTGCTGGATGGGGGTGCACCCAGAGGGACCCCTATACATCTCCTGAGTCCACGGTACTGGACCGGGCTCCCAAATCAGCCTCCTCTGTCTGCCCCCCAGGGGCCAGCCTCACTCCTTGTCTCCTCTCAAGCTCTCTTTGGGCCGTCACTGGCCCTGACTCCCCTGCTGACCCCGGAAGGGAGCTCTGAGACCTTGGGGTGGTCCCAGGCAGCCCGTCCGCTCAGTGTCTTGTCCTATGTTGGGACTTGGTTGACCTTGACCCTGGCGCTCCCAGACGCCATCCCTCTCTCATCCGGCCCCTCCCACTCCTTAAGGTCAGTGGTCAGTGTGGACATTGGGGTGGGCCTGGGGCTCCTGGGTGACTGCTCGCCTCCCCTTGGGACCTTTGCAGATGGTGGTTCTTATGGACCCAATGGAGGATCCCGATGACATCCTACGGGCGCACCGCTCCCGGGAGAAGTCCTACCTGTTCGACGTGGCCTTTGACTTCACTGCCACCCAGGTGAGGGGGCGCCTGGGCCTGGGGACACACGGGATCCCCTCTCTGCCCTCTGACTGACTTGAGAGGGAGCCCTTAGGGGACCCTGGCACCGAGCCCCAGGAGACCCTCCATCACTCACTCTCTCCCTGCCACATCCCCACATACACACGCATGTGTGAGCCTGCATGGCGCACACAGAGCCGTCTGCGTGGACACACCACGGTCAGCACACAGATGCCACCCTCCACAGGGACCCACACAGCACTCCCCACAGGTGGCCCCTAGGGGAGCTGCAGGAAGGTGCTTGAAGCCCATCTGGTGCTGGGAGGGGCGCCTCAGGGAAGCTGACACCCTCCCAGGGACCCCCATCTCACCCATCCGTGGATGCTCCAAGGAGCAGGTGTGAGGCGTCCTCTGGGCTGGGGGCTGGGAGCCAGCTGTTGGTGGGGAGGGTCTCAGGTGTCCTGAGCACTCTTGCAGGCTGGCATTCCCTGCCCCCCCGACCCATGGGGGGAAAGCAGAGACAGCCATCCCCCTTCCCACACCCACATCTCAGGGCCCGAGGGCTCCAAGGATGAAACTGCCTCTTGGGCATCAGGGTGAGCCCGCGGGCCCGTGTGCTCTGCCCTGGCTGTGCCCAGGGCCCTGATGGATCTCCTCTTTCCTACAGGAGATGGTGTATCAGGCCACCACCAAGAGCCTCATCGAAGGCGTCATCTCAGGCTACAATGCCACTGTCTTTGCCTATGGCCCCACAGGTGAGGGCGAGTGCCCCCAAGAATCAAGCTCCTCACCCTCTACCTCAGAGCTTGTCTGGCCCAGGCCGCAGCAGGAATCAAGGACGTGGCCGATTGAAACTGCCCTCTCCCAGAGCCCTTTAGACCCAGAGCCCCACCCCCAGCCAAGGATGCCATCTTCTCCCCCTACCCCACCTCCCGGCCACCTGGGAGGCTCCAGCCTTGAGGACACCCCCAGGTTTGCCAGGGGCCCCCGTGCTCCCAGTCTCCATCCTGCTCACCTACCCACCCTGCTCTGCCCCAGGCTGCGGGAAAACCTACACCATGCTGGGCACAGACCACGAGCCCGGCATCTACGTTCGGACCCTCAACGACCTCTTCCGTGCCATCGAGGAGACCAGCGATGACATGGAATACGAGGTGTCCATGTCCTACCTGGAGGTGAGCCCTCGGCCCACCCCGTCCTGTGGGCTTGGGCCAGGAGGTCCACAGGCCCGGGCTGGTTTACCTCCCAGGGGTCAGGTCAGGGGGCAGTTTCCTGGGGGCGCTCGTCACGGCTGCTCTCACACGTGCATGTCATCAGCCTGACTTTATAAAAACTCAGAGAGGTTAGGCAACTAGATAGCCACAGTTCCGCGGTCACACAGTAAGTGGGGGAACAGGAATTCAGACTCAGGACCCTGCGGCTTTAGAGCCGGGCCCTGCCTACTTGGCTACTCCAAAGCTACCTGGTCACTGCACACAGACCTCAGCCAGCCTCCCAGAGGCCATCCTCTGGACCCACTCCTCCACTTCCCTGGTGGCTCAGATGGTAAAGAATCTGCCTGCAATGCAGGAGACCCAGGCTTGGGAAGATCCCCTGGAGAAGGAAATGGCAACCCACTCCATTCTTGCCTGGAGAATCCCATGGACAGAGGAGCCTGGTGGGCTACAGTGCATGGGGTCTCAGAGAGTCGGACACGACTGAGCCAACCCTGTTTGCTTTGCCAGGCTACCTGTAGGCACTCTGTATATGTAGGTACAGGTGAGAATGTTACATACACAGACAGGCTTAGACCTGCCAGCCTTCTCCACCTTGGCATAGCCCCCGATGCCCACCTGTGGGAGTACTATCACTAGGCAGTAGCAGATCAGTGTGGGTGGGGCCCACAGAGGCCAGAAGCGGCGGGAGAGCCACTGGGCCAGGCTCCATCTGGCTCCTGGCCTCCCTGGCTCCCTCTGGAAGCTGATAATCTCCTGGGTGACAGCTCAGGAGGGGCAGCGAGGCATTGCTGCCAGCACCTGCTCCAGCCAGCATCGTGTTGACTTAGACAGCAAAATGCACTTCGATGGCCGTGGCTAGGGAGGCTGGGTGAAGGTACCATAAGGGTTGCCTAGCAACCACCAGGGCTTGGCCGTGGGTTAGGTCCTATCCTCTGCCTGGTGCCCGGCCGGCCTGCTACCTTCTGTACCGTTGGCTCTGGCAGCCCAGTATTTCCCCCCTGGATGCTGAAGCCCCCTTATGCCCACCCCATAGGAAGGAAGGAAGGGGTCCATCTCCTTAACCCAGGGTTTCCCTGAGAGGAGCCTGGAGCTCTCGGGAGGGATGGAGAGCCCGGCTGTTGCCTGAGCCTCCTGCTCTTGGTCTCCCGTTAACGTCTGTCCCCTGCCCCTCCCAACCGGTCCCATCAGATCTACAATGAAATGATCCGGGACCTGCTGAACCCTTCCCTGGGGTACCTGGAGCTGAGGGAAGACTCCAAGGGAGTGATCCAGGTGGCTGGAATCACTGAGGTCTCCACCATCAATGCCAAAGAGGCGAGTCTTGTGCAGCCAGTCGGGTAGTGGAGGACACTAATCTCTGTGTGTGGGGGTATGACCAGAGGCGGCAGGGCTCTGCAACCAGGGAGCCACTGCAGTTCAGGTGGCTGGAGCTGGGGCAGACACAGAGGACCCTGGATGACACGCCCCCGGCCACGCCGACCCTGGGGACCGGCCAGGCACCCAGCCTCCCAGTTGACAGACAGGCCCTGAACACTCCGCCCCCACAGCACACGGGCGGCTGACCCAGCCCTGCCTTGGGCCCCTTCCCAACCTCACAGAGGCAGGACTGGGGAGCATCCCCACGGGCCCCCAGGAGTGGCCTCCCTGCTCTGCCCTGCCCACCCAGATCATGCAGCTGCTGATGAGGGGGAACCGGCAGAGGACCCAGGAGCCCACGGCCGCCAACCAGACGTCCTCGCGCTCCCACGCCGTGCTCCAGGTGGCCGTGCGCCAGCGCAGCCGGGTCAGGGACGTCCTGCAGGAGGTGCGGCAGGGCCGACTCTTCATGATCGACCTGGCTGGCTCTGAGCGGGCCTCCCAGGTGAGGCCGGCTCCCCCCGGGGCTGGGGGCAGAGCTTGGGGGTGCGGGGCAGGGAGGCTGGCCCACCCCGCTCCCCAAGGGGTGGAGTGGGGACTGTCTCAGGGAGGGCGGGAGTGGGGGGTGCTCCAGAGGGGCGGGCACTGAGGGATGTCACAGAGGACAGAAAGGGTTGGCTGGGTTAGGGTACCCCAGGGAGATCCCCCCCCCGCCAAGGGGCTGTTTTGTGGGAAGGGGCCTGGGAGTGTGAGGGTCTCTCCAGGGAAGAAAACAGTGTGTGTCCCAGAGGACCTGGGGAAACAGCCAGGAGAATGAACGGGCCCGGTGAGGAGCTGGCGCCCCGGGGAGACGATGTCCCCTGAGGGAGGGGACCCTGCCCACCACATCAGGGAGAGAAAAGAGCCTGCCACCCACTTGTCAGTGTTCGTCCCTCCCCATCGCCGTTTGCCCAGCCCTGCCACCCTGGCCCCCTCTTGTGGGCAAATTCAGAAGTTTCGTGGTCGCCTGAATCCATGGGCATCTCACCATTAGCACTGAGGCAAACGCAAGCACCAGGGAGAAGCAACAAGGGTTTCATGTTGGAACACGTGGGGTTGGTTTCCACAGGGTGGAGTGGGAGAAACACATTTTCTTTCCATAAAGGCCTGAGGGCTTCCTGGAGGAAGGGGGCGGGGAGCAGCCAGTGGGGAGAGGGTGTGCCCTGCAGCCACCCGATCCCAGCTTCACCAGGCTGGGCAGAGATGTCTCCCAAGGGTGGCAGAGCCTCCTGGGACTTGGTCCTGTCCTGCTCTTACATCCATTCACGCACAAATTCATGCATTTCCTAATGCACGGGTTTCCTTTTTGTTAAATATTTACTTATTGTTTATTTATGTATCGGCTGCTTCGGGTCTTAGTAATGGCACATGGAATCTTTAGTTGCAGCATTCAAACTTTTAGCTGTGGATGTGGGACCTAGTTCCCTAACCAGGGATCGAACGCAGGCCCCCTGCATTGGGAGCGTGGAGTCTTAGACCCTGGAACCCCAGGGGGTTCCTCACACACCTTCTTATACACATATACACGCTGTCACATGTACACATGCAACTCACACACGCTCACACACCCTTCCCCACGTACACGCAAACTTCCATCCTTCCCCTCTGGAGCCTGGCTCTCTCTCTAGAGCCGGGAGCCCACGGCCGTGAGGGCTCCCAGCTGAGCTGCCTGGGAAGTCACGACATCTCGCCCTCGGCGCTGCCCTTAACTGTGCCAGTGGGTCAGTCCCCAGGCAGACGAAGAGCCAGGCTCTCAGCCCTCCATGGGAGCGTCCTGTCCCCTGCTCTTGTCCAGCTTGCGTGCTCAGTTGCTTTGGTCGTGTCCAACTCTGTGACCCCATGGAGTGCAGCCTGCCAGGTTCCTCTGTCCATGAGATTTTCCAGGCAAGAGTATTGGAGTGGGTTGCCACGCCCTCCTCCAGAGAATCTCCTAGACCCAGGGATTGAACTGGCGTTTCCTGTGTCTCCTGCATTGCCAGGCAGGTTCTTTACCACTAGCACCCGCCTAGGAAGCCCCACTTTTGTCCAGAGACCTTCTTGTTCTCTGACCTTCTGGAATGCCCTCCCTGGGCAGAGGGCAGACCAGGTCCTCAGCGTCTCTTCCTTGCAGAGCCCTGGGGGATGGGGAGAGGGTTTACAACCCAGGATGGCCTGGGGTGGGGAGTCATACCTGCTGCTCGCCCCCCCAGACACAGAACCGTGGGCAGCGCATGAAAGAGGGGGCCCACATCAACCGCTCGCTGCTGGCCCTGGGCAACTGCATCAATGCGCTCAGCGACAAGGGCACCAACAAGTACGTCAACTATCGCGACAGCAAGCTCACCCGCCTCCTGAAGGTACCAGCTGCCACCGGGCCTGGGCCCTGGGCACCCGGGGTGGGGCTGCCAGCTGCACAGAGAGAAATACAGGATGTCCAGCTGCATGTGAATAAATAACAGATAAATAACGAAATCTGGTTTGGGTATCAGTATGTATGTCCCATGCCATCTTTGAGACATACTTATACTTTAAAAAAAGCTCACTCATCCAAATTTCAGATCTAAACTGGGTGTCCTGTGTGTTAGGGGTTTCCAGGTGGCTGAGGGGGTAAAAAAAAATCTGCCTGCAATGCAGGAGATGGGGGTTTGATTCCTGGGTCAGGAAGATCCCCTGGAGGAGGGCATGGCAACCCACGCCAGTACTCTTGCCTGGAGAATCCCATGGACAAAGGAGCCAGTCCACGGGGTCTAGAAGAGTCGGACATGGCTGAAGCGACTGAGCACGCGCTCGCCGGCCCCTGTTTTCGAACAGCGGGGAGGAAAAGAGGTTGCATCTGAGCATCTGACTGCCCCCCTCCCACCCAGGGCTGTGGATTTGAGGGAACTGGGAGTCATCTGGATTTGGGGGTTCAGGTGGACAGTCAGTCTCGTGGCTCCCAGAGGCTGCTGTTGTGGGGTGGGGGGCGCACTCCTGGCTGGTCTCTGAATGCACTGCTTCACCCCGCCACACCCAGTTCCTTTTTGGAGAGGAGGGAGCCATTCTGCATGATTTGTGGGATCTTAATTTCCCGACCAGGGATTGAACCCTGGGCCCTCAGTAGTGAAAGCATGGAGTTCTAACCACCAGACGGCCAGGGAATTCTCCTCAGTTCCTTTTATCGGGTAGCGTATCTGAGTTAGGGGGTCGTTAATCCCATTTGCAGACGAGGACACCGAGGCACCAAGAGGCTAAGTAACCTCCCCAAAGGCTCCCGCCAGTAAGTGCTGGATGGAGGGCCCCAGCAGAGGTCTGGCTGGGCTGATGGCAGAGCTGCAGGTGACCTAACACCGGGCATCAGCCTGCCAGCATCACTGCACCTGCAGGCTGGGGGTGCGAGAGCCGGCTCCTGCCACCTAGAAACCGGAGGGAGCTGAGGGTTAGGGAGGTGAAGGAGCTTGCTTGAAGTTGCTCAGCTGGTCACTGCCACGCCCAAGGGCTTTGCCCCCAGGCCCCTGTAGCCCCGCACACTCTCTCCATTGAAGAGGGTAGGGCTAAGCCCGGGACAAGGGAGGCAGTGGCCACAGGCCCAGTTCACTCCATCACCAGCCTCGCTCCAGCCAAGACAATGGCACCTTCCGCCGTCAGCAAACGGGGTGACCTGGATGGCCCGAGGAGATGGCGGAGAAGCCCAGGACCCCTCAGAGCTCTTCCCGCTCTGGTTCCAGCCAACCTTTCCTCGTCCTCATGTATATGAGCGGGGGAGGAGAGCTGGGAGGCCCTGACTCAGATGCTGGAAATTTTCTAACATGAGCTTTGGAGAAGAAACGGAGAGGGAAGAAGCGGGGAGGCGGCAGAGGGGGCGGGAGGGCCCACGGGGTGCTCGGCACCAGCACCTGTGAGTGTGTGAGAGAGAGAGAGATGCACACACACGCCACGAGGGCGTCACGAGCGGGAGCAGGGTCCAGGGAGGCAGCCCCCTGCTGACCGCCGCCCGCCCCCGGCCCGTCCAGGACTCCCTGGGGGGAAACAGCCGCACCGTGATGATCGCCCACATCAGCCCAGCGAGCAGCGCCTTCGAGGAGTCCCGGAACACCCTGACCTACGCCGGCCGGGCCAAGAGCATCAAGACCCGGGTGAGGGGCCCCTGCTCTGTGCCCCCAGGATCTGCCCTTCTGGGCCAAGATTCAAGCCCCCTGACTGACTCCAAGGCCTGCCACCCCCAGCCCCCCGAACACACACACTGGACCGAGCCGCCACTGATCTGGCCCCCTGTGACTTGCCAGGAAGCCCACAGCTTCTGAGGGGCTCCTTCTCTTTTCAAACTTTATTTGGCCACGGTCAGTCTTTGTTGCTATGTGTGGGGTTTCTCTGGTTGCGGCGAACTGGGGGCTCCTCTCTAGTTGTGGCGACTGTGGTGGGTTCTCTTGTGCGACGTGGGCTCTGGGGCATGTGGGCTCAGTAAGGGTGGCTTACGGGCTTAGTTGCCCCGTGGCATGTGAGATCTTCCCAGACCAGACACCAAACCCATGTCCCCTGCATCGGCAGGCAGACTCTTAACCATCGGACCTCCAGGGAAGTCCCGGTCCTCCTCTTGCTCAAAGTCTGTGCTCATCCCCAAGGTCTGTGCCCCGAGCCCCACCATCCCCTTCCATCTTCTGTTTTCATCTTAAAAGATGCTCATTCAGACCTTTACTCCTCCGAAGGCCCTAACCCCGACAGTTCCAATAGTGACTGTTACTGAGCACTTATACTGTGGGCCCTTTATCAGTTCATCTCATGTGACCCTCGAATGAGGCAGGCGTTATTTCTGTCCTCATCTTACAGCCGAGGACAGTGAGGCTGAAGGGAGCTAAGCGGCTTCCCGGCTGGGGAGGAAGGGCACTGAGCTCTGCCCAGTTTTCAAGGTTTCCCTACATTTTCTGATCAGTGTGTTAGAATCCTGGCTATCTATGAGGTCATCTGGGCCCACCCATGTGAAGAGTCTAAGAACCTAACCAACATTCTCCTAACACAGCAGTTTTCCAGCTACTGTGTCAGGAGCTGGAAGCTTTATCTCTACTCTCTCCATTAAGTAACTTAATGGTGGGAAGAGACCCTTAAAAGAGCGAATTGATAGTTCAGAGTATTATTAATAGCAGTCACGCCAACAGCAGGGAGGCCAGTGGGATCCCACGGACCTCTTTAGAGACCGTGAGTGGGAATCTGAAGGGTGAAGAGGAGACTCCAGAAGGGAGGGAGCAGTAAAGACAGAGGCTCCTAAGGCAGGGAGGAGGTGGTGTTGGCGGCAGAGGTGGGGTGAGGAGAATGCTTCCTCCACTGGAGCAGTGAGCCAGATGAAACTAGAGAGAGCAGTGTGCCTTCAACACCAAATGAAGGAATCAGGACATTCTCCCAGCAGTAGGGAGCCAATGAAGGTTGAGTGGCACAGAGAGCCGGGGCTTGGGGGGGGGGTGGCACATAATTTTAGGAGTATGCCTCTGGTGGGGGCATGTAGTTTGATAGGTTGTAGGGTCGGAGGCAGGGCTTCCCTGGTAGCTCAGGTGGTAAAGAATCCGCCTGCAATGCAGGAGACCTGGGTTCAATCCCTGGGTTGAAGATCCCCTGGAGGAGGGCATGGCACCCACTCCAGTATTCTTGCCTGGAGAATCCCATGGACAGAGGAGCCCGGCAGGCTACAGTCCATGGGGTCGCAGAGAGTCAGGCACAGCTGAGTGACTAAGCAGAGCATAGAACAGGGTTGGAGGCGAGGAGGTCATTACTGTCAACCAGCAGAAAAAGAGGGTCCCCACTGGCAGGCCCTGGCCCCCAGGTGACTGTACCCTGCCCCCTCCCCAGGTGAAGCGGAACCTGCTAAGCGTCTCCTACCACATCGCCCAGTACACGAACATCATTGCTGACCTGCGGGGCGAGATCCAGAGGCTCAAGCGCAAGATCGAGGAGCGGGGTGGGCGGAGCCCGGACCGCGCCCAGCTGGGGCGGGGCGACATCCGCCACATCCAGGGTGTGTGCCTGGGTCTCCGTGAGCCAGAACCCGTCTCCCAATGCCCCTCAGGGTGCTCTGCGGTCAGACAGTGCTGGCTTCAAAGCCGGACTCTGGCTCTTTCTGGCTGAGTAGCCTTTAAGCCACCCGTCCTTCAGCTGTCAAACAGAATGGTGATCTCTGCCTCAGAGACCTCACCCGAGGATTCGGTGGTATCAGAGTGAGAGTCACCTGGGCATTTAGCTGTGTGGGGGCTTCACTCTGGGGACTGCAGTGAGGGCTGTCAGACTGGGCCTGGCATCGCCAGGAGGGATACGGCTCCCTAACAAATTTTCTGTACTTGCTTTGGTGATCTTGCAGCACATGGCAGTAAAGTGTCTAAGGGGTGCCTTTTACTAGGTGACAGAAAGGCACTCTAAAGGCTGGTGGAAGCCCAGTTCATACAGGGAGCTGGGAGTCACCTTTGGGTCACTGCCTGAAGACAATGTGGAAGGTGGAATGTGGGAGGGGGTAATCTAGGAGGTCTTCCTGGAGGAGGTGGTTGCACAGAAGTCTTTTGGGGAGAAAGAGTGGGGGAGGGCCCAGGCAGACCCAGACTTTCCTGGGCTGACCTTTCCTCCTCCACTGACCTCTCCCATCTCCCATTCAACGGGCAGCCGAGGTCCAGCTGCACAGCGGGCAGGGAGAACAGGCTGCAATGGAACACCTTCGTGAGCAGCTGATCAGCACCTTCCAGGAGCAAATGGACACACGGAGACGCCTGCTGGAGCTGGAAAACCGCGGCATGGAGCTGGAGATGGACACCTCCCACCACCTGCTCACCATTGCCAGGTAAGCACAGCTGGCCTGGGATGGGAGCCGGAGCTGGAGCTGCACCTTATGCCCCCCAACCCTCCATGGCCTGAATCCCCCGTCTCCTTTGGGGTTGGGGCTGTGGCAGCTGGAAGCATGATAAGTCACGCCGGGCACTCAAGTGGCGGGAGGAGCGTCGGAAGGAGTCCTTCACTAAGGATGACACCAGGAAGGACTCGGACACCGGTGACAACCAGCCAG
>NW_011494943.1:6308988-6311443 GCF_000754665.1 Bison bison bison
CAGCTCATCCAGGGTAGGGTCCCCGCGCTACCTACCCCGCGAGTCCGACCCGCTAAGGGCCCGAGAGCGCGCACTGAGCCCTGCCTCTCCGCTCCCCCACCGCAGACTGCAACCTGGCCGTGCCGCAGCATCTGAAGGAGCTGTACAAAGTGTACCTGCGGGAGCATGAGGAGGGCAACCTGGAGCGTGCCACCATGATGGACCGCCTGGCCTCTCGGGCCCTGCAGGTGGGCGCCTGGGCCGCACCATGCGCCCCTGTGCTAGGGGCAGGGCTGATGCCCAAGGCGGCGCCTTCCAGCAAGTAGGGTGGCCTCGGGACTGGGCTGGCTGGTCCCCAGAAAGCTGACACCTCCTCCTTATCCGACACAGAGCCTCGCCAAGCTCCCCTCCCGTGGTGTTCTTCTCCCACACGTGTCCCCATTCAGGGTCTGAGGGTCAGGGTTGGCCATCTGAGATATCACTAAGGGCCCCAGATGCCCTCCCAGGAGCCCAGGCCACCAGGCGGTGCCCCTGGGGATGCCTAGCAGACCACGGCTGGCCCCTGGGGACTCAGAACACAAGCCCCCCTGTCTTCTGGGGCTCCCAGCCCAGATTACAGCCCCAGACACTCTGTGTGCCTGTGTCACCCAGGCTGTTTACTCGGTCCGAGACCAAGTCTTCCGACTCCCCTCTCCCTCCTTTCCTCTCCCCAGGACAGCGCCTTGCCCAAGATTAGCCCCCCAGGAACTGTGCCGACCCCGGAGGAGTCTGACCTAGACAGCGTCAAGATGCCGAACTCCGAGTCCCCGCACCAGCACGGAAGCTTCCTCCCTCTGCTCGGCACTGAGAGGTGAGCTGAGGACCACTTCCAGCCATCCAGCCCGCCTGAGCCACCAGGCCGTGTCTCAGAGATGCCAGCCCAGACCTGGCCTCCCAGGGAGGATGGAGCAGGAAAGAGGGGAGGGGGGCACAGGTCTGGAGCCAGGACTTTGGGGTCCTCGTTCCCACAATGCAACAGTTCTCAAGGAGGCGTGGCAGTGGGACCCCCGTGGTACCAGCCTGGGCAACAGCTGCCCATCCTCCTCTGCCCACCTCAGTGAAGCCAACCACCTGTTCAAGACCAGCTCCCGGGCCTGGCAAGCGAAGGGCTCCTGTCTGCCCACCCCACCCCCAATCCTGGCCGGCACCCTGGTGACACAGGAGGTGAGCAGTGGGCCCCACGGTTCCCTGGATGTGGGTGGGAGTACCCAGAAGAGACATCCAGTGGTTGGGATGGAACTTTTCCAAAACAGCCCTCTGAGGACATAGGGTTCCTGCTGGGTCCAATGGCTTCTTTTCCCAACCCATTCATCTCACAGGCCACCACTCAGGTCGGACTGAACGGCCAGATCAACTCCTCCCCTGAAAGCATCGAGAATCTGTCGGAGATCCCCTTGTCCCACAAAGGTGTGTCCCCTGCCTCCCCCGACACCCCATCAGCCTGAGCCTGGCATGATCTCAATAGCTCAGCGCACCCAGCCGAAGCCCCTTCCTTCCCTCTCCTCTGCTGAACACACCCAGGCATCGTTCTAGAAAGAGAGGCACCAGTACCCAGAGAAGAGTAACCACCTGCTCTGTCCACACAGAGCAGGGGACACAATTGGAAACCAGAATGGGGAACACATGGTACTTGGGGTCACGCCCCCTCCACTTCCCACTCGGAAATAGAGTCCGAATCCTCCCTACCCTGTGGCCACAGGTGACCCTCATAGCTCAGCAATCCATCTTCAGAACCTGGGACTTCCCTGGCAGTCCAGTGGTTAAGACTCAGCACTTCCACTGCAGTGGGTGAAAGTTCGATCCCCAGTCAGGGAACTAAGATCCTGTATGCCGTGTGTCATGGTCAAAAAAAAATCTTCCCAACCCACTGAGGCTGGTTTTACCATCGTCAGTTTACAGATGAAAAGAAGGCTCAGAAACTTGCCCAAAGTTTCTCAAACTGCAAGTTGGGGTGAGCTGCAGCAGAGAAGGGGTGTTGGAGGTGCAGGAGGGGGGAAACGTGGCCTTGATCCCGGGGTGGGTGCCCCTCTGTCCCGCCGCAGGGAGGAAGGAGACCACGGCCGACACCAAGAGCATCGCCGGGAAGGCTGCCCGGCACCACTTGCAGGCCCTGGGGGCCAAGGGGCGCCAACTGCTGGCACCCACCATAAAGCAGAGCAGCCTGTCCCTGCACTTGAAGGGCCAGACTGATGACGTGCAGCCGCCCGGACCGCTGGCCTGCAAGCGGCCGCCCAGCCCCACCCTCCAGCACACCGCCAGCGAGGACAGCCTATCCAGCAGCACAGGCGAGGCGCCATCCCGGGCAGTCGAGCGTTATGGCGATGGCCCTTGTCCCCCGCTGCAAGGCCAGAAGAAAAGCCCAAGAAACAAACGAGAGGAGTCCCTGGAGGCAAAGAGGAAGCGGAGGTCCCAGGCCTTTGAAGTCACAGGACAAGGG
>NW_011494943.1:6312905-6318613 GCF_000754665.1 Bison bison bison
ACAGATGCAAGAGATGTGGGTTCAATCCCTGGGTCAGGAAGATCCCCTGGAGGAAGAAATGGCAACCCACTCCAGATTCTTGCCTGAGGAATCCCATGGGTAGAGGACTGGCGGGCTCCAGTCCACGGGGCTGCAAAGAGCGGGACACGACTGAGCGACCGAGCACATCACTGATTAAGATTCAACCCAAGTCCCCTCTTCCCACCACACCCTCTTCTTCTCCGGCTGGTTGTAGAGCACCAGTCAACAGACTCCTGGGGGAAAGCGTTTTTCCTCCGGACTCTGAGGTCTCTGCCCAGACCCCCTCCCAGGAGAGGTCAGAGACTTAGGGTTGTGCTTACCCCTCCCACCCCAGGAAGCCAGGGCTCAGAAACTGCTCAACTGAGCCCCTCAGTTTCAGGTGAGAAAGCTCCCCCAAGGTGCACCTGGCCATCTCGATGCTTTTACCTGCCCTGTCCCCTGTGGGGACGGGGGCCCTTGGGGAAAAGGTAATGAACGATGGGGAGTCCCTGACCTGTGGAGCCCTCCTTGGACTGTTTTTGCCCCCAGAACTGGGTGGTTTAATCACCCCCTTGCCGCTCCGAGCGCTGGTTTATTCTACCAAGAGCTCTGGCTTCCCACATAGTGCTGGTGATAAACAATCCACTTGCCAATGCAGGAGACGCAAGAGACACGGGTTCGATTCCTGGGTTGGGAAGATCCCCTACAGGAGGAAAGGGCATTGCCCTCCAGTATTCTTGCCTGAAAAGTTCCACGGGCAGAGGAGCCTGCCAGGCTACATACAGTACATGAGGTGGCAAAGACTGAAACACTGCTGAGCACACACATACACACCACCAGGAACCTTCCTTTCAGGTCAGTGAGAAAGCAACTCCTGAAACCAGGCATCTGGTCTACCACCCACCACCTGGCTTCTATCCACCCAGCTCTCAGGCCGCTAGGGCCTGGTCCCCCAGCGGGCCAGGACAGACACCTCCACTGGCCATGCCAATCCTGGTCCCTCTGCGCCATCTCTGCTGCTGCTGCTGCTAAGTCGCTTCAGTCGTGTCTGACTCTGTGCAACCCCATGACGGCAGCCCATCAGGCTCCCCCGTCCCTGGGATTCTCCAGGCAAGAACACTGGAGCGGGTTGCCATTTCCTTCTCCAACGCATGAAAGTGAAAAGTGAAAGTGAAGTTCTACTGGGCCTTTATTTTCCTGATCCAGAGGCCTCTGGAAGGCTCAGCTTCCCACCCCGGCCCGCCTGGCTACTTGGGGGTCCGGATGAGGGTGTGATAGACGGGCTTGACAATGAGGTGGAGATGCAGGGCATTCTCCACCAGGTACTCGGAGTTGCGCCGCTGCAGGTCGGCGTGCGCCAGGAAGTCACCGGCCTCCTCGCTGCTCTGGTGGAAGCTGTAGGCGTGGCGGACCAGCAGGCGGCCGTGGTGGCGCGCCCCCACCAGCACGGTCTTCTGGAAGCTCACGCCCGCCGCGTCGCCGCCGCTGCTGGCCGGCGTGACCACCAGCCGGGGCCGGCCGTCCTCGGGGCGTGCGAGGGGCAGCGCTGTGCCCGTGGCGTCCGCGTAGACAGGCCGCAGGCTTACCGGCAGCCAGCGTGGCGAGAAGAGCACGTTCCAGGTGACCCGGCGGCCCGAGTCATGGCTGCTTGGGCCCAGCTGCGTCTGGAAGCTGGTGCTGCGATCGTCGCGGGCTGGGTTGTTGATGACCCACGGGGCGCCCCAGGCAGGCGCGAGGTAGTTGCGGGGCAGGATGGCGCACCGTTGACGTCGAAAAACTTGGCGTAGTGCAGCGGCGAGGCGGCGTGGAACTGGTAGGCCTGAAGGAGCAGGTCGGCCACCGCCGGGCCGTGGCGCGCCAGGGCGGCCGAGCGCGCCTGAAGCTGAAACAGCTGCGCCGCAGGGATCATGGGGTAACGGATGGCGCGCAGCGCGCGCTCGGCCACAGCCGGCGGCGGCCGCGCGCGGCCCAGCCACGCCTCCAGCGCCTGGAAGAGCTCCAGCTCGTCCTGCAGCACGAGGTCCGAGCGCGGAAGCAGCTGCGCCAGCAGCTCAGGGCTCACGGCGCCCCACTCGGCGCTCCCCGCCACGGCCGACAGGTTCCAGGCCAGGAACTGCAGGCAGCTCTGGCGCAGGGCCTCGTCCCCGGTGCTCACCGCGTAGTGGTACCAGCCCACCGCCGGGCCCGCGCCGCCCGCCAGGTGCGCGCGCATATAGTCGGCCACGCCCCGCTGCAAGGAGGCCACGCGGTACTTGGTGGCCAGCTGGTGCAGGGGGATGGCCTGTGCCAGCAGCACGGTCAGCTCTCCGCAGTAGAGGTACTTGCCATAGAGGTGCAGAGATGGAGCGCGGTCAGGGCAGCCTGCGGTTACCCTACCCAGCGCTGCCTCCTGAGTCCGGAGGATACCCGGCCTTGGGCAGACAGTATCGTCATTAAGGGAGCCAACAGAAGGACCTTCCCGCGCGCATCCTACTTCACCGCCTCTTCTTTCCGGTTTCTCGTGGGACGTGGAAATAAGCATTTATTGAGCACAGGTGGCTCAGTGGTGAAGCATCCGCCTGCCAATGCAGGAGACGCAGGTTCTGTCCCTGGGTCAGGAAGATCCCCTGGAGTAGGAAATGGCTACCCCCTCCAGTATTCTTGCCTGGAAAATACCATGGACACATAAGCCTCGTGGGCTACAGCCCTTGGGGTCCCAAAGAATCAGACAGGACTTAGCTGACTGAGCACGTCGATGATTCCTATATTGAGCGCCCACTGAGTGGTTGAGCTCTGTGCTAGGACAAGAAAGATGTAGCTCCTACCTTCACCAGGTGTACAGTGTGGGTTCGGATTCATATTCCGCCAGTTACTTGCTATAAGAGTGGGCAAGCCATTTAACTTCGCTGTTTGCCTCTGGGAACAAAAGATGTTTCCCAGGATCCCTTAGATCACATGACTAAATTCTAGCTAATGAGATGTCCACAAAGGCACAGACTGGGATTGGGGGAAAGGCTGGTTAAACAGAACTGACTAGGGTAGAGATTGATGCTAAAGCTGAAACTCCAGTACTTTGGCCACCTCATGCGAAGAGTTGACTCATTGGAAAAGACTGTGATGCTGGGAGGGATTGGGGGCTGGAGGAGAAGGGAACGACAGAGGATGAGATGGCTGGATGGCATCACTGACTCAATGGACCTGAGTCTGAGTGAACTCTGGGAGTTGGTGATGGACAGAGAGGCCCGGAGCGCTGTGATTCCTGGGGTTGTAAAGAGTCGGACACGACTGAGCGACTGAACTGAACTGAGGGCAGAGATTATTGTCGTTCAGTCTGCCAGTCGTGTCCGACTCTTTGCGACCCCACAGACTGCAGCACGCCAGGCTTCCCTGTCCTTCACCATCTCCTGGAGCTTGTTCAAACTCTTATCCATTGAGTCGGTGACGCCACCCAACCATCTCATCCTTTGTCGTCGCCTTCTCCTCCTTCCTTCAGTCTTTCCCAGTTAGGGGGTAGAGGAAAGATGCTTTTGTCCTTCTGTGCTATCTCTCTTTCTGTTGCCTGGAAGTTTGAAGAAATGACCAATATTCTGCAGCCATCTTGTCTAAACTATTAAAGCAGGGTCATTTTCTCAGACTAGAGTGTGGGCAGTGTCCCTGTGCAGAACGCTAGCACGAAGCAGCCCCCTAGCCCTGTGGTTCAAAACCTGGCCAAACAGCAAAACCACACAGAGACATTAAAATAAGAAACAGTGGCCCAGCCCTAAATATGAAGCTCGGGATTCAGGGTGGGGCCTAGAAGTCTATAGTCCTTAAAAGCTCTCAAGGCCAGGTTTGGAAACAGCTTTGAAAGTATTTGGTAACTAACTTCAAACCATTCAGAGCTTTCAGTCAGGGGAGTCATGCTGCATTTTGCAAGAAGCTGGTGCAAAGAGGGAAGAGGGAGGTAGTTGCATGGTCATCCTAATGCCATCCAGGGAAGGGGCAGGGCTAAGAGCCAGGGCTTCCATCACCCTTTGAGTAGAGAAGCCAGGGACGTGGAAAGGGATGTCTTCCCCCGATCCTTCCCCACCTGATGAACTTGTCGAAGACGGCAGCACAGTCCCGGGACTCCTGCAACACCACCTCGCTCTGGTTACTCAGCAGCTCCCGGAACTGCTCACTCTGCAGTCCCAGCAGCAGGCGGTGGGCATGGAAGACTCGGACCTCGTCGGTGCCCATGGCCTGCACCCGCAACACCACATCACTGGCATTGCCCTGCCGCAGCAGTTCCTGCAGGCGCTGAAGCAGCATCTGGGAGTGGTTGATGGAGGTGCCCGCTGACTCCCCGCCAACATCAGCTTTCTGGGCTGCAGCAGGAAGGAACAGAGCAGCCTGAGAGGGCAGCCTTCTGGGGTTGCAGACGGACCAGCTGGAGATGCCTGTGGTTGGATGTGGGCAGAGGGTAGGGGAAGCCTGGGGAGGCTGTGTGCTCCCGTTTGTGCCTGTGAAGTGCGTGGATGCATGTGTGTGCAGACAAGCACATCTTAGACAGGGAAAGTCGTGAACCTGAGCAGACCCTGAGAAGATGCTCTTGGAAGGGACTGGGGGTGGATTCCCGGCAGGGAGAGGTCATGAATCAGGATGGGACAAAAGGTCCAGAGCTGGATTTCCCTGGTGACTTGGTGGTAAAAATCTGCCTGCCCATGCAGGAGACACAGGTTTGATCCCTGATCCGGGAAGATCCCACGTGCCGCAGAGCAACTAAGCCTGTGCTCCAGGACTATTGAGTCTGTGCTCTAGAGCCGGGGAGCTGAAACTACTGAGCCTGAGGTCTGCAACAAGAGAAGCCACTGCAGTGAGAAGCCCTCGCACTTCGATGAAGTGCTTGCTGCAACTAGAGAAAAGCCCACACAGCAAGAGACCCAACACATCCAAAAAAAAAAATTTAATGTCTAGAGCTGATCTCCATGATGTCAGACGCCTAGGCGAGGATTGAGGAACCTCTTGGTCCCCACCCCCTCGCCTCCTGAAGAATTGCCCACCTTACCCCTTGGAAGAGAATAGTTGGCCCAAAGCAGTGCATTCCCCAGCAAATGATCTATTGAGCACTTACAATAAGCCAGACACTCCCCTGGAAGCTCAAACCAGCACAGTGAACAAAACAAACCAGCTCCTTACACTCATAAAAGCACAACTTAGCTTCTTAGGCAATAAATACACAAATAAGCCTCTGGTTTTAGGCTGTGACCAGTAAGGGCGGTGACGGGTGGCGGCTCCTGTAGGTGCAGGAATCAGAGACAGGCTCCCTGAGGAAGTGATAAGGAGCCCTCCCAAGGCCCTGGGAGAGGCTGGGCTTGGTGCTGGGAAGGCAGAGGGGATCTGCCCACATTCTGAGTGGGAGGTGAGGGGCGGAGCAGGGGAGGGGGCTGCAGCCTGGGCGGGTGGTGCAGGCCCAGCCGCCCTCCTGGATCCTGATCTGGGAGGCAGGGGTCTACACTGGCCTTCCGGGGGACCCGAGAAAGCACAGAAAGAGCGGGTCCTGGACGGGACTCTCGAGGCACCTGCGCCTTGGGACTGGCATCCTCCTGCTTCCAGGCGAGGCACGCGGGACCCTCCTCCCCTGTTTCCAGGGACACCGTGAGGGTCAGACGGGGACACGTGCTTATGGATGGAAAACTCAGTGACAGAAAGCACCGCCAGCAGCTTCCCCAAGTGGAGCACGGACTGAGGAGTCCAGGGGAGCAGATGAG
>NW_011494943.1:6318713-6323327 GCF_000754665.1 Bison bison bison
CCGCCGTGCGTGTATGTGTGCATGCGCACAAACACACACACACACACACATACACACACACACACACACACACAGTCCCAGGGCCCATGTGGACTCTTGAGGAGGCTCCCAGGAAAGCAGAGCCTCTGTGTATGGGTGAGAGGCAGATAGAGGGAGGGAGAAAGGGTAAGAAAGGAGCCCTGGTTATTTTCCAGCCCTGCCATCCCCCAAGCTGTCACAGTGAAGGCTCCAAACGCTGATGGATCCCACTCTCCCCAGCCTGGGCCCAGCTGCCAGGGACAGTGGGCAGTGGAAGGGTCTTCCTGTGGTTAAGCCGCCTGCCTGCCCAGCCCTCCTGCCCTCGGAGGCCAGCTGCCCTCCTCCACGGAGCTGCCTGATCAAATCAACTCTGTGCCTGGCCCGGCCGGCTGGACACCGCCCCCTCCTGGCCGTGGGCAGTTGGAGCCCGAAGGTCTTGCCCCTTCTCCCTGCCCACTGCCCACTCACCTGCACGAGTGACCAGGCCCACCAAAGTCAGCATGGCCCAGAAGCTGGCCCAGGACCCAGGCTTGGCAGAGCCCAGCCTGCACATCTTTGCACCCTGCCCCCAAGCCCACGGGAGGAACGGCGGAGCCCAGACCTCTCCGCGCGCACATCCCTCCTCCTTATATAGGATCCAGCCCAAGGGGATGGCCGCCCCCCTTTCCCAGCTGGCCTCCCTCCCCCCACCCAGTCTCTGCCTTGGATTGGTGGAAACTGGCCCCAGCTGTTACCCAGGCAACCAGTTGAGCTGGAGAGCGGCCTCCCCAGGCGCTATTGTGCTGCTCTCGGGCCCCTGAGGGGACCAGATCCGGCGGCTTCCCCCTCGTCTCCTACCACCCGGCACAGCTAGTCACTCCTCTCCTGGGAAGTCGAAGGCTCTCCAAAGGGCAGGCAAAGGGCTCCAGAACCAGAGGCAGCCACCAGCCCAGAGGGTCCCCAGCCCCCTCCCCTGACCCCCCACCCTGGCACAGAGTACACTTGGCAGCATCGTGTCTGGAGCACCATGGTGAGTCAAGGACTGCAAAGGAAGGGCCTGGAAGAGGAGAAGGCAGCAGCCCAGGCCCCGCCCCTCCCTCCTGTGTTGGGGTGGGCTGGCTTTCCAGAAAAGAGGACAGGGCTCTAAGTAGGGCCCGTGGGGCAGCTGATGTCATTCTCATGTCCTTCGTTGAAGAATGATCCTGGCGTGCTCTGAGGAGGGTGATGGGCCTTAGGGACATGGGGGCTGTGGCCATCACACCCCCCCGCTCCAGGTCAAGGTGAGCTAGGATGGCGGGGCCGGGCATAGAGCAGCTGCACCCCACGCTGTGCACCCCTGCCCCGAGCACCCCCACCCAGAACCGGGCTGGCCGCCTCGCTTGAGGCTGGTCCCCTGCAGGCATCCCGCCAGCCGTCTGACCAGGAGCTGCCCTGGAACCTTCTTCCTCTAATTCACCTTCTCAAGTGGTCTCGGGTCTTTTGGTTCACCTCCTTGGAAGGTTTCTCTTACCAGCTTCTGTCCAACTTTCTACTGTAATTTTTCCCATCTCAAAGTTCCACAGAGGGGGCTTCCCTGGTGGTCCAGTGGTTAAGACTCCATGCTCCCAAGGCAGGGGGGCCGGGTTCCATCTCTGATCAGGCAACTAAGATCTGGCTTGCTGCAACTAAGACCAGTGCAGTCAATAATAATAATAATAAAAATAAAAGCTGCAGGAGACACACAGCAGAGCCAGGACCCACCCTGACAGTGGACACGCTGGGTGACAGTGTCAGCTGGGTTCGTGCAGGGGAGAGCTCTTCTAAGGACAAAGGAATAGAGAGAAGAAGGTGGGGTCTGGAGCCCAGGGGGGTGGGTGGGCGGCGCTGGTGGGGTGGGTGGGCGGCGCTGGTGGGGCCTCACCTTTTCCAGGAACAGGTAGGGCCTGGCCCAGACCCTCACGGGAGGGAGTCCTTCCAAGTTGATAAACTGAAACGGTGTGTGTGTGTGGCGGGTATGTGTGTGTGTGTAGGGGGCTCCTGGGAGATCCAGCTTAGCCTTTCTCCCAAGGCCAGGCCCTTCACTGGGGCTGGGTCAGAGCCCGCCCTCCCTTGCTCTCTGAATCCCAGGGACCGGCTCAATGCATTGATCTCTGCCCCGGGCTGGCACAGAGAAACACAACAGCTCCACCCCCCACCCCTCTCTGGAGCCACAGAGAGAGCTGGAATTGGGTCTGGCACCTGCTGCGTCCGGGTTGGCAGAGACTCGGCTGTCCGGCCCAGCGGAAACCCCTCCCGGCTGTCCTGACCTTCACACCCAGCTCCCTTCATCCAGATTCGCCACCCCCTGCCCACTGGCTGTATGCCTGCCCTTCCCGGGGGCTGTACCACTTCCCTGACCCAATCCAACAAGACAGCCTCAGTGTGAGGGGAGGGCGGGGTCAGGGCCAGTGCTGTTCAATAGGATGTTATTGATGATTTTTTACAAAGACAATGCTGAGAGAACCCACTAGTCAGAAAATGGTCTTTCAGTAAGAAAGTCTCCTTGAGGCTCAGAAGTGTGACCCACCTGTGCTGGAATCTCCCACCCTCCACCTAGGAGCCAGGGCACCTGTGTCTTCTTAGCCTCTTGACGATGGTCATGTACACCCCCAAGCTAAGCTGTATCGGCTAGAGTTAGATGGACGGCATTTCAAGTGTACAGGAATTGGGGAGGGCCCAGGTTACCCAGAAAACCCAGCAGGGTCACCTCTGACTCCCCATCTCTGGGGGCCTCGCCTCTTCTGGTTCTAACTTGTCATCCCTGAAACTCCTCTACTGATCTAAAAACTGACTTTCCAGCGACTGCCCTGGTGATCCAGTAGCCAAGACTCCAAGCTCCCAGTGAAGAGAGCCTGGGTTCAATCCCTGGTCAGGGAATTAGTCCCATATGCTGCAACTGAGAGTTTGTATGCCGAAACTAAAGAGCTCGCATGCTGCAACTAAGATCCAGTGCAGCCAAATGAATTTTAAAAAACGAACAAAAAGGCTGACTTTCCAGGAATACGCATTTTCTGTTTACATTTTCTTAGTCTGAGGGTTTCTGAAGTGTGTGCATGCATGTGCGTGTGTGCTGTGCATGTGCGCCCTCGTGTGTGTGTGTGCCATCTGTAAGAATGCACACGTGTGTAGGTGTGCACGCATGTGTGTGTGTGTGTGCAGTCTGTAAATATGCATGCATGTGTTTGTAGGTGTGTGTGTGGTGTGGAAGTATACACGCCTGTGTTTGTGTGCGTGTGGTGTGCACACACCTTGCACAGAGAGTCTTGGAGCTGGAGAGAGGAAGCGGGGCATCCACCCTGCCCAGTCTTGCAGATGGAAGGTCAGAGACAGTTTTATCTTGCCCTGTGCATCTGGAAGCTCCGTAATTCCTCGAGAGCAAGTCTGAGCTAGAACAATTCCCGGAGACCAGTGTAACTTCCCACCTAAGACAAGAGTATCTATGACCCAAGGGGCTTGTCTGAGGTCTCCTGGCCCAGACAGGGGCTGAGCCTGGATTCAGATGTTGCTTTTCTGCTTTTCTTTCCGTAGCCCCATACTGTCTCTTCTGGGAAGCTATATCAGTAGCCACAGGCGAGGCAAGGAATCGCTAGTGTTGGTAGAGTAAGCTTGGGGCAGGATGCAGAGTTTCTGAATCTGTGGCAAGGGTGAGCGGACACGGGAGAATGGAGGGGTGGGCTCCCAGCCCCGTCCCAGCTGCAGCCTCCCTTGTACCTGTGATGTCTCACTTCCTGAGCTAGGGTGCCCCAGAACACTTAGATTGGGAAACAAGGAATCAGGAGTCTAGGTTCCAGGCCGCCGGGGTTTGGGGGTGGGAGGCGCAGCAATGACAAACAGGAAAGAATTGCTCCTCAAAGTGACTGACATGATATGGAAAGCTTCGCCCGAAGCCAGGCTGTCCCGTGGTGGCACCATCTTCCAGCCTCAGCATCCTGCGTCATGCTGCCCACCCACCCCCAGATGGAGGGCCTTGTGCATCCGAGGGGTGTATCTACCTGACCCACTTCCCCTCCCGGTAAAGCTACCTGAGCACCTGCTCTTCCGGTAGGAGGGAGTGACCAGAAACGGCTCTGGAGGAGGGACAAGGCCGAGTTCAAACTCCGCCTGCTGCCACTTACATGCTCTTAGCCTTATCCGACTTGCTGGACTTCTCTGAGCTTCAGTCCCCTCTCGTGTGAAGTTGAGGTGTCCCACGTTAGCTTGCGGGTCTGCTGGGAGGGTGACCCGTGGGGAATAGGGTGGGTCCTTGGGAGATGTTGGCAGAGACCCCTGCACCTGGCTGGAAGTGGCCCCCTGCTCACCCACAGCCTCCTGGTGCAGGGAGGTGGTGGCCTGGGGACTTCTCTGTGCCTCTTGCACCCTCTGTTGCTGGAGTCCCGGACACTCTGCCTGGGGACCTGAGTGCCTACTGTGCCTCCCACGGGACCTGACCAAAGCCAGTGGACTCTTGGGGGTATGCAGTGCCAGGACCTGGCCACTGGGGAGCAGCAAGACTTCTGTAAGTTCCGAGGCTGGGTGTGAAGGTGAGGCTGGAGGTGGGCATCCTGGTATCTCCAGCCCCAGAGTGGGATTTAACTTTGTTGTTGTTCAGTCACTAAGTTG
>NW_011494943.1:6323427-6324531 GCF_000754665.1 Bison bison bison
TCACTAAGTTGTGTCCGACTCTTTGCAACCTCATCGACTGCAGCACACCAGTCTTCCCTGTTCTTCACCATCTCCCAGAGTTTACTCAAACTCATGTCCATTGAGTCGGTGATGCCATCCAACCACCTCATCCTCCGTAGTCCCCTTCTCCTCTTGCCCTCAATCTTTCCCAGCATCAGTGTCTTTTCCAACGAGTCGGCTCTTCCCATCAGGTACCCGAAGTTTTGGAGCTTCAGCATCAGTCCTTCAATGAATATTCAGGGTTGATTTCCTTTAGGATGGACTGGTTTGATCTCCTTGCTGTCCCAGGGACTCAGGTCTAACTCAGGGAGCCCAGAGACTGGCTCTGTGGCATTCCCAGAGGGTGAGCGTGGGAGGCGATTCCAGGCTGGGCCTCAGCTCGCCCCAGACTCAATCCGCATACTGTCCTGGGCGCCCACTGCTGGCTGTGCTGGTGACTCTTCCCCACGTGGGATGGGAGAGCTGGCCAGGCTCAAATTCCAGTCTCTGGACTGCAAGCCACGCCGGATGGTGTTTATTTGCTAGTGACCGCTTGAAGGACAGTCCGTTTCACCAGGGCTAGGAAAACAAGGGCTTGTGGGGTGCCGCTGGGTCTGGGTTTCCCAGAGCTGCTGGCAGCTGGGTCCGGCTCCTCCTGGGGGTCCCAGCCAGCGTTGGGCACAGCTTCCTGCCATCCTTCCAGGCCAGCAGCACCCCCACCCCACCCCAAGGTAGCTTCCTTCTCGACCCACCACCCGCAGCCACTGCACAACCGATTCCTTCCAGCCTGGCCTGGGGGCTCCTCTCCAGATCCGTGTCCTGACCAGGGCAGCCTCGGCGCTCCCTCCCCAGCACGGGTTGCCCCCCACTCCTCTCTGAGTCAGCTCCTGGAACGCATCTGCCTTTCTTCAGAGTCCTCGCCCCCAGGGTTTCTGACAGCCAGACTGAGCCCAGGCCGGTTCCCAGTGCCCTTGGAGCACGGGGCAGGCCATCCAGAGTGCCAGTGCTACCCTTCCCAAGGCCACCCTCCAGCCTCGCCCCTTCCCTTCCCAGGCTACCTCGTAATCCTGCTTTGCTCCAGATGGTATCGACTGTTCAGGCTCA
>NW_011494943.1:6324766-6331073 GCF_000754665.1 Bison bison bison
TCCCCCACCCTCCTCCCACCACCCACCGCTTCACACGTGCTGACTGCAGACTCAGTGCTGCTGGAAGAATCGTCAGGCAAACAACTGAGAGCGAGCTGCAGGCACCCCCGGAAAAAGCCACAGGGTGACCCAGGACCCAGGAGCATGCGGCTGGCAGGAGATGAGACAGGTAAGGTGCCTAAGACCCAGGGTGGGCAGGGAGAGTGAGGTGGCAAGGTCAGCAAGGAATCTGGAGGTAGGGTGGGAATGGGGAGCTTGAAGTGGAAAAAATCAAGAGCTGGAAGGTGAAACCTAAAATCTGAAAGTGTAGACTAGGTGGGGAGGGACCAGAGCATGTTGTCTGGTCCTCATCCCAGATCGGCCACCAGCTAGATGTGTGTGATGGCAGACAGGTCACACCTGACCCCTCTGGACTCAGTTTCCCTGTCTGAAAACCAGGGCCCTTCCAGCTCCAGTGGTACTAGGAGACAGAGAGAGAGAGATGCTCTTTGGGGTAGAAAGGAGAGAACTTGGTCACATCTCTCCTTGAAGAGGAGGCAGCTGTTTGCTACAGCAGCGCGGTTGCCATGGTTACCGTGGGTCCGGGTCAGTTACCCAGGATGCCTTACGAACACGGTGCTCAAGCCCCAGTTCAGACTGTCTGACTCAGGCTGCCTGGGAACCAGGTGATTCAGAAATAATCTCTAAGATGGCAAGAAAGGCCACTGAGTACTTCTTCCCATTGATAGTGGAGCCAGGCCCCGAGGGGGTGGGCTGGGGTGGAGAGGACGTGGCTGTCGGGATTGCGTTTGGCTGGACCTGACTAGGGGCTCTGCATGGGGCCAGGGTGAGTAAAGACCTCAGGGCCAAGGTCATGGTGGGGCTGCTCCAGGCCAGGCTGGAAAGAGACCAAAAGTTCTAACCTGCCATTCTGCACCTCCTAGCTGCCCAGCTATGGGTGACCCTGCTGCCCACACCCAACAGCAGTGGGCTGAGCCAGGAGTTTGAAGGCCATCGGCCCGAGAGCCCCGTGACGTCCCCTTGTGTGGCTGGGGTCATCCCTGTCATCTACTACAGTGTCCTTCTGGGCCTGGGGCTGCCTGGTGAGTGGGGAGTGAGGTCTGGGGTCCAGGGCTGGGCCAGAAATTGGGGTCCTCCTTCAGTGGGTGCCAATCCTCCATGCTGACCCCTGAGACACAGGATCGTGGATTCCTTCCTCTTGCCTTGTGGGGGTGCTCTGGGTCACTGCAGAGCCAAGCATAGAGCGGAGTAAAAGCGAGGGTGCTCAGTGGCTGTCGTGTCTGACGCTTTGTGACCCCATGGACTGTAGCCCACCAAGCTCCTCTGTCCATGAGATCTTCCAGGTAAGAAGCCTGGAGTGGGTTGCCATTTCCTTCTCCAGGAGATCTTCCCAATCCAGGGATCGAACAGGCAACTCCTGTATCTCCGGCATTGCAGGCAGATTCTTTACCGCTGAGCCATTGCAGAAGTTTGGCGTGCTCAATAGCTAAACCCAAGTTTTCAGCAGAGCAGACAGCCCCCTTCTTCCCCCAGGAATGGGGATCTCCTAGAATGACTAAGTTCATGCAGAACAGCCCAGAGCGTCACACTGAAAGCTTCTTGCACCATCCACTGCATTCAGAGAGCAGAGCAGGTGTGTGGTATGGATGCAGGAGAGGATGGGTGGAATTAGGGAATGGCTCATCCCTGCCTGTAGCCTGGTAAGGCAGTGGCCTGCAGTGCCATGGCTGGACAAGGCAAGGCTGATCTGCTTAACCTTTCCAACAAAGTGAGCTTTAAGAAGGTTCCAGAAAGAGGAAAAGAGAGGCAAGAAGCAGCAGGCGGGGAGGGACGATGAGAAAGCACAGCCAGGCAGCCCTTCTAACCTCTGACCCCTCCCCTCCCTAACCTCGGTGACCATCAGTCAATCTCCTGACCACGGTGGCCCTGGCCCGCCTCGCCACCAGGACACGGAAGCCCTCCTACTACTACCTTCTGGCACTCACAGCCTCGGACATCGTCACCCAGGTGGTCATCGTGTTCGTGGGCTTCCTCCTGCAGGGAGCTGTGCTGGCCCGAGAGGTGCCCCAGGCCGTGGTACGCACAGCTAACATCCTGGAGTTTGCTGCCAACCATGCCTCGGTCTGGATCGCCGTCCTGCTCACGGTGGACCGGTACAGTGCCCTGTGCCACCCCCTGCGCCACCGGGCCACCTCATCCCCGGGCCGGGCCCAGCGGGCCGTCGCCGCTGTCCTCGGCGCTGCGCTGCTCACTGGCATCCCCTTCTACTGGTGGCTGGATGTGTGGAGGGACGCGGACCCGCCCAGCACGCTGGACGAGGTGCTCAAGTGGGCTCACTGCCTCATTGTCTATTTCGTCCCTTGCGGCGTTTTCCTGGTGGCCAACCTGGCCATCGTCCGCCGGCTGCAGCGGAGGGGCCAGAGCGGGCCACGGCCCCAGGTGGGCAAGAGCACCGCCATCCTCCTGGGCGTCACCACGCTCTTCGCCCTCCTCTGGGCACCCCGCATCTTCGTCATGCTCTACCACCTGTACGTGGCCCCCGTCTACCACGACTGGAGGGTCCACCTGGCCCTGGATGTGGCCAACATGGTGGCCATGCTCAACACCGCCGTCAACTTCGGCCTCTACTGTTTCGTCAGCAAGACTTTTCGGGCCACTGTCCGAGGGGTCTTCCAGGACGCCCACCTGCCCTGCACCCTGGGGTCACGGTCAGCGGGCATGGTGGCAGAGCCTATGCTGAAGCCTCCGGGACTCCCCAAGGGGGCAGAACTGTAGAGGAGGAGCCCACGCAGGGAGCTTGGGGTGGCTCATGCTTGGAGTACTGGGGTCTGTGGTTGTGCCCACAAACTTTATCAACACTCTCCATTGCAATCTGGGGGTGGGGAGAGAGGTTTCTCACTTCAGGGGTGGCTCCCCAGGAAGCTAAATTAATGTTGGTGGGTTGAATGAACGAATGAATAGATGGACGGATGGATGAATATGAATTGCTTTTATCCCACCCCTTCCTGGAGCCCACCTCTCATTCCCTGCGTCAATTACTTCTTTGGCTTCTGCTGGCAATGCCGGGGAGAGAGGAAGATGTCCCCAGGATTCCAGGCCTTTCCTGGGCCAGGGGGAACCATGTGTGGGGGCTGAACAATGGGGAGGAGCTGTCTGGGAAAGTGGTCTTAAGTAGACTCAATGTCCCAGCTCTGGGGCGATATAAAGACCTTGGGGTCTTGAGTGTCCTGGACTGATTTTGATTGACTCCCTGCGCTGGAGCCAGAATAGGTTCAGGGGCCCCAAACAGCCCGGGGCTGCAGTCTTCATGGTTGCCAAGGAGCAGGACTAAGCAACAAAGGGCCCTCTTAGCTCAGGGGCCAGGAGAGGGGAGAGGCGGCCCCGGCCACGCTGCTGACCTCACTGCACTTGAGGAAGAAGGCTCTTTCTCCACCAAGGCGGGGAAGGGAGATGGCTCCACTGACGGGAGGCCAGGGGGGCTCTGCCCGCCCCTCCTAGACTCTCTCCTTTTGGCGGTGCCAGCCTGGAAAGGCAGCTGGGAGGGACAGCAGACGGACCTCCCACCTGCTCCAGGCATTGGGTAAACACATTAGCAGTCTGCTTTCTGCTTCTTGATCAGGCTGAACTGACCTTTCCCCTGAACGGGAGGTCCAGGCAGGCCCTCACCAGCACCCAACCCCTTCGTGGGATCACAGAAGCGAAAAAGGCAGATATGCGCCGGGCAAACAGTCAGTGCAAAATGAATGCCCTTGACCTTCCCCCTTCCCTCCCTACTTCTCTCCCCACAGCAGGAATGTCTAGGAAGGCACTTTCAGCCGCACCCATAAGGTAGAAAAGACGGTCCCCAATCCTTTGTCCACAGTTCTAGATTCCAAAAAGCTCTGAAAAGCAAGACCGTGTCCTGCGTTTGCCACAAACACATTGGGTGGCAAAACCTGACCGGAACAGGCACCGGTTCGGGTGTGTCTTGGTGCCGGGAGCTGCGCAGACTGCATTTCAGACTCAGCGGGTGTAATTTGGGGCTGATGCCCTACACCCTGCTAGACTGGAGATCTGTTACTTTGTCTAAACCACACATTACCTTCCTCTATTCTGAAAAATTATGAGGCACCTCTGGTCCCAAAAACTGAGAGAAAGAACGGAGGACCTCTGAGCAACGTCAGCCTGCCCTGAGTCGGTCAGGGGCACGGCGGATTCCCCCATCGTTACCAAACCAAACGTGGGTCCACTCCCCCCAGCGCAGCATAGCCAGTCCACCAACTCCGGGTTGTGGTGGAAGAAAGTGCCGTGTTTATTGCAGATGCCGAGATAGGAATCCAGGCAGCTAGTGCTCAAAAGGCTGCAACCCCCTGATGGCTTTTAGGGAAAGTGTTTTGTGTTTTAACATAATCTTATTTATTTATTTCTAGCTGCGCTGGGTCTCTGGGTGTTGCTGCAGGGTTTTCTCTCCACTTGCAGGAAGCGGGGGCTACTCTCTAGCTGCAGTATGTGGGCTTCTCATTACGGTGGCTTCTCTTGCTGCGGAGTACGGTTTCTAGTGCAGGTTCAACAGTTGTGGGGCACGGGCTTAGCTGCTACATGGCATATGGGATGTTTCCGGACCAGGGGTCAAACCTGTCTCCTGCCATGGCAGGCAGGTTCTTTACCCCTGAGCCACCAGGGAAGCCCTGGGGAAAGGTTTTTAGACAGAGTGAGGGAGACGGTGGCAGGGTGAGTTTCTGATTGGTGGGTAGTGAGGTAATCAGGAGTCAACATCATCAACCTTTCTGTTTGCAACCCATCTGGAGCCTACGTGCCCGCGGATCACATACAGTTAACGTCTTCCACCTGGTGGGGGTTTCAGTCGCTGCAAAAATAGCTCCAAGGACTTTGCACAGAATATTACCTATAGCTCTTGAAGAGAAACTGAAGTCTTTGACTTGGTTTAATAACTAAACTGTTATGATTTTATCTTGTTTGACTGTTTTCCTTTCGTCCAACAAATGTATTTCCATGTAATTTAACATACCAAATAAGGAGTTCGGGCTTTTAAAGCACTGGGTGCCTGGACTTCTCACTTGGCACCCTGCAATAAACGCTACCCTTTCCTTCCCCTGGAATGGGTGAATTTAACTCAGATGGCCATTATATCTACTATTGCGGGCAGGAATCCCTCAGAAGAAATGGAGTAGCCATCACGGTCAACAGAAGAGTCTGAAATGTAGTACTTGGATGCAATCTCAAAAACAACAGAATGATCTCTATTCATTTCCAAGGCAAACCATTCAATATCACAGTAATCCAAGTCTATGCCCCAACCAGTAATGCTGAAAAAGCTGAAGTTGAACAGTTCTAGGAAGACCTACAAGACCTTTTAGAACTAACACCCAAAAAAGATGTCCTTTTCATTATAGGGGACTGGAATGCAAAAGTAGGAAGTCAAGAAACACCTGGGGTAACAGGCAAATTTGGCCTTGGAATACGGAATGAAGCAGGGCAAAGACTAATAGAGTTTTGCCAAGAGAACACACTGGTCATAGCAAAAGCCCTCTTCCAACAACACAAGAGAAGACTCTACACATGGACATCACCAGATGGTCAACACCAAAATCAGATTGATTATATTCTTTGCAGCCAAAGATGGAGAAGCTCTATACAGTCAGCAAAAAACAAGACCAGGAGCTGACTGTGGCTCAGATCATGAACTCCTTATTGCCAAATTCAGACTTAAATTGAAGAAAGTAGGGAAAACCACTAGACCATTCAGGTATGACCTAAATCAAATTTCTTATGATTATACAGTGGAAGTGAGAAATAGATTTAAGGGACTACATCTGATAGATAGAGTACCTGATGAATTTATGGATGGAGGTTCATGACATTGTACAGGAGACAGGGATCAAGACCATCCCCGTGGAAAAGAAATGCAGAAAAGCAAAATGGCTACCTGGGGAGGCTTTACAGATAGCTGTGAAAAGAAGAGAAGTGAAAAGCAAAGGAGAAAAGGAAAGATATAAGCATCTGAATGCAGAGTTCCAAAGAATAGCAAGGAGAGATAAGAAAGCCTTCCTCAGTGATCAATGCAAAGAAATAGAGGAAAACAACAGAATGGGAAAGACTAGAGATATCTTCAAAAAAATTAGAGATACCAAAGGGAACATTTCATGCAAAGATGGGCTCGATAAAGGACAGAAATGGTATGGACCTAACAGATGTAGAAGATGTTAAGAAGAGGTGGCAAGAATACACAGAAGAACTGTACAGAAAAGATCTTCACGACCAAGATAATCACGATGGTATGATCACTGACCTAGAGCCAGACATCCTG
>NW_011494943.1:6331315-6331649 GCF_000754665.1 Bison bison bison
CAGATGTTCAAGCTGGTTTTAGAAAAGGCAGAGGAACCAGAGATCAAATTGCCAACATCCGCTGGATCATGGAAAAAGCAAGAGAGTTCCAGAAAAACATCTATTTCTGCTTTATTGACTATGCCAAAGCCTTTGACTGCGTGGATTACAATAAACTATGGAAAATTCTGAAACAGATGGGAATACCAGGCCACCTGACCTGCCTCTTGAGAAACTTATATGCAGGTCAGGAAACAACAGTTAGAACTGGACATGGAAAAACAGACTGGTTCCAAATAGGAAAAGGAGTATGTCAAGACTGTATATTGTCACCCTGCTTATTTAACTTATACGC
>NW_011494943.1:6331769-6336061 GCF_000754665.1 Bison bison bison
CTGGGCTGGAAGAAGCACAAGCTGGAATCAAGATTGCTGGGAAAAATATCAATAACCTCAGATATGCAGATGACACCACCCTTATGGCAGAAAGTGGAGAGGAACTAAAAAGCCTCTTGATGAAAGTGAAAGAGGAGAGTGAAAAAGTTGGCTTAAAGCTCAACATTCAGAAAATGAAGATCATGGCATCTGGTCCCATCACTTCATGGGAAATAGATGGGGAAACAGTGGAAACAGTGTCAGACTTTATTTTTGTGGGCTCCAAAATCAGTGCAGATGGTGACTGCAGCCATGAAATTAAAAGACGCTTACTCCTTGGAAGGAAAGTTATGACCAACCTAGATAGCATATTCAAAAGCACAGACATTACTTTGCCAACACAGGTCTGTCTAGTCAAGACTATGGTTTTTCCTGTGGTCATGTATGGATGTGAGAGTTGGACTGTGAAGAAAGCTGAGCGCCGAAGAATTGATGCTTTTGAACTGTGGTGTTGGAGAAGACTCTTGAGAGTTCCTTGGACTGCAAGGAGATCCAACCAGTCCATTCTGAAGGAGATCAGTCCTGGGTGTTCTTTGGAAGGACTGATGCTGATGCTGAAACTCCAATACTTTGGCCACCTCATGCAAAGAATTGACTCATTGGAAAAGACTCTGATGCTGGGAGGGATTGGGGGCAGGAGGAGAAGGGGACGACAGAGGATGAGATGGCTGGATGGCATCACCAACTCGATGGACATGAGTTTGGGTAAACTCCAGGAGATGGTGATGGACAGGGAGGCCTGGCGTGCTGCAGTTCATGGGGTCGTAAAGAGTCGGACACGACTGAGCGACTGATCTGAACTTCCTTCACCACAACCTGGTGTCAGTAGGCGGGCTTTGCGTGCAGGCACAGGACCCGACTCTTGTTCAGTAACACTGTGTGCACAGAGACGCGTCCATGGGAAGAGCTGATGAACCAGAGCTTCATTCCTTGCTTAAGGAGGAAGTGGGTGTGAGTGTAGGTTCCTTAAGAAGGGGCGCAAGACATGATGCCTCCCCCAGCCCTTCCCAGGGACCAAGTCCACCCTACAGCGCGAAGTGCTGGGAAGAAAGGCATCTTTTGACGCAGAATCAAATGACACATTGTGAGGGAGAGACCCCCCTTCCCACTTTATAGGAAACCTGCAGGGCCCTGCAGGAGAGCTGTCCAGTCTCAGGGGAGACCTTGGCCATGGAAGGCAGCTGCAGTGGGGCAAGACAAGAAGCCTCTTTCAACTGGCTGGGGAGCTGTCTTCACGGAGACAGAAAGGGCCTTCACCGGTGGTCCAGTGGTTAAGAATCCATCTGCCAGTGCAAGGGACACGGGTTTGATCCCTGGTCTGGGAACTAAGGGGCTTCCCTGGGGGCTCAGACTGTAAAGAATCTGGCTGCAGTGTGGGAAACCTGGGTTCAATCTCTGGATTGGGAAGATCCCCTGGAGAAGGGAACTGCTGCCCATGCCATGGACAGAGGAGCCGGGCAGGCTACAGTCCATGGGGTCACACGGAGTCGGACATGACTTAGAGACTAACTTACCACCACCATCATATTTCCCTATGAAGCTTTAGGTAGCAGTTCCCTTTTGATATCTTTATAACCTTTAATGAAAGCGAGAAATCATCACTGTGATAACAAGGCACTGAAATGGGAATGAAAGGTACTCTTGAAGCTGGTTATCTTTCCTTTGCAAATTTTTGTCATTAAAGCCTCAATGGCTTCTGGAGAACTTCACTTCCCGGGTGTGGGTCACCCTGCTCGTTTCCACCCCACCTGCTGAAATACCTTGGCTGATGGAAATCCTTTTTGAAATTCCAAGCTTTTCCCTTGCAGGTTCCTCCCACCCCACCCCAGATTTTCCATTTCATCAGTTGATCTTATCTCCTATCTTTAACCCTGTGTTAATACCTGAGGGCAGTTGTTTGTCACGTATTTCCAAGTCTACATATGATTTCTGCCAGTCTAGAAGTTGGTCGACAGCTTGTTTTCTGATCTCTGTGTCCAGGTGTATTCATTTCCTAGATCTGCCATAACAAAATACCATAGTCTGGGGGGCTTAAGCAACAGAAATTAATTTTCTTAAGGCTCTGTGAGCTGGAAGTCCAAGATTAAGGTGTCGGCAAGCTGGTTGCTTTCGGCGGCCTTATCCCTTGGCTACAGATGCTCTCCTCTGTGTCTTCCAAAGCTCTTTCCTCTTTGCAGGCATATCCCTGGTGTCTCTGTGTCCTAATATTTTTTTTTCTTTAGGATTTTTTTGATGTGGACCATTTTTATGGTCATTATTGAATTTGTTATGTTACTTCTGTTCTATATTTTGGCTTTCTGGTTGCAAGGCATGTGGGATCTTAGTTCCCTGACCAAGGACCGAACCTGCACCCCTGCATCGGAAGGCAAAGTCTTAACCACTTGGTCCGCCAGGAGAAGTCCCCTAATCTCCTCGTCTTAAAAAGACACCAGTCATATTGGATGTGTGCCCGCCCTAATGGCCTCATTTTAACTCAGTCATCTCTTTAAATTCACATTCTGATGTACAGAGGGTTAGGGCTTCAGTCTACGAATTTAGGGAGACACAATTTGGCCCATAGCACTGTGGTTATTTCAAAAGGAAGTTTCGTTTGGCTGCATGTCCGGTTTTTGATGAGAAGAATTTTTCTCTTAGCTCTTTAGGAAATGTCTCCCCACCTTTCTTTCTGGTTGGTGTAGCAGAATTCAACGTCAGTCTTGAATCCTCAAATGTGACCTCTCCTTTCTTCCTGAATTCTTGGAAGATCTTGATATTTTTGGTTAAACCATAATGAAGAAACATCTGAGGACAAGTGTCTTCCCTCAAGAAGTTTCCCGAAGTCGGCTACAGAACTTTGAAATTCCACACTGAGAATATCTCCTCCTCGTTCAGAAGAATTTTCTCCATTTTCTTAGCTGTGACGGGGTTGCTGGCCCCCTTTCCGGCTGCTGCTCTTATTTGTTCTCGGGCAGGAGAATAAAGTCGTTGTCTGCCACATTTCCTGGGCTCCCTTTAATGCTCGCACCTCCAACAGCGTGTTGGGTTTTTTTTTTCCATTCCGCGTTGGGCTTAAGGTTTGCACAGGCTTCCCTTGTGGCTCAGCTGGTAAAGAATCCGCCTGCAATACGGCAGACCTGGGTTCAATCCCTGGGCTGGGGAGATCCCCTGGAAAAGGGATTCTGCAGTATTCTGGCCTGGAGAATTCCATGACTGTATAGTCCATGGGGTTGCAAAGAGTCGGACACAACTGAGCAAGTGTCACTGAAGTGTGCACGGCTCCCCAGCACTGCCAAAGATCCCCTCTTACCTGCACTCACTGCCTCTGCCCCCTCATGTAGTGGTCAGTGGTCCCGGGGGCTTCTGACCTCACTCCCCTAATCCCGCTGTGGCCTCCTCCACCCCCTCCGTGTCCATTGGGTAAAGGGCCCCATGGCTGTCCACGTGCTCCTGGGATGGGGAAGGGTGGGAGGGGGCATGCTGGAGACAAGGAACCAGCCTTCTAGAGGGTCTGCTATTTTCAGCAACCATGCCCAGGGAAGGGGGTCGCCCCCAGAGAGCAAAACTTTACTTATTTACCAGATTAAATGTTGAGCCCCTTGGTCGGCCAGGTTATAGATCTGTCGGCAGGGACAATGGGATGGTCTTTGGCAAGGGAGTGTCTTGGGAATCTTGGTGTTCCCCACCTCCCCATCCCCACCAAGGCCCGGATTCCTTTGTCAGCGGGGAAGCTTGAGGGTCTTGCAACCCAACTTCCCGCTTTGTCCCGTCACTATGGGATAAGACAGCAGGGGGCGCTGCAGGATAGGCCGGATGCGCAGACTGGCCTGGTAGCCAGGGGGCGGGCCTTTAAAGCAGATTTCCAGGCAGATCTAAGTTATTGCCAAGAAACTGCGCCTGCCCATCCCCACCCCCACCCCCACCCCACCCCTCCACGCCCCTCCACGCCCCCACCCACCCTCACCCCCACCCCTCCCCATCACGTCCGCAGCCAGCACGGAGCAGCTGGGCGGAAGGGCTCAACCGGTCCCCTAGTAGCTCTTCTCCACCCTGAGGCCACGGAGTCAAGACCTTCCTCCAAGCCGGGAGGTGGCGGAGACGGGCGGGTGTCACTGTCGCGGCGGTTTCCCCAGGTCCTCCTGGCGACTGGGAAGGCTGGCTGCGCGAGGCAGTGTGTGAAGGGCCCGGTCCTCACCCTCGTCCGTTCCGCCTGGTCCGGGCAGCCGCTCCCGCTGATCCCACATTGGCTGCCTGCCCTCCCCGCGGTGGGCACCGTC
>NW_011494943.1:6336161-6336692 GCF_000754665.1 Bison bison bison
GGTGGGCGGGGAGAAGCGGGCAGGGGGCCCGCCGACCCCACAGTGAGTCACCCTTCGAGCTGGGACCCGGGGTAGGGTACCGGGGCGGGGCTCCCGAGATGCTGCAGCCCTTCAGCCAGGGCCCCCGGGGGCTCCCCAGGCACCGAGGGGGCAGGAAGGCAGGCCTGGCTGAGGGGCGCCCTACAGGGGAGGGAAGAAGGGAAGGGGGGTGAGGGGGCTCGTCCAGAGCCTCCTCCTGTCTGATCACACCTCCCCTCAAGGAACCGGGAAAGAGGACGCCCCCGGGGGGATCCGGTCTGCCGCCTGGCCCTCCCTCACCTTCTCCTGGAAAGGAGAGCTCAGGCCACCGTCTAGGTGCCCCTGGAGAAAGTGGGTGCGGGCCTGACTCCGCCTCGTGGCCAAAAGGGGTTTCCCGCCCAGGGCCCCCACCTACCCTCCTTCTCGGGGTCCTCTAGGCAGGAGCGGGGATGGGGTGATGAGGACATGGTGGTCCACTTCCCACAGTCACCCCTGACCTCTGACCTCAGGTCC
>NW_011494943.1:6337413-6340000 GCF_000754665.1 Bison bison bison
GGACGTGGCCGGAGGGGAGATGGCTGGGGAGCCGTGTGCCAGCAGTCACCTGTTCACTTTGGGACAGCGGGCATTGCCAGCAGATGTCACGTGGGGTGGGCTAGAGAAGGAGTTTTTCTAAGTTCTCCATCGAAAGCGCTTCCAGGGGCCCGACTTTTGAGAAGTGACTGACAGGTGGAGTGATGGCACAGTATTTGGCTTTAATGGTGGGGAACCCACTGAGCTGGCACCAGGGCACCTGGGTTCTGGACCTTTCTCTGATACCAACACACTGCATGACCTTGGAAAGGTCATTTCTGGCCCCAGGGGTCTCACTTAGCTCGTCTGTAAAATGTGGAGGTTGGACAACACGGGACCCACGGTCAAGTCGATTGGCAAACTCCAGAGTCCTGGATGAACCTCAGTTCAGAGTAGAAGGGTGAGACACAGCCTGCTGGTTGGGAGGCATCTCACAGAATAAGCAGCAGCTTCTGAGACTCTCCCATGGACCTGTGTGTTTGTGGGGGGGGGGTGTGTGTGTGTGTGCGCGCGCACACACGCAAGCGCCTCCTGGCCTTCTGAGACCTCTGATCTCCCTCTTAGACCTGCTGCCTCGCCTCCAGGGAGCTCCTCTGTGATGAAATAGAAGTGGGCTCCCATAGAGTGAAAGTGTTAGTTGCTCAGTCATGTCCGACCCTTTGCAACCCCATGGACTGTAGCCTGCCAGGCTCCTCTGTCCATGGAATTTTCCAGGCAACAGTACTAGAGTGGGTTGTCATTTCCTCCTCCAGGGGACCTTCCTGACCCAGGGATCAAACCCGCATCTGCATTTCCTGCATTGGCAGGCAGATTCTTTACCGCTGAGCCACCTGGGGAGCCACAGGACCAGACACTAGGCTTAATATTTTGTTTGCACCATCTAATAGACTCTTCATAATAACCCTCAGGAGGTAAGAATTATTACCTTCGTTTTTCTAGATGGACATGAAAGAAGGGCAAGAGTTAGTTGCTCAGTCATGTCTGACTCTATGCGACTCCATGGACCTTCACGACCTTCACCCAGAGAACCAGGGTCTCGAAGAACGTTAGTCTCGATGAACCATGCATTGCTGGCAGATTCTTTACTGTCTGAGCCACCAGGGAAGCCCATAGATGGACATATACTGAGGGTCAAAGAGTTAAAGCAATTGGCCTGCAAAACATGCCTAGTTCGTGGTGAGGCAGGACTCAGATGCAGGCCTGTTTGTTCATCCCTGGGTTCGGTGCATCTCACAGTTGGGCAAGGTGCTTGAGTTAGCTGGGAGCGCAGACCCAGGAGGGAGGCATAGAGCACGCATCGTTTTGCTTTCTTCTCACTCTTGGAGTCAGGTAAAAACAGAGAGGACTTTGCCGAAACCTGGTGGGTGGGGGACGGGCCGTCCCCAGTGGGAAATGAATGAAGGTGGAAAAGTGGGTGGTGCCGGCTTGGAGGCCTCTCTTGGAGGCTGAGTTTCTTCCGATGGTTCTTAAGATCACATTCCAGTAGGATCCCTCCAACTGCATTGTAGACGAGGGATTGATGAGGCTGGAGAGCCCTTAGGAGACCACCGGGAGGGCCCAGGCATCATAGGGAAGGTGAGTCCGGGACGGAGGGCCCAGATGCCCCTCAGGGTATGCTGAGTTTGGAGAAGACCCGGGGACACAGAGAGGGAAGGCGCACCCCCTCTGTGGCCCCTGGAGCCCTTCTGGAGGGAAGGGAGATTGTGGAAGAGGCTGCACATGGAGACAGAGGAGGATGTTTGCCTGTGTTGTGACATAATTCCAGATAGGAGCGTCCCAGGAGTTCGCTGGTGGTCCAGTGGCTAAGACTCTGTGCTCCTGACGCAGGGGGCCCAGGTTCAATCCCTGGTCTGGAAACTAAGATCCTGTAAACCCCACGGTGTGGCAAAAAATTAATACTATCTATTAATATTGTTTAAATCCGTGTATGTTAATAAATATTAATATATTTAACAATATCAATATTAATAAAATGATTAACATTTGTTTAAATCGGTGTGTATTAATAATTATTACTATATTTAACAATATTAATATTAATAAAATGAAACAATTAATATTTAAATCGGTGTATATTAATAATTGTTACTATATTTAACAATATTAATAACTGATATTAATAAATGAAAACAATAATAGAAGTAGAGCGTAGACTTCCCTGGTGGCCCAATGGGTTAAGACTGAACTTCCAAGGCAGGGGGCACAGGTTCGATCCCTGGTTGGAGAACTCAGATCCCACATGTCACATGACATGGCCAAGAATAAATAAACGTTTTTTAAAAAGTAGGGTGTCCTATGTGAGAGGTTAGAAGTGCATACCTGGTTTTCTCTGATTGGTCCTAAGCTGGAAGCCCAGATAAGAGCTAGGGCAGCTGTCAATCATTAATTAAGCCCTGCCGACGTGGGATGGTTGCTGCCGGGGTAACTGTTTGACATTCTGGACCACTTGTCCGGGATAGCGGTCTGATTTCCTACAAGTCTGACTTACGGCTAGCAGGCTGGCTTCCTGGCATGGTTGCCGCTGATTGCAGGTCAGAGATCTATTTTTATCGAAGCTCTGGCCATGATC
>NW_011494943.1:6340100-6348530 GCF_000754665.1 Bison bison bison
TGGCCATGATCCATCTGTATATTTAGTGTCTCAACAACAACCCATGAGTATCACCCGTTTTTCAGGCAAACAAACGAGGAAGTCATAGGGCCGAAGTCGTAGGGCCAGTACGTTTCAGAACCTGGACAGGAAGCCACTGGTTTTCAGCTTGTATTTCTTTGCTTTCAGCCTTCTGGAGGCAAGGGTCCTGACCCCTAGCCTCCAACCCCTATGCCAGTACACTGAGCTTGCTCTCAATAAATATTTATTAAAGTTAAGGCGTAGAAAAGTTTGAGGGAACCAGGTAGAAATGCAAAATGAAAGTGTGTGTGTCCAGTGGGGGTGGGTAGTTCCCTGGTGGCCCAGTGGTTATGAGTCTGGGCTTTCACTGCAGTGGCCCAGGTTCAGTACCTCGTCAGTAAACTGAGATCCCACAAGCCACCTGACATGGCCAAATAAAAGAATAGAACAGAATGGGGTGCCGGGGGATCCTGGCTGGAAGGGCACCACCGTTAGAACTGTCAAGCGTTCGAACATCTTCCCTCTTGGCGTCCCACGGGCATCTCTGCACTCGAGGCTTGGACACCGAAACCACAGGCTGAGACACGCGGATCTGGGCCAGCTGGGTGGGAGGGAACTCGCCTCTGGGAGACAAAAGCCGTCCACCCACCGGCCTGTCCACCACCCTGTTCTAATAGATGTATTGGGAGGTCTGGTCCAACCTCGCTGAGTAATTAGGGGCAGTCAAGAGCTGAGAAGGACACTTCCTCCCAGGAGCTGGCCTGAGGGTCTGGCCAGGTGAGGGGGACGGGAGCCTCCAGCCCTGTTGAAGGCAGAATTCTCAGGCGGCCGCGTGATCTCTGCCCCTGTCCTCGGGAGTTACTCCGTGATTATATTATGTTACGCAGTAGAGAACCACACTGCAGGGGAGGGTGGTGACCTGAGGTCAGGTGATGGGGTGGTCAGACAACCCCCACCCTGGGGCGGGGGGAGGTCAGGTGATCTGGCTGCCAGCGTGTTCTGTATTCGCCCTGAGATTCCACAAGCCCTAGTTTGTGTATCTCTGAAGGGATCAGTTGGCCTGAGCAATCTAACCCCGCCAACTGTGATCTGGATTCCTCTGAGGCCAGGAGAGTCCAGGATGAAGGCCAGCTCCCCTGGGTGATGCTGGTCTGGTGGATGTCGGTGGCTGTTCGGTCCCGTGGACAGAAATAAGCAGAAGAATTCACTTCTGGATGTGGGTGTGGTGACCCTGGACCCGTGGGATTCCCACCCCGCCCTCTGCAGCCTCAGTTCCTCTACGGCCTCAGGTTGGAAGGGCTGCACCTGGAAGAACCACAAGCGTGGCTGTTGATCTTTCCCAGGGCTTGGTTCTGCTTTCTCCCCGGGGCCTTACAGGAGGGTGTGGTCACAACTGATAGAGACCTAAGCATCCAGCCAGCCCACTCAGTACACACAAAGGCTGGGCATCAGGAGCCTGAGCCAGGGCTGGGGAGGTGACTGGCCCCTCGCTACCGCCACTCACGGCCCTTCTGACACCGTGTGGACGAAACTCACTGCAAGAGAAAGGAAGTGGGCAGGGCCTGCACAGCGCCGGTAGACCTTTCAGTGGCTCTGCCTCCGTCAGCCTCTCTCTTTCTTCTTTTCCCCAGAAAGGCATCCACCAGAGGGCTTGGTTCCCTGAAAAACTAAGGGAAGAGAAAAGCAACTAGAGATGATCACACTAAGGGAAGTAAGTCAGAAAGACAAACACCACATGATATCACTTATATGTGGAATCTGAAATATGACACAAATGAGCTTATCTTCAAAACAGACTCATAGACGTAGGGAGCAGACTTGTGGTTGCCAAGGTGGGGCAGGTAGGGGAGGGATGAGGAGGGAGGCTGGGATTGGTAGATGCAAATTATTACATATAGAGTGGTTAAACAACAGGGTCCTCCTGTATATTCAATATCCTGGAATAAGCATGCTAAGTTGCTTCAGTCGTGCCTGACTCTTTGACGCTATGGACTGTAGCCCACCAGGCTCCTCTGTCCACGGGATTCTCCAGGCAAGAATGCTGGAGTGAATTGCCATGCCCTTCTCCAGGGGATCTTCCAGACCCAGGGATGGAACCCATGTCTCTTACATCTCCTGCACTGGCAGGCGGGCTCTTTACCACTAGTGCCATCTGGGAAGCCCACACAAAGCCCTCTGTTGGCTTCCTGTTGCCTGGGGTAAGATGCTGCCCTTTGAGGTACTAGCTGCCAGGCTCTCGGCCTGTCGCTCCCCATGTCCCCCTCCCAACCATGCTCCAGCCAAGCTGGCAGATTCCCGGCACCTGTTCAGTGCCTGACAAATGGATGTTATTCTCCATTAAATTGGTACCAAGTGCGTGAGTGATAACAGGCAGTCTGGCCAATCGGAGACTTTCCTTTCGGCTTTGAGGTTCTGATCAGAGCAGACAGCACCTACGTGCACACCAGTCTTAGCGCCCTCGCTATGCAGTGCTGTCCAGCGGCTCTACGGAGACAGTCTGGGTCCCCTTGAACTGGGGTGACGACCTGGCCTTTATTGTCCCCCACCCCTTGCTGCCTGCCTGCCACTGGCTGCCCTCCGTGGGGCTCCCGGGGAAAGGAAGGGCTGCAGGCGGGGCAGAGGGCCCCTGGTGGGAGCTCTGGATCAGGTGGTTTTCTCAGCAGCACAGGGGCCCCTTCCAGTCCTCCAGGCCCTGAAACTCACCCACAGGAGCGGAGAGCAAGGTCGAAGCTGAGGTGGAGCTGAGATGCCAGCTCCTGGGCGAGAAGGAGGAGGAATCTGCACAAAGGGTCCTTCTGCATCGAGGGGCCCCAGTGGGTAGGCCTGCAGCTAAGAAAACATCTTTAGTGGTTTTTACTGCAGGCACCTACATTCCTGAATAGCTGAAGGGGAGAAGGCCCCAGAAGGGGGTGGAGGGAGGCTCCCCACCTGGCCTTGCTACAAGGAACAAGCATTGAAAGGAGCTAGAAATATGGTACAGAAAGTTCTGGGAGCTTATTAAGGGCACATCCTCAAGGAAGCCAGGAGCCAACCAACAGACAGAGCCTGGCTTTCTTTCTCTCCAGGACAGGGCGCTCAGAGCAGTGTTGAGCTTCTTCTTAGGGGAGTCCTGTGTCCATGAGGCTTTCAGAGAAAGGAGTTTTCTCCGAGGGAGAGGAGTGCCTTTTCTTCTCTATTTGTACATCTCCAGAGTGTATCTGGTAAGAGTTGGGGCCAGGCCTGTTGGTCACCCACCCACACGGGGTGGAACCAAGTGGTACAACTCTTCGGCCAGAAGACAAAAGAGTCTCTTTAGCTCCAAAGGACACCACTCTGGTTCTCAGACTCAATGTCCCAGGCATTGTGAAAGGCAGAATTCTAAGATGTGCCCTGAGAGTTGCCCCTGTGATTGCGTGCTCTGTTGCTCAGTCGTGTCTGACTCTTTGAGACCTCAGGGACTGTAGCCCTCCTGTCTCCTCTGTCCATGGGATTCTCCAGGCAAGAATACTGGAGTGACTTGCTGCTTCCTTTTCCAGGGGATCTTCCCGATCCAGGGATCAAGACATCCTGACTCAGGGATGTCTCCTGTGTCTCCTGCACTGGCAAGTGGATTCTTTACCACTGCACCACCTGAGACGCCCCTAAGATTATTCTTTCATTAAATGGCAAAAGGGATTCACAGTGGAATAAATTTACTAATCCACAGACCTTCAAATAGAGTGGTTACTTGGATGGGCCTGACCTAAACTAAAAGAGCCCTTTAAAAGCAGAGAGTTTCTTTGATGGCAAAAGGAGAATCAGAGATTCCAAGCACAAGAAGGATTTGATGCACCGTCAGTGGCTTTGAAGGAGGGGGCGGGGTCGCCAGGGGGTGGCAGCTGCAGGGAAAGGACTTGAGGGCTGCCTCCAGGAACGGAGACCAGCAAGCAGCCAGCAAGAGCACAGGGGCCTCTGTCCTACAGCCGCAGGGAACTGGTTCTGCCAACAACCTAAATAAACTTGGGAGTGAATTCTTCCCCAGAACCTTCAGTAAGCGCTCAGCCTGGCCACCTCCTTGATTTTGGCCTTCAGTTTTTAAGCAGGGACCCAGTCAAGTCCACCCCAGACCTCTGACCTACAAAGCAGGGAGCTAATAATAGATCAGGCCTCTAAGCTTGTGGTGACTTGTTACTTGGCAGTCGGGAACCATTGTGCCTACACATGAAGGGTTCAGGTCATCATGCATGTTGACCCAAGTGAGAAGGAAAACGAACGATTCTGACTCACCCATGAGCTGGAGGTGACAGGCTCCTCCTACACTCTGTTTATGTCCTTACTCCACACCAAGGCATCCAAATCTTTGTCCATTAGCCTCTGCCAGAGGCCCCAGGCTTCCCAGCTGATGCAGTGGGTAAAGAATCCACTGGCAGTGCAGGAGACACAGGAGACCTGGGTTTGATCCCTGGGTCAGGAAGATCCCCTGGAGAAGGGAACGGCAACCCACTCCAGTAATTCTGTCTGGAGAACCCCATGGACAAAGGAGCCTGGCAGGCTACAGTCCATGGAGTCGAAAAGAGTCCGACACTGAGCTCAAGTACTCAGAGGCTCCAAGCTCCAATCACTGGACTAGGAAGTTTGGGCACAAACCACTTATCAATAGGCTAATTGCAGGTGAACAGGATGGCTTCTTGGGCCTAATTATCCGTGTTTCTTATCTGTTTTCTTCTCTGTTAACTTTTCCTGTATTTCTGCCGAAACTGTTGGATCACTCAGTTCAGTTCAGTTCAGTTCAGTCGCTCAGTCGTGTCCGACTGTTTGCGACCCCATGGACTGCAGCACCCCAGGCCTCCCTGTCCATCACCAACTCCCGGAGTTTGCTCAAACTCCCGTCCATTGAGTTGGTGATGCCATCCAGCCATCTCATCCTCTGTCGTCCCCTTTTCCTCCTGCCCCCAATCCCTCCCAGCATCAGAGTCTTTTCCAGAGTCTTTACAGCATCGGACCTTGCTTCTATCACCAGTCACATCCACATCTGGGTATTGCTTTTGCTTTGGCTCCATCCCTTCATTCTTTCACTCAGTCCTTGACAAAAGCTAAATCCCTTCCAGCAAGTTATCTAAAACTCCCTGATCCAGGACCCAGACTGTTCTTCCAGAGAGTTCCTTAAAGCTCATAATGGATTGCTTTCTCTGTTGGTCCCACGATCTACCTGACTCGATTCATCCTTTGGCAGAGATGGTGAGCTGTCCATCAAAATCCTTGTTCCTCTTTCATAGTATAGAGCTGGTGCTAAGGCACTGAGACTACATTTCCCAGCTACCCTTGCAACCAAGTGTGGTCATGTGACTAGTTCCCACCAATAGTATGTGAGCCAAAGAGATGCGTGCCAACACCTTAGGAGGCAGGGAAAGAAGCAGCACCTTCTCTTTGGCCAGCTGGATGGAGGTGACAGTGAGAACAGCAGAGCCTTGAGATGGAGAGAGCCTGGGTCCCTGGATCACCATATGGAGAAAAGCCACTGGCCAATCAAGAATCCCTGCCTTGGTGTGTTAAAAGAGTAAGAAATAAATTTCTATGATATTTAGACCATTATGCTTTTGGGGTCTATTTGTTACTGCTTTTTAGCCCACTTTTGATGATATGTATCCCTCTACTTGGCCCCCGACCTGAATCGGATTGCACAAGGTGCTGACTAAACTCCTGGTATGAAAACCTCCAAATATTCCCTGCGTTTCACGGCCCTTAGCTGGCTGCGATCCTCGTCCTGGTTCACGCTGTCTGCTTGCTCCAGAGTCTGGCTGACTCAGCTGGCCTGGGCCACCGTCCACCCGCTGTCGATGAGTGCCTGGCTCACAGAAAAACGCACGTTTATTCGCCCAAAACATAGGGTTCTTTTTTTTCAGCAAAGGTGGTGCAGCAATATATTTGGAGAAGCAAGCACCCAGGCCTCTGGTTCCTTGGGACACAGCCAGGAAACACACGTCTTCAGGCTCAGCTCTCTGAGCCAAAGCTGCCAGCGCTGGGAGCAGAGGGGGCCCAGGCTGATGGGGGAAGAGAGGAGACCAGAGGTGACAACTCTCTCAGAAAGCAATTAAGCGCTTCTTGGTGGCCTCAGGGACAGCCTCCACTTTTTTGGACTTTCCCCCCAGGGAGGCTGAGGCATGGGGGAGGAGAGCCTCTGTAACTGCAGCTCTTGAAGGCTCTGCTTAGTGATGTGGCGTGCAGAAGACTCCGAGCAGTCTTGGCAGAAAGGCAGCCCCGCCCTGCCCGCTGCTGGGGGTGCCCTCTCCTGCGCCCGCGGCAGTCTTCAGTGTAAAGAACCCATCCTCTTGTCTGAAGCAGCCGTGTGGGGAGCCCGGGAAGGGACTGGAGTGAGGACCAAGATCAAGAGCGATCAAGAGCCCCACCTGGCTTGTCCACACCTGGAGTACAGCTCCGGGTTTCCAGCCTCAGCAGAGAGAGGACAGGCTTGACTGTGGATGGTCAGGCCGCCTGGAACAGGTCCAACAGGCCCCAGGCAGGCCCCGGTGGTGGCTCACGAATACCACAGCCCAGCTCCGACTGGAATCAGGATGCCCTGGAGGGCCTAGACTTACACGACAGCCCCATGTTCAGACAGCTCCATGAAGATGCCTCTGCCTCAGCAATTTCCAGGGCAAATTTGCTTTTGATTGAAGCCTGGAAGAAATAGTGGCAGACTCCCCAGGGCCCAGCAATCTAGCCACTGGCTCCTGCTGGCTTTTCCAGTCTGTGAGCAAAAATCCAACCAAATGCCTAGGCTGTCTTGGAGGTTGTGTGCTCAGTTGCTTGGTCGCTCAGTTGTGTCCAACTCTTTGTGACCTCATGGACTGCAGCCCGCCAGGCTCCTCTGTCCGTGGGGATTCTCCAGGCCAGAATACTGGAGTGGGTAGCCTGTCCCTTCTCCAGGGGATCTTCCGAACCCAGGATTCTCCTGCATTGCAGGAGGATTCTTTACCAGCTGAGCTAATGACAATAAGCTGACCTGGGCTGTCCCATAGATGCCCAGAACCCACTCAGAGAGGGTCAGTGAGGGTCCCTAGGCCTCCCCATACGTCTAGGTGGCCACACAAGAGCCTGAATCCTCCATGTGTAGCCAAGGGGGAACCCCTGCTTCCCATCCGGGCAGATCTCAGCACTAACCCTGCAGTGATGATGAGCGAGGAACCGGTGGTAAGCGCATCTCATTCAGGATGTATCTGTAGTGATTTCGTTTCTTTCTTCTTTTTTTTATTATTGGCCACACAGCATGCAAAATCTTAGTTTCTCGACCAGGGATCAAACCTGCACTCCCTGACACAGAAGCCTGGAGTCTTAACCACTGGACCACCAGGGAGGTCCCCATTTAGAGATTAAAGTGAGAATCTTTTCCCAACATCCCCGATTCCTTCACCGTGGCTCACCATCCTTTCTGCCCCAAATCCTTTCCAACAGTTTAAATCCTTTCTTCTCCACACCCAGCGTGGTTCCTCTCATTCTGTCACTTGTAACTTAAGACTTTGCTCACGTTAGTTCCTTCCAAACGTCCCCTTTCTGAATCTACCTGGGTCCTCTGCATGCCCAGTTGGCATGCACATCTGACCAGATCCCCATCTACAAACCCCATCTCTCCCAGGGGATCCAGGGGTCCGCAGTTTGACAGGTGTGATAATCCAGTGCACGGTGCTGGGCGCCCACAGGGGATACCAGAGCCCAAGGTCCTCCCAGGACTGGCAGCTCAGATGGCTCCCAGAGCAGAATAACCTGAGCCGGCTGCCCTTTCCTTCTCGTGAGTGACTCAGCAGGAAGCTGGCCGACAGAAAACAAACCAAGTCCTGGATCTTGCAGAAGGGTTAGCGAGGAAGGCCAGGGCCTTAGGCTGCGCGGGGAGAGGTACTGAGGCTGGCAGCAGAGCTGGACGCCGAAAAGATGCTCAACCTCACTTAGAACAAGAGTCAAATGAAACTGTACCCAGGTGCCATTTTCCACCAAGCCGACTGGCAAACGTCAAAGGTTTGATCGCGCTCTGAGTTGGCAAGGGTGGAGAAAGGCTTCCTCATGCTTTGCTAGCAGAACTGTAAACCCATACAATGTCCCTGGAGAGCAATTTGGCACTCTCTACTGAATGCACAAATTCCTTGACCCAGCAATTCCACTTCTGGACAAACACCTTCTAGTTAGGCCTGCACGTTGGTGAAGCGACAGGTGGCGTTGTGTAAAGACAGAAATATAGATCAATGGAACAAAATAGAAAGCCCAGAGATAAATTCACGCACCTATGGACACCTTATCTTTGACAAAGGAGGCAAGAATATACAATGGATTAAAGACAATTTCTTTAACAAGTGGTGCTGGGAAAACTGGTCAACCACTTGTAAAAGAATGAAACTAGAACACTTTCTAACACCATACACAAAAATAAACTCAAAATGGATTAAAGATCTAAACGTAAGACCAGAAACTATAAAACTCCTA
>NW_011494943.1:6348630-6351353 GCF_000754665.1 Bison bison bison
GCAAAACACTCTCTGACATACATCACAGCAGGATCCTCTATGACCCACCTCCCAGAATATTGGAAATAAAAGCAAAAATAAACAAATGGGACCTAATGAAACTTAAAAGCTTCTGCACAACAAAGGAAACTATAAGCAAGGTGAAAAGACAGCCTTCAGAATGGGAGAAAATAATAGCAAATGAAGCAACTGACAAACAACTAATCTCAAAAATATACAAGCAACTCCTACAGCTCAACTCCAGAAAAATAAATGACCCAATCAAAAAATGGGCCAAAGAACTAAATAGACATTTCTCCAAAGAAGACATACAGATGGCTAACAAACACATGAAAAGATGCTCAGCATCACTCATTATCAGAGAAATGCAAATCAAAACCACGATGAGGCACCATTTCATGCCAGTCAGAATGGCTGCAATCCAAAAGTCTACAAGCAATAAATGCTGGAGAGGGTGTGGAGAAAAAGAGAACCTTCTTATACCGTTGATGGGAATGCAAACTAGTACAGCCACTATGGAGAACAGTGTGGAGATTCCTTAAAAAACTGGAAATAGAACTGCCTTATGACTCAGCAATCCCACTGCTGGGCATACACACTGAGGAAACCAGAATTGAAAGAGACACGTGTACCCCAATGTTCATCGCAGCACTGTTTATAATAGCCAGGACATGGAAGCAACCTAGATGTCCATCAGCAGATGAATGGATAAGAAAGCGGTGGTACATATACACAATGGAGTATTACTCAGCCATTAAAAAGAATACATTTGAATCAGTTCTAATGAGGTGGATGAAACTAGAGCCAATTATACAGAGTGAAGTAAGCCAGAAAGAAAAACATCAATACAATATACTAACGCATATATATGGAATTTAGAAAGATGGTAACAATAACCCTGTATATGAGACAGCAAAAAAGACATTGATGTATAGAACAGTCTTTTGGACTCTGTGGGAGAGGGAGCAGGGGGATGATTTGGGAGAAAGGCATTGAAACATGTATAATATCATATATGAAACGAGTCGCCAGTCCAGGTTTGATGCCCGATACTGGATGCTTGGGGCTGGTGCACTGGGATGACCCAGAGAGATGGTACAGGGAGGGAGGAGGGTTCAGGATGGGGAACACGTGTATACCTGTGGCAGATTCATGTTGATATATGGCAAAACCAATACGATATTGTAAAGTTAAAAAAAAAAAATGACAGGACTCTGAGGTGTTCTCCGTAGGTCCACCTTCACGGTATGCCCAGGTGATGGAATACAGCGCTCAGACAAAGAATCAGAACCATGGATGGTGGATGTGGAAACACAGCTCAGACGCATTGTCATGCGGAAAGACACAAGAAATGCAAAGCAGAAGAACCGGTTACGGGGCTCACTGGTTTCCCGTCTCGATGAATGAATCAAACAGCATGCTACCATTCAGGTGAAAAAGGCTGAGAAAAAACCATATATCTGCTTGTCTGGTTGAATGTGCCGAAGAATCTCTCTGGATGGATACCCAAGAAACTGGTTTCATTGGTATTTTTAGGAACAAGCATTTTCATTAGACACTGTTTTATAACTTTTACCTTGTGAACTGTGTGAATATATTACATATTGAGAAAGAAAATACAGTTTTTAGAATATGTGCTCCCCGCCTCCACAATGGAAAGGAATAACTCCCAGTGCTTGAGAGGCAAGTACTAGCTCCTGGATAACATGAGGTGATGGAGGTCTTAGTTCACATGGTGTGTTACATTCTAGTTTTTAAAAAATCCTTTGTCCATGCTGCAGGGCCTGTGGAATCTTAGTTCCCTGGCTAGGGAACGAACCCACACCCCCTGCAGGGACAGCACAGCATCTCACCCACTGGGGCACCCAGGAAGCCCTGTATTCACTCTCTGACAGCAAAGTGATCACAGCACTTCTGACTTACCCTGCATAGTATTACCCCTTGCAAACATGTTTTCATCAAGGTCAAATAAGCTTTGATGAAAGGTCATATCTTCTTCTATAGGTGGAGAGGGGATCTGTGTGGTCTTGTTCTGTGATTGTCAAGTCTGCACACACTGCCCTCCAATTCCCTGGTTTCTAGAACAAAGGTGTGACTCAAACGGAAGCTAAGAGCAGAGTTGAAGTGGAAGTGGATTCCGCCAGCTCCCGCTGGTCCGTCCAGAGCCAGAAGTGGGGACCACCCTCTCCCCACGGCCTACCTGGACTGGAGACCGTCCTGGAACTGGAGACCTCGCTGTCCTTCAGCCAATCCACTCCCAGGCCCTCTTCTCTTGATGCTAGACCTGGGCCCCCCATTGCTCCCCTGTGAACTGGCAACTTCGCTCTCAGACCTGCCCATCTCATGGAATTGTGGCGAGGCTCCAATGGGCAAGCACAGAAAATATCTGGACAGATACAGCCCAGACTGGCTTCTGTGGGGAGTGGCATGGGGACAGTGGAGAAGAGGGCTCAGAGGACGTGTCTTATATTCAGCCAACTCTGATCTTATTTCGACTGTTTTAACACGTATGAATTCCTTTTTGTGATGGAAAAAAGAAAGTTTGTAAAGGTTCACAGTAACTAAATATGGTAATACAATAATGTATTTTGGGGTCTTCAAAACATTTCCAGCCCTGTTAAGCTCTCCTATGCCTGTGTGTGGGTCACTTGTGGGCCCAGCTATGGATGCTTTTAGTCCGAGGATGCCAATGAAATCGGCTGGGATGGGGACATGGGTTCCAG
>NW_011494943.1:6351453-6375352 GCF_000754665.1 Bison bison bison
GAGAGGCATGGCGTGACTCCAGGTGGTTGCCTGGCTCCCCCCTTCCCCCGCCAAGCCCCCACGTATGAGACATATGCTTCTCCCTCGCTCTCTGGCCAGACCAGCTTGCAGGAAGGAGCCGTGGTGCCAGAGAGAAGGATGCTACAGAACAGAGCGGAGTCAGCACAGAGCACATTTTTAAAAAATCAATCGCCAGGGCAGCAGCCCACCGGAGTAAGAGGGCTGGGCGCCGGGGCCATCATCCCAAGAAGCCAGCTTGCAGCTGGGGGTTCTGGGCATTCTGATAGCTCAGCAGACACTGGGGCCAGCCTTGGCCAACTGTATTCAGTGCCCAAGGGCACAGCGTGGGCTGGCACACCTTTACCAGGCGGCGAGGAGGAATGGGGCTGTGTGCATTTGCACTTGTTCATTTGCTGTCTAGAGCTCCTTGCACATGGGTGGGGGTGCAGACTTCCCCACGGGGTTAGAGTCTGTCCAGGACAAGCCCTCCCTTGCTCACAGCCCCTCCCAGGTCTGGGAAAGCAGCTGGGGGCACAGTCCATGGAGGAGAACCCAGGAGACGTCAGGAGCAAGAAAAAGGACCAAATAAGGAGACCGCTGTTGTTCCTAACAGGGGGTGTCCACACCCACTGTCGTTTTCCCATGGTGGGAGGGCGGGTCCCCAGGATGACTCTCAAGGAGGGGGAGGTGGGATGGCGGAGATCCGGTGCCCCTGAGTACAGCAGGTCACAGCTGAGCTCACGTTACAGCGGCTCTCACCCTTCTGGAATTTACCTCCTGCCCCCAGGCTCCGGCCACAGTTATTTTGGGGCAAGGGGCCGGAAATTCTTCATGTGCTGGGAACAAGTTCTGTCTTTTCCTCCTGAGCTGCCCAGGACTTGGTGGACCAAGGGAACCGGTGGTTCTCTGCTGGGGGCTGCAGCTGCCCAGTGGCCAATGACAGCCTGAGGGCAGGAGTGAAAAATGACCCGGGTCCTGAGTCAGCACCGCTGAGGCCTCGACCCACTCTCACCCTGAACAAGTCCAGCCCATCCGATTGGAGAGACACCCACACACCCCCTCCATCAGACAGTCTCCTGCTCAAAACATGAATCTCCTCTAGCAGCCCAAACAGAGATCATCATGCACAGGGCAGGGTGAGGCCTTCCCTAATTCAGAGGCCAATGGGTTTCTTTTTTTGTAAAGGGCCAAAGAGCACAGATTTTTGACTTAAAAAAAAATGATTAATTTCAATTGGCTGTGCCGTGTCTTAGTTTCAGCCCTCAGGACCTTTCTTGGCTGCAGCATGTGGGATCTAGTTCCCGACCAGGGATCGAACCCAGGCTCAGAGTCTTAGCCTCTGGACCACCAGGGAAGTTCCAAAGGTTTTTGACTTTTCCGCTATATGGTCTCCATCACTGCCATTGCAGCATGAACATAGACAGACGATACACCAACACATGGCCGTGGCTGTGTTCCAATAAAACTTTATTTATAAAAACAGGCAGAGGACCAGCCTTTGGCCTGTATGGTTTACTGACCCCTGTTGTAAGTCACCAGACTCCTGCCCAGGCAGGTCAGAGCAGCCTTTAGGACTAGCCATCCTCCCTAAACCCTGGACCTGCAGTAGCTATCCTGAATTCCCCAAAGGCCTGACTGTCCATTATTGCAGACAAGACAGTTTGGGGTTTTTTTTAAACTTATTTACTCGACTGTGCCCAGTCTTAGTCGCAGCATGCAGGACCTTTAGTCATCCACAAACCCTTGGTTGCAGCGTGTGGGATCTGGTTCCCTGACTAGAGATCTAACCCAGGCCCCCTGCACTGCGTGCTGAGTCCTAGCCCCTGGACTACAAGGGACATCCCGAGGAAAGTGTGTGGTGGGGGGAGAGGAAGCAGATTTTTGCTGAACTGAGCCCCCCACGCTGACCCTGGGAGATCACTTCCCCTTTGCTCAGTTTAATTCAACCTGATCAGATGCCTCCCCTGTGAACCCGTGTTTGTGGCTCCATAAATCTCCAAGGTAGGCCACTTAAAAAGATGAACACGGAGTGACCCATCTGCAGGGGGATGTGAGTCTAGAGAAAAAGCAGGAAGCCTGGGGAGAGGCCATAGGGCTTAGGATCAGTCTGCTCTGGGAAAAAAATGGGTTCAAGTCTCCAAGCTGCTGTCACTTACTAACCGAATGACCTTGGGCAAGTTACTTAATCTCTCTAAGCTTTATAGTTTCTTTGCTTTATAAAATAGAGATAAAAATAGTCCTTGGTTCCTGGAGCCCTGAGGTTTGGATCAAATTACCCATGTAAAGCACTTAACACCTAATATGTTTGGGGGGCAGGGCTGCGACTGTGGCTCTGACTGTTAGCTTCCTTCTTCCATGTATCAGACCTGTGCTAGGAACTGCCAGGTTAAATCTTTTCTTTTTTATTCTGGCTGCTCTAGGTCTTTGTTGCAGCACGCAGGCTCCCCTCGTTACGGAGCACAGGCCGCAGAGCACAAGGGCTTATCTACCCCGCTGCGTGAGGGATGCCGGTTCCCCAACCAGGGATCGAACCCACGTCTCCTGCATTGGAGGGTGGATTCCTGACCTACTGGACCACCAGGGAAGCCCCTCTATGAGGTAGCTCTGATTATTTCCACGTTACAGGTGAGGAAACTGAGGTTCAGAAAAGCAATGTCTCCCCAGGGCATACAGAGTTAGTTACAGTCAAAAGAGAAAGGTGAAAAAAAAAATCTGAAAAAATAAAAGGTGTATATGTAGAATAACTGAGTCACTGGGCTGAACGCCTGAAGATAACACAACATTGTGAACGAACTCTCCTTTTCTGTGCGTGCTCAGTCGCTCAGTCGTGTCTGACTCTTTGCAACCCCATGGTCCATAGCCCGCCAGGCTCCTCTGTCCATGGGATTTCCCAGGCAAGAATACTGGAGTGGGTTGCCATTTCCTTCTCCAGGGGAGCTTCCCGACCCAGGAATTGAACCTGTGTCTGCTACATTGGCAGGCAGATTCTTTACCACTGAGCCACCAGGGAAGCCCAAAGACCTTCATTACTTTGAGCCTCATCATTTACTCTAAGACCATGAGGCCCAGGCTATATAAAGTCTCTCGGTTCCCCTAGGAGTGCAGGGCACAGTTCTTGCGGCTGTGTTCTACCCTCTCCTGGCAGAGGATTAAAGCCATCTTCCTATTTCTTCCAAACTCTGTCTCCGTATTTTTTATTTGCTGGGCAGAGAAAGCAGAGATTTTGGTGGCAACCAAAGGACGCAGGATGGGAGAAATCCATTGGTGGACGAACGTGGGTTTGGACAGCCAGGGGATGTCATAGAGTTTAACAGGAGCCAGTGCAAGGACCAGGCATAGGGGTGGAGTCAGGAAATAAACGGGAGGAGAGGCTGGCTGAGCAAGGCTCCATTGCCTGAGAAGTGCAAATACACGGGGCCTGGTGACAAGCTCTTTATTGAAGAGAGATCGGCCGCTCGATGACACATTGTTGGTCGGCCTCTCCCTTCCACTTCAAGCTGCCCTCCCCGTCCCCACACAGGGGCTTTGCCTGCACAGCTGTCCAGCGGACAATCAGAAGCCACCCCAGGAAGCCATTTGACTGCCAGGTCAGGGCTGTGGTCAGACGATGGCGTGCGGCCAGGCTGGATGGTGGCCACATACAGGCCTCTGAACTGTGGCTCTGACCTTGGTGCCCCAGGGTCAAGCTCTACAGGATTTCCGTGGCCCAGGGCAAGCCAACAGCACCCGGGGAACAGGTGTAGGGGCCTAAGGCTCCCCAGTAGGTTCTCCATTGAGGGGTTTCTCCCTGTCCCCCCACACTCCTCCAAAGGAGGAGTCGTCATAGCAACAGCCGGTCGAAGCCAGGCAGCTCAGGAGTCTGAGTCGTGAGGACTGCCCCTTATTCTGGGTGGTAGCTTGTGTCAGAGACGCAGAGACGATGGCTCTCAATTCCCGCCCTCCTTGTACGTGCACACTGCTCCCCTCTCGAGAGCTAGAGTCCATTTCTCCACCCGCTTGTAGCCACGCTGCCCTGTGGCTGCTTTGACTGAGAGGATATGGCGCAAGCGATGCTGAGCCAACTCTCGAGAGGACTGGCCACTTTTCTTTCTTTTTTTTTAATTTATTTATTTGGCCATACCTGGTCTTAGTTTCAAGGTCTTCAATCTTTGTTGCGGCATGCTGGATCTTTAGATGTGGGCATGTGGGATCTACTTCTCAGATCAAGGATGGGACCTGGGGCCCTGTGTTGGGAGCATAGAGTGGAACACTGGAACAGCACGAAGTTCCAAGACTGGGCATTTCCACCTGCTTTTGGAGTTGTAAAAGTGAAGTGAAAAGTGTAGTCGCTCAGTCGTGTCTGACTCTTTGCAACCCCATGGCCTGTAGGCCCCCAGGCTCCTTTATCCATCCGATTCTCCAGGCAAGATACTTAAGTGGGTTACTATGCCCTTCTCCAGGAGATCTTCCCACTCCAGGGATCGAACCTGGGTCTCCTGCTTTGTGGGCTGAGTCTTTACCATCTGAGCCACCAGGGAAGCTGCTTGGAGCTGTGAGCTGCCACTTAAGAAGCTGGGCTGTCGCCCTGGCCAGAGAGGCTACGTGGGGGTTCGCCCTGACCACCTTGGATATTCCATCCAGTGGGGCCTTCAGATGACCGTGGCCCTGGCTGCTCCCTGATTACAGCTGCACAGAGGCCCCTAACCCGTGGCTGAGTGAGAATGGGCCAGCTGAACCCTGTCAAGCCACACAACATTGAGAGATCAAAAGACTGCTTTAAAGCTACTACATTTGGGGGTAGCTTGTTTACAAAGCTCTCAGTGGTAGGAATACCCTGAAAGAGTCACCCAGTCTTATTCACTGGCTACTTTGGGGCAAAAGAAAGCCCCTTTACAACACCCAGACTCCAAGTCCATGGTCCCTCACTGACGATTCGACCCAATGGGCTCCCTTGGTAACCATCCCTGAGGACGGGGCTGAGTTGCTGGGAGGCTCTGCTCTTTCTAGGGTTGGTAGGAAATCTTTACATTAAAATCAACAAATATTTGTCAAGCAGCTAGGAGGCTCATGGCACTCTGAGGAGCTCAGAGAGATGACATACAACACTTCTTGTTTGAAGAGCATTAAACAGCTTAGCAAGCATGCTACCTTATTGAACCTCGTTTCACCCATGACGACCGTGAAAGGAGTGGGGCTGGCATGATTCATTTTGTTATTGAACAGGAAAGTACACACAAGACCACACAGATAGGAGCGGCAGAGCCAGGGCTGGGAGCCAGGGCACCTGACCATCCGTCCCCAGGCCTTCTTTACACAGCACGTTATTGTCCTTAAACCATCCAAATAGCAGTCGGGGGTGGGTCAGGCCCTTCCCAGGTCAAAAGAACAAAATACTGGAGAAGAGAAGGTGACCACAGGTTCTATGTTCATGTTATGATTACAGGCCCTGAAGTCACTTTCCTGGGTTCTGCCCTTGGACTTCCCAGGCGGTGCTAGTGGTAAAGAACCCACCTCCCAAATGCAGGAGACATAAGAGATGCGGGTTCCATCCCTGGGTCAGGTAGGTCCCCTGGAGAAGGGAATGGCAACCCACGCCAGTATTCTTGCCTGGAGAATCCCATGGACAGAGGAGCCTGGAGGGCTACAGTCCACGAGGTTGCAAAGAGTCCGACACGACTGAAGCGACTGAGCAAGATCGCACGCCCTCGGTTGTAACAATGAAGCAGTTGCTCACTTTGCTCAGCCTGTCTCTCTGTTGGGGGATGCTCTCTCTGGTCTGCAAAGAGCTGCTGTGAACCCGGGGAGGGGGCGAGCTTTTGTGAATGGCAGAGCACGCGGAAGTGGCCCCCCGTAATGCTGGAAACTAAGTCACAAACCGAAAGCTCTCTGCCTCACTCAGCGTGAATGGGCTGACCTCCCCTGGCGGCCATGCTGTGAGGAAGCCCAAACCGGCCCACAGAGGGGGAACTGCCCAGACAAGCCGTTCCTGAATTCCTAGCCCAGGAGAAACACGAGAGGTAAGGAGATGGTTGTTGCTTGAAGTCACTACATCTAGGGGTCATTTGCTGCATAGCAACAGATAACCAAAACCGGTGAGGTTGGGGCTGGGGGAGTTGGTGGGTTGAATGGCATCTATCTCTCCCCTTCTCCTCTACTGGGGAAAAAAGAAAAAAAGATGCGTTCACTTGGAACTTTTGGAGTAAGGGTCTTTGCAAATATAATTAAGATAAACATCTTGAGGGTGTCCCCTAGAGGTCCAGTGGCCCCGACTTGGTGCTTCACCCTGCTGTGACCAGAGTTCAATCCCTGGTTGGGGAACTGAGACCTCGGAAGCCCTGCCAAATGGGCAGGAAAAAAAGATAAAGATCTTGAAATGAGATCATCCTGAATTGGGCTGGGCCCTACATCCAGTGACAAGTGTCCTTCTAAGAGACAGAAAAGAAGACACAGAGGTTCGGGTCATGTGAAGCCAGAGTCAGAGACTAGAATGAGGCTGTCGCCAGCCAAGGAACGCCTGGAGACCCCGGAGCTATAAAAGGCAAGGGAAGAAAGAAAAATGAATAAAAATAAGAGGCAAGGAGGGATCCTCTCCCAGGAGCCGTCAGAGGGAGTCCCCTGGCATGAGCCACAAGGGGTTACTTGTTGCTTTCTGAACCCACCAAGACCCCACAGCCTCCAGGTCTCCTCTCATGCCTGGAATTCCTTTCCGTCCTGCCTTTGCATTCCTTTCATGGTTCCCAGTCCAGCTCAGATCTCACCTCTTTTCTTACCCTCTCCCGGATTCCCCCACCCTCTCCCCAGCATCCCTGGAGTCCCCCGTCTTCAGCCCCAAGGTCTCGGTGCACTTCTGTGACTATCACCCCGAAACTCAGTGACTGTTGTCATTGATCTCATTGATTAGATTATGCATGTTTGAAGGCAGAGACTGACTCGGTTTCCTTTACACCCTGTCTCTTGCACACACTTATCCAGTGTGTATCTGAAGACATGTGCCTGAGGAGTCAGGAGGCTAGGGTAGAAAAGGTCCTGAGGGATTTGCTGGAGGAGGACAATCAGAGGCAGAGCTGCGACGGGAAACCCCTTCCCTGCCAGCATTTTTCTTGCACGTTGACCAGCGGTGGGTTTGGCTTCAGAGTCGGTGAGCCCAGGCATGAGGGACTTAGCTGCATTTCTTGAGGGGTGCCGGGAGTCTGCCAGGAGACGATTTTTAGAGACACGGTGGCTTCAGAAACAGAGGGAGGAGACGTGGGCCATGGAGATGTGTGAGGAAGTCAGGAGAGGAGGTTCTGGAGTAGAAGGAGCCTCTGGGAAATGTTAGATACAAAGTCTGTGGCCAGAATCTAGAACCCACTGGAATCCACGAGGAAGTTCCAGTGACAGGACCTGGGAAAATGGCCAAGACATCAAGGACTTTTAAAGTGACCTTGAGACTTCCCTGGTAATACCGTGGTTAAAAATCTGAGCTTCCAATGCAGGAGATGTGAGTTTGATCCCTGCTCAGGGAACTAAGATCCCACATGCCATGTGGTGAAGCCAAAAAAATAAAATAAAAAATAAAGTGCCCTAAAGAATTGTCCCTGTGCTGCCGTCACCATGAGAAGACTGTTGACTAGGCTGACCATTCTACCCATCATCGTTATTCCCACCAGCACTGCTGTGATCTAAGACGACGCCTATTCCTGTGTACAGGGTTTCACACATTACATAGCATGTGTGAGGGTTGAATTAAGCCCCCCAAACACACCCCAAAAGGAGATACATTGAGGTTCTAACACCTGGTAGCTGTCAATGTGACCTTCTTTGGAAACAGAATTTTGCAGATGTTATCATGTTAAGATGAAGTTACATTGGATTAGGTCGTCCTTCAATGCAATCTGGGCTGCCCTGATGGCTCAGTCAGGAAAGAATCCTCCTGCAATGCAGGACATCAGGTTCTATCTCTGGGTCGGGAGGATCCCCTGGAGAAGGAAATGGCAACCCACTTGAGTCTTCTTGCCTGAGAAACCTCATGGACAGAGGAGCCTGGCAAGCTATAGTCCATGGGGTCACAGAGTCAGACACGACTGAAGTAACTAGACAACTGCCATATGTCAATCCAATGTGACGGTGTCCTTATAAGAAAACCATGTGGGGACTTCCCTGGTGGTCTAATGGGTAAGACTCCACGTTCTCAACGCAGGGGCACAGGTCTGATCCCTGGTGGGGGAACTAAGATCCAGCATGCCATGGAGCAGCCAAAAAAAAAAAAAAGAAAAGAAAAAGATTGCCAGCAACCACCAGTTGCTGGAAGAGACACGGAAGACTTTGTCCCGGGAGCCATCAGAGAGCCCAGGGCTCACCCGACACCTCGACTTTGGACTTCCAGCCCCCACAACTGAGAGAGCCACTTCCCTGTGTTTGAAGCCACTGTCTCTGTGGTTCAGCAGCCCCGGGAAATTCACTCTGCTCGTTGACATCAGTCTCTTAATTTGATCCTCCCAACCACCCAGTTACTTCCTATATGTTACTGTGACAGCCAGCCTCCAAGATGGCCCCAGTGGTCCCTGCAAGGGGAACTCTTTCCAGGCCCCGAGAGTGGGCTCTTGTCTAACACTTGGAAATGAATTGTCTAAGGAGACACACGAGCTGACAAGCAAGAGCCTTCATTGGGAAGGGGCCCGGGGCAGACAGCAGCAGGGTAAAGGAACCCAGGAGAACTGCTCTGCCTCGTGGCTCACAGTTTCAGGTTTTATGGTGATGGGATTCGTCTCTGGCTTTTCTGTGGCCAATCATTCTGACTTAGAGTTCTTCCTGGTGGTGCACACATTGCTCCACCAAGATGGATACCATCGAGAAGGATTCTGGGAGGTGGCAGGACATGTGGCAGATAGCACAGACGTAAAGAATCTGCCTGCAATGCGGGAGACCTGGGTTCGATCCCTGAGTCAGGAAGATCCCCTGGAGGAGGGGACGGCGACCCACTCCAGTATTCTTGCCCAGGAAATCCCACGGACAGAGGACCCTGGCGGGCTCCAGTCCATGGGGTTGCAAAGAGTCGGACGGGAGTGAGCGACTAACACAGGACATGTGGTATCTCCTTTTGACCTTTCCTTAACTCTTCTGGTTGTTGGTGACTTATTAGTTCTGTGGTCCTTATCAGGACCTCCTGTGGTAAAATAACTCATGCAAATGGTTACTCTGGTGCCTGGCCAGGGTAAGCAGTTTCAGTCAATGTGTTTCCCCTAACACTCCCACCCCCTGACATTCACCTCTCTGTGCCGTTCCCTTCCACACTGAATAAGGCTTACCTGCATACCTGTAAGCAGATAGGGTAAGTGTCCTTGGAGAAAGAGAACCAGGCCCAGCTTTCTTGATGAAAGTCTTTTTTTTTTTTTTGGCTATGCCGCCTGACGCGGGATGTGGGATCTTAATCCCCTGACCAGGGATCGAACCAAACCTGTGTCCCCTGCAGTGGAAACTCCGAATCTTAACCACTGGACCACCAGGGAAATCCCAAAAAGTCATTTTTGGCCTAACCCGTTTTGTGATCTAAGCCTGCTCACAGTCCTTGCCTTTGAACAGGTTTCAGTAATTAATGGTCTTCAGGGAAAAAAAGAAAGCAGAAACAAAGGACTATTTTCAAGCAAGAGAATTAATAATAACAAAGATAATGCATCAGTTGTAAAGACTCCCAGTTCTGTTTCAATGGTAAAGATTAGTCTGAAGTACTCACAGATCAAGGGCACCTAAGGGGTGACAATGACTTTTTTCTGACCCTGGTGACTTAATCAACTAAAGCATGGACTCTGTCCTCTGCTGCCCAAGCCCCTTCATGAATATGCATATACCCTTAGCTAAAAAAAAAACAAACAAAAAAACCCTGTCACTAAGTCCTGTCTGACTCTTTGTGACCGCATGGACTGTAGCCCACCAGGCTCCTCTGTCCATGGGATTTCCCAGGCAAGAAAACTGGAGTGAGTTGCCATTTCCTTCTCCAGAGCCTTATGTCTCCTGCATTGCAGGCAGATTCTTTACCCACTGAGCCATCAGGGAAGCTCACTTAGCTTAAAACTTCTGCAAATTTGTTGTTCAGAAAGACACTGCTTTGGGAAAGATCCCAGGTATTCTCTTTACCTGTTGCAATAAATTCTTTCTTCTCCCCATCTTTGGCTTTGTGTCTTTTGGCTCAAACACCCACTAAGAGGCGAACTCAGTTTTTGGATAACATAACCAGTAAGACCTTGTGGAAATAACAGTGCATACCTTCTCTGGATCAGTCACTGTGCTCAGTTTCTGCCTCGCCCTCTCTTGGAACCCTTGCACTAGGAAAAACCCAGAGCCCGAGGCCACTCAGTCTGTGGCGACTTCATGTGACAAGGAACTGAGGCCTCCAGCCAACAATCGGCCCCACATGAGGGTGCCATCTTGGAAGCAGATCCTGCAGCCCCAGTCCAGCTGTGATGAAATAGGAAGGAAGGGGGAAGGGCACAACCTTGAGAGAATGATAGAGCCTGAGGACACAACACGATGCACAGGCTGCATACTGTCACCCTGCTTATTTAACTTGAATGCAGAGTACATCATGCAAAATGCTGGGCTGGGTGAAGCACAAGCTGGAATCAAGCTTGCTGGGAGAAATATCAATAACCTCAGATATGCAGATGACACCACCCTTATGGCAGAAGGCGAAGAGGAACTGAGGAGCCTCTTGATGAAAGTGAAAGAGGAGGGTGAAAAAGCCGGCTTAAAACTCAACATTCAAAAAGCTAAGATCATGGCATCCAGTCCCATCACTTCATGGCAAATAGGGGACACAGTGGAAACACTGACGGACTTTATTTTGTTGGGCTCCAAAGTCACTGAAGATGGTGACTGCAGCCATGAAATGAAAAGACACTTGCTCCTTGGAGGAAAAGCTGAAACTGTTTACCACAGATTGGGACTCGAACCCATGTGCTAGGACTCGAATCCAGCCAAAACCCTGCTTGGGACTCGAATCCAGACAAAACCCATGGTACCTGGTTTCAGAACCTAACGAAGCTCAGGTTCTTGATGTCTCATCATAGAAAGAATTTAGTGAGAGACAAAGTGGTAGGTAAGAAATGGGTTTATTCAGATACAGAGAGAAACACACTCCACAGACAGAGTGTGGGCCGTCGCAGAGCGGGAATGCAGCCGTGAAATTTGGCATGGTTAGTTTTTATAGGCTGGGAAAGATTGAAGGCAGGAGAAGGGGACGACAGAGGATGAGATGTTTGGAGGGCATCACTGACTCAATGGGCATGAGTTTGAGTAAACTCCGGGAGCTGGTGATGGACAGGGAGGCCTAGTGTCCTGCAGGGAGACCCCCCTGCAGTCCATGGGGTCGCAAAGAGTCAGACAGGACTGAGCGACTGAACTGAACTGAATTCATATGCTAATGAGTGGGAGGATTATTCCAATTATTCTGGGGAAGGGGCAGAGATCTCCAGGATTTGGGCCACTGCCCATGCCTTGGTCTTGTAACAGTGCCTCGGAACTGTCCTGGCCCCTGTGGGCGTGTCATTCCACTTGCTGATTGAGGATCAAGATCTAGTCTTGTCTGCCATCCTGGTCCCATCTGATTCTAATCCTTTATGTTGTGTCCTGGGGTGATGTCAGTTTTCCAAAAGTTGTGCCCTGCCTCTTTCCCGACTGTTAGAAAGCTATGACCAACCCAGACAGCATATTAAAAAGCAGAGACATTACTTTGTCAACAAAGGTCCGTCTAGTCAAAGCTATGGTTTCTTCAATCGTCATGTATGGATGTGAGAGTTGGGCCATAAAGAAAACTGAGTCCAGAAGAATTGATGCTTTTGAACTGTGGTGTTGGAGAAGACTCTTGAGAGTCCCTTGGACTGCAAGGAGATCCAACCAGTCCATCCTAAAGGAGATCAGTCCTGGGTGTTCATTGGAAGGAGTGATGTTGAAGCTGAAACTCCAATACTTTGGCCACCTGATGAGAAGAGCTGACTCACTGGAAAGGTCGATGGTGCTGGGAGGGATCGAAGGCAGGAAAAGGGGATGACAGAGGATGAGATGGTGGGATGGCATCACCAAGCTGATGGACGTGAGTTTGAGCAAACTCCGGGAGTTGGTGATGGACAGGGAAGCTTGGCGTGCTGCAGTCCATGGGGTTGCAAAGAGTCGGACACGACTGAGCGACTGAACTGAACTGAACCAAGGGCACAACAGACACTGATTAGAATCATATGAGTCCAAGAAGGCAGACAGGTCAACTTCAACTAGACCTTGATCCTCAATATACGCTCATCATAACACATCAGCAAGCCAATGACACACCCAGGGTCGCCATGATAGTTCCAAGGCCAACCATCAAAGACCAAAAGGGGGGCAGTGGCGCAATTCCTGGAAATCTCCACTTCTTCCCAAAAATAGTTGGAATAATCCTCCCACTCATTAGCTTATAAGAATTACCCAGATCATAAAAGCTAACCACACCACATTTCAAGGCCACGCTAACTCTCTGCAATGGCCCACACTCTGGCTGCTTCTCACTAAATACATCCACTTCTTACCCTATCACGCTGTCTCTTACTGAATTCTTTCTGCAATGAGATATCAAGAATCTGAGCTTCGTTAGGTACCGAAATGTGGTCTGTGATCTCAGTCAGAAGACTGTAGGTTTTGGCTGGGTTCAGGTACCAGCCTCATGGGTTTGAGCCCCAAACTAGGTTTTGGCTGAAACAGAGACCTGGCGCATGGGTTCAAGCCTTAATCTGATGTGAACGATTTCGACCAGATAAACTTGCTGCCCCAGCCAACATCTTGGCTGCAGTCTCATGAGAAACTCCCAACCAGATCTCCTAGGTAATCCATTCCTTGATCCCTGACTCCTAGAAACAGAGTCATAACAAATACTTGTTGCTTTTACGCCACTAGATTTCACAGGACAGCAAATACATTTTTTTCTATCTCAGCTAAGATAGTGTGCACAGTAGTTAAGAACACAAGTTTGGAGTCAACCATCACTTACTAGTTATTGACTTTGAACCCCTCCTTTTGGCCTCTTTGAGTTTCCTCATTTTATAAGCATGTAGAATAATTGTATCAACTTTAGAGACTGTAGGCAGGAACAAAGAAGTTAATATGGAACTTATACCTGCCTGGCACAGAGTAAATATTGTTGTTTAATCACTAAGTCGTGTCTGACTCTTTTGCGACCCCATGGACTGTAGCCCGCCAGGCTCCTCTATCCATGGGATTTCCCAGGAAATAATACTGGAGTGGATTGTCATTTCCTTCTCCAGGAGATCTCCTGAACCCAGAGATCCAACCCGCAGCTCCTTCATTGGCAGACAGGTTCTTTACCACGGAGCCCCCAGAGTAAGCACTAACTATATTGGGATTCCCTGGTGGCTCAGACGGTAAAAGCGTCTGCCTACAATGTGGGAGACCTGGGTTCGTTCCCCAGGTTGGGAAGATCCCCTGGAGAAGGAAATGGCAACCCACTCCAGTACTCTTGCCTAGAAAATTCCATGGATGGAGGAGCCTGTTGGGCTATACAGTCCATGGGGTTGCAAAGAGTTGGACACGACTGAGCAACTTCATTTTCTTTTCTTTATTGTTATTATAGAGAGTCTTCACGGCCGTACCACCAGCTACTCAGCAGTCAGGCTGAGTCCTGGACCCAGGTCTCCTGACTCCCTGCCTAGTGCTCATAGTTTAACTGAACGGCTGGGGAAGTCAGATGCTCTGTGAGTCTATAATTTCGATCCCTCTCTCCCCCTGCAGCCGGTTGTTTCAGCTGCAAAGCACCATCAACAGCTGGCTGCACATTGTGCTAGGGGTGGGGAGACAGCCAGTGGGGTTAAAATTGTAGCTCTTATCCTGGGCCCTGGCAGCAGCAGGCTGGGCACCCTCTGAGTGGGCTGTGGATCACATTTCATTGCCAGAGTGGGTCTAAGAACAGGAACGAGTCTTTGTTTTCAGCCCTGATTAGGAATGGCCCAAGAGCGAGCAGGAATACTGTTTTGAAATGCAATACAGTATTAGGGCGAAAGGGTTGTCGGGAGTAAATCTCTGTGCCTGGCTGCTTTCGTTTAAGCAGATCAAAATGACCTTGGACGAGCAGAGGTCCAGGAGCCACGGGCTCCCTCTAGAAGTATCCACTCCCCTTCTTTCCCCTTAAGTTGGTGGCTCCTACCTCCACCTGATAGCAAACAGCAAATGCTCGTAGTGAAATGAGGCAATGGGGGAAAAAGGGAAATAAGAAAAAGCAGTGGCATTTGAAATTTCCTTTTGAATGAGCAGTATCATCTATGAAAATTGGATGCAAAGAATCTCCAGGTGTGCCTCCTCGTGGCAAGTGGAGCCCTTTGGAAAACATCAAGGGAGGTTACTGGGCGTGGCTTTCCCAAAACTTTCCCTAAAGAGTGGTAAAATATACCACCCCAAAATATGCCTCTTAGGCACAAGGACTATTTTGAGAAACAGCACACGCAGGAGAAACTCTGAAGGCAGAGCCACAATTACCCTTTGGCAAGGGAAATTCCTATTTATGAAAAAAATCTCCATTTGTAGAGGCGTCTCCCTCTCCGTGCCAGGAAGAGGATGGCAACTCTAAATCCTGACAATCTTATTGATGGAGGAGGTGTCCACGGAAGTCTGCGTAACCTTCCTCTTGTGGATCATGCCTTTCTTGGTTACGTCCCCCTAAGCAGCGTCCCTCACACCTCTCTTTTGTCTTAAGTGGAAAACAGTAAGTCAGAATTCTGAGCTACCTCTTTGAGTTACTCACTTTCTCCTCTGGTTATCCCCACACCTGTGAGCTTCACCCATGGCTCAGTAGGTAAAGAACTGGTCTGCAAAGCAGGAGATTTAGGAGAAGACGCAGGAGATCAAGGTTTGATTCCTGGGTTGGGACGATCCCCTGGAGAAGGAAATGGAAACCCACTCTAGGATTCTTGCCTGGAGAAATCCTATAGACAGAGGAGCCTGGTGGGCAACAGTCCATGGGGGTCCCAAAGAGTGGGACCCCACTGAGCATGCACACGTCCCCCATGTGTACACGAGGCATACATGTGAATAAACATGTCTTGTGTGTGTGTCTTTCGTTACAGAGTTTCCAGCAGAACTTAGAAGAGTGGAGGGAAACTTACTGTTTCCTCCTGTCTGTCACTTTGACCTAAGATGCCCCATGACAGCATCCAAGGCCTTCACTTCAGCTGACTTGCTTTTTCTCTGAAGCTCTACCAGGTCCAAAAAGAGGAATCCAGGTGAGAATGTTACTGGATCCAAGCTCAGGGCAGGAGATGAGGTGTTGAGGCAAGAAATAGCGACTCCATTCGACTTTTTTCGGAAAGCCAGGCATCTGAGAAGATGGCAGACTCGTGTCCTAGAGTACCATCTTATCGGAGTCTTGATGCCAGTTTCTTTTATAAAACAGAGATGGGGAGGAGATGAGGAAGTAAAAAGGCTGTAAGTCTTGCAGAATACCTGCTGGCGTGGTCAGCATCAGGGACAGGACGTGTAATTTCTTCTTTTCTGCAGTCACGCACAGGTGGGCAGGGTTCCCCAGGCAGGCCATTGTCGCAAAGGGTCGGACGCAACTGAGCGACCGAACTGAACAGCTATAGACAGCATCCTATCTAACAAAAGCCATCGAGAGCAAAAGTAAAGCGAAAGAAACAGATCCAACATGAAGTCAGATTCTATTCTCCCCTGTTTACAAGAAGGAGCAAGACCAGACGCCAACAGAAAATAATTCAACGACGACTGCCCCTGATCTCCAGGGAAAAGAAGCCTACGAGGAATCAGCTCCTGAAAAGTATTTCTTTGGGGGCTGGCTCACATTTTCTTGCCTTCTGCTCCCTTCCCACCTCTGGGATCCTCATCTTTCAACAGGCAAGAGTCCGGGGGCTTCAGTTTATGGGTCCGGCCAATGCCTGTCACGGCAACATCATCCCCCCAAGGGCTCCACACCCTAATGCACTCTTCTTACTTCACTCCCCACGAAAACTCAGCTCCCAGGAGTGCGTTCATTTAATCAGCTTTGCAATCATTCACTCTCCAGTCAGCTGCCGCTCCACTCCTGAGCCCCAGTTCTGCTCATCGCTATGTTCCTGGGAAGTATTTGCTTGTCTCTAAAACAAATTTGTATTTCAGTGGCTCTAAAATTCTATTAGACACAACAATCACTTGGAGGACTTCCTAAAATACAGAGTCTGAAAAAAAAAAAACACAACAGAAAAATAAAATACAGAGTCTGGGTGGATTCATGACTTACTGGTTTTTTTTTTTAATTTTCATATTAGAATATAGTTGATTAATGTTGTGATAGTTTCAACTGCAGAGCAAAGCGATCCTATACATATACAAGTATCCATTCTTTTTCAAATTCTTTTCTCATTGGTTGTTGTCATTCAGTTATTAAGTCCCATCTGACACTCTGCGACCCTATGAACCACGGCACGCCTTCTGCCCTCCGTTATCTCCCAGAGTTTGCTGAAATTCTTGTCCATTGAGCCAGTGATGCTATCTAACCCTTACAGAATGTTAAGCGGAGTTCCCCGTGTTATAGAAAATGTATAGTCTTGATAATACACTTCAGGCTATGATCAACTCTAAGATAACTTTAGGTTATCTTAAACGCAGGAACCATGCCTCTAATTGGAATGACTTCAGACCTGGCTGGAAAATATTCGGGACAGGAGCACGAGACAAAGGGACAGAAACCTAACGGTGGGTTCCAGATCCTCAGTCATGCCTTCAGCACAGGAGAGCCAAAGCGTGGATGTGCCACAGCGGAACAGAAAAGTGCAAGGCTCTCCTCTCCTGGAACGCATCCCTCGTGGGTGCCCTCTGCTTCCCACTCTGGCTCCAGCCTTCTGTGGCAGGAGGGGGACTCCTTCCAGAGGTGGGCTCCTGTGTGACACTTGGAAATGACTTGCCCGGGGAGACCACATGCTGACAAAGCAAGAGGCGTTGTTGGACAGGGGCGCCTGGGTGGAGAGCTGGCGGGTCAGGGAGCCCCGGGGAACTGCTCTGCCAGCTGGCTCGGAGCCTTGGGTTTTATGGTGATGGGATTAGTTTGGGGGCTGTCTCTGGCCAATCACTCTGACACAGGGGCCTTCCTGGTGGCGTGTGCATCGCTCAGCCAAGACGGACTCCATCCGGAAGGGCTCGGGAGGTTGGTAGGACATACAGACTGGTGTCTCTTCATTCCTTTTGACTTTTCCCGAATTCTTCCCGTGGTAGCTTGTGAGTTCCGCGTTGCTTACCAGGACCTCCTGTTTTAAGATAATTCATGCAAGTGATTCTACCTTGTCTGGCCAGCATGGGTGGTCTTGGTCAGTGGTTCCTCTAACACTTATGCTCATCTTCCAATGACCCTCATCCCCTGAAAGCAGGGAACCTGCCCCCCTAGCTGTGGCAACACAGAAGCCTCCACGGACCATCTGTGCTGTTTGCGTTTGGCCTCTATTCCACTTTCCTCCCCTCATAGCTGACTTGAACAATTCTTGACTTTTTTTTTTAATTCTTGACTTAACCTTGGTTCTCAAAGGCAGTGTGCATCATTAATCATATTTGGGGGTGGGGAGCAGAGATTTTTAAAAACAGGCACTTAGTCTTCTCTTTGGTTAGAGACCAAAATTCCAGAGTTCAGAATGGGGCCCAGAAATCTGCTTTTTAAACAAACACAACAAACTCTGAAGCTGTGCGCTTAAGTTTGGGAAAGCCTAAACACCTTTGCCTCCATTTTCATGAGCTGTTTTCTCCTTACACAGACGGGCAGTGGAGGGAGATGAGCCTGGGACAGGAAGGTCCCAAATCACCGGGCACTCCGGCCAGGGGTGCTCAAATCTGTGGTTTCCTGTAATCTCTACAGCAATCAGCAGGGGAGTAGGGGCCGGAATTGTGACCTCATTTTACATACAAGCAAGTTCTTGCTCTTTGGACAAGTCTGATGGTAAAAATCTCCCTGCAATCCGGGAGACTCGGGTTCAATCTCTGGGTCAGGAAGATCTGGAGAAGGGAATGACAACCCACTCCAGTATTTTTGCCTGGAGAATCCCATGGCCAGAGGAACCTGGTGGGGTACAGTCCACAGGGTCACGAACAGTCAGACATAACTGAATGATTAACACACACACTCACATATACTGCTCCTTGCAGCTCTAAAACTCTATGATCCCACCGCAGAAGTCGGAGCGCCAGGTTTAAGCTTTATGTCCATCACTTGTGACCTTAGGGAGGCTCTCTTCCCAGCCTGGCCTCCAGTTCCCACATGGAGGCTGGGCATTGTCTCAGCAGGCTTCTCCGAGGGCTCTCCCAGAACAGGTTAATTACGGGGGCTTAACTTTGTTGTAAATTGGTTTTGATTATGACTCTAATTTCTGTCACCCAAGCTCACTCGTCATACTTGATTGTTTTACGCTGCATAGGCAAGTCTTCCAGGGTCAATTTAAGAAAGAAGGAAGGAAGGGAAGGAGGGAGGAGGAAGGGGGCGGGAGGGAAGGAAGGAGGCTTTCAGAGACCCACCACTGGATTTAAATGAGTCACTGCATCAGAATGCAGTGATGGGTTAATGTCGCGGGGTGGGTATGCGGACGAGCTGTAAAACTAACAGACAATGACCACGGGTAGTGCGGTGCGAGTGACAGCGAGAATGAAGGCCGTCGCCTCAGAGGACTAAAGTATAGATTGTTTACGCCAGACCCCACTTTAGCAAAACCACAACTGCTATTAAGACCCTCAAATGTGCCATCAGTGGTTCTGAACTTGGCATCCTGACCGAACTCTGCCTTATCATCAGAGGGGAAGCGAAGAGCACACAGACCAAAGGGGCTGAAATTTCAGCCGCTGCCAGGCGTCCCGGAACCCCATCACCGTCCCAGAAGCCTCGGTGCACCATGGCTGGGCTTCCGGCGAGGCAGCCGGAGTCAAGCCTCAAGCAGCGCCAGGAACAGCTGGGACCAAGCTCCACCCAGATGCCAGCTGGCGGGCCCTGCCCCAGCAGAGGCGCCGGCTCTGGTGAGCGCGGGCACGGCTGGCTGTCCCGTGGCACCCTGGTTCTCCACCCCCATCCCGTCCCCTCTGGGTCCTGGCTGACTTTAAGACTCAAGGGGCCCTCAAATCCCAGGCAAGGGGGTGCAGGCTGAGGCTGGGTCTTTGCAATGCTGGTAGGTGATCCAGGCTGGTGGCTGGGGAGGCTGGTGAACAAGGGCTCTGAAGGCGGGACAGGCGCAGCGCACGCAGAGAGGACGTGCCCACAGTGGGCTGGCAGCCTCATGAGAACAGGACCAAAGAAGGGAGAAGGGGTGGAGAGAGAAACACAGCGCCCTCCCGCAGGTCGGGCACTTGCCTAGGGCAGCGCCGTTACAGGGCTGGCTTCTCAAGGTGACAGTTTTGTCGGGAGATGGGAGGATGGCTAAGAAGGGAGGCTGCAGGCTAGAGAGCAGGTTGGCTCTGTTTCCAGCATCCTTCTCTCGTGATGGCCTGTGCAGGCGCTTCGCTTCGTCTGTTTATTCCCTTGCAAATACTGACCAAGGCCCTACGAGGGGCAAGGGACACAAGGATGCTTGGGCGCACATCTTTCAGGAGAAGAGCTTACATCCTGGTAGAGGAAGGAAGACATATAAGTCAATGAACGTTCAGAGCTCAGAAAACAAGCTACAGAGAGATACGACGAAATGCTTTGGGGCACAGAACAGTGAAGAGCCAGTTCAGTGGAGTTAAAACCAGTGGCTTCTACTCCAGGGCTAGTCACTTAGCCTGTATGAACCTCAGTTTTAAATCTATAATATGGAGATAACGTCTACCTTTTGAACTCCTAGTGTTGTTAAGATCAAATATATACAAAAGATTCTTGGGAAATTGTACAGGTGGAAGATCCCTTGGAGGAGGAAATGGCAACCCATTCCAGTACTGCCTGGGAAATCCCAAGGACAGAGGAGCGGGGCGGGCTACAGTCCATGGGATCCCAAAAGAGTTAGACACAACTTAGCGACTAAACAACAACACGAAGTAAACTATTATGGGTGTTGGGTTATTAGACCAGCTAGTGCTTCTCTGGACATGACTGAGCGACTTCACTTTCACTTTTCACTCTCACGCACCGGAGAAGGAAATGGCAGTCTCACAGAGCTGGACACGACTGAAGCAACTTAGCAGCAGCAGCAGCAGCAGCAGCAGTGTTTCTCTGAGTATCTTGGCCTGCGATTCTGGGAGCCAGAGGGAACCAGGGATCTGAGTGTGGGGCTCAGGACAGCAGCAAGTCCAAGCCTAGACTGGAGTCTGCCCCTTCCCCCGAGAGAAGGCCCCCAGCAACCCGCAGGTCTTGGCCAATCATTCCACCCAATCAGTGTATGTACAGAGCCTTATTCAGGGCTGCAGGGCAGCTAGGCATGAAATCTGTTCCCCACTGAGCCTATCACAGAATGAGGAAAGCCAGGTATCTATATATAAAACAATTAACTGTGCAAAGCAGGGCAAGATCGTTCAATTCATGCTAGAGAGGAAGCTTTGGGAGAGGGTGGGGTCACCGGCCAAAGCTTCTGGGAGAAGCAGGGGGCTTTAAAGGGGGATTGGTTCAGAGAGGCCAGGCGTCAGTGTACTGGACTGAGAGTGCGGGACAGCGTGAGTGAAGCCACAGGAAGGTCTGTCCCGTGGCCAGACTCAGAGCTGACCTCAGGCTGGGGTTGCCACTTCCTGTGGGGAACAGGAGGGATGGGACGTTGCAAGGGCCTTGAATGCCTCTGAGCAAAGGAATTTGGTCTTAGTTTAGGGGCAGTGGGAGCCAATGAAGTCTTTCCAGGTGGCCCCAGTGGTAAAGAACCCACCTGCCAATGCAGGAGACATAAGACACATAGGTTTGATCCTTGGGTCTCCCCTCGAGGAGGGCATGACAACCCACTCCAGTATTCTTGCCTCGAGAATCCCAAGGACAGAGGAGCCTGGTGGGCTACAGTCCACAGGGTCGCAAAAGTCGGACATGACTGAAGCGACTTAGCACGCATGCACGGGAGTCAAGGAGGGTCTTAGGAGCCAAGAACGCCAGGGAGATGTCAGTGACTGTCCCACAGCAGATGGGGGTTTGCAGGTGATTGGAGGTGTCAGGGAGTGGAAGACAGGCTGCAAGCAGGGTGATCAGGTTGGGTGCGTGTAATCCCAATGGGAGGGTTGCTCCCACCCTGAAATATTCTCACAACAGTGACGGGATGGGGGTGTGGAATGGGGGACAATGGGAGACTCTTTCTGGGAGCAAGGAGAGGTCAAATACAATATCTGTTTACCAGCCAGCTGCGGGGCACCCAGTCGCCAAGCACAAGATTCCAGGCACCTACCTGTCAGGGAGCCCGGGGCCCCACACTCAGCTCAGTGGGGGACTAGGGGACGTTGGAGAAGCAGCTTCTGCAAGAGTTTGACTTAAGCACTGTTGTGCTGTGCTGTGCTTAGGTGCTCAGTCATGTCCAACTCTTTGCGACCCCATGGACTGCAGCCCACCAGGCTCCTCTGTCCATGGGGATTCTCCAGGCAAGAATACTGGGAAGGATTGCCATGCCCTTCTCCAGGGGATCTTCCCAACCCAGGGATCGAACTCAGGTCTCCCGCGTTGCAGGCGGATTCTTTACCATCCGAGCCACCAGGAAACCCTAAACCCTGTTAGGCCTCTGTTTTTTTGGTCGCAATGCAAGGCTTGTGGGATCTTAATTCCCCGACTAGGGTCGAATCCAGACCCTCGGCAGTGGAAGCACAGAGTCCTAACCAATGGACTGCTGAGGAATTTCCACCGCTAGGCTTCTTTAACCGGTAGGGCTGAGATTGAAAGAGGATGGACCACGAATGGAGAGGCCGACCACTGAGTACCTGTGAGTGCCTGGCTTGTGCGAGGAACATTCTAGACGTGGCTTTATCTGGATGTGACAGTAAGATGGGGGGGGGGGGGCAGTATCATGCCCCCTTTACAGTAAAGTGGGGCTCAGAGAGGCGAAGTGATTTGTCCATGTCATATAATTGGCAGGTGGCAAAGCTGTACCCCACCCTGGGCCTTGTCGGTAGCTTAGACTCATATGGCTCGAAAAGGAAGTATTCCAGTGAATAAAGGTAGTCTCAGTCGGCCAGTGGCCAGCAGGAATTTGTGAACCATACTGAGAGGGAGGGATTACAGACACCATCCAGACAACCCATTCATCCAAGATCTCTTGGAACAGCCAGTGGGTAGTATCCTTATGGGCTGTGGTTGTTCAGTCGCCCAGTCGTGTCCGACTCTTTGTGACCCCATGGACTGCAGCACACCTGGCCTCCCTGTCCCTCACCATCTCCTGGAGTTTGCCCAACTTCATGGTCATTGCATTGGTGATGCCATCCAGCCATCTCATCCTCTGATGCCCTCTGCTCCTTCTGCCCTCAAACTTTCCCAGCATCAGGGACTTTTCCAATGAGCTATCTCTTTGCATCAGATGACCAAAATACTAGATATATGGGACCACTTCTCAGAGTGTTATCTCTTGGTGAAGGCAGGTGTCCATAAAGGCTTACATACCTGAAAGTGAATTCATTAGTCACTCAGTTGTGTTGGACTCTTTTTTAAAATTTATTTATTTTCTGTCAGACTCTTTGGACTCCATGGATTGTAGCCCACCAGGCTCCTCTGTCCATGGAATTCTCCAGACAAGAATCCTGAAGTGGGTTGCCATTTCCTCCTCCAGGGGATCTTCCCAACCCAGGGATCAAACCCAGGCCTCCTGCCTTGCAGGCAGATTCTTTACCACTGAGCCACCAGGGAAGCTGCTATGGGTTGTTAAATTGGGTAAAGGGTATTTGGGGGCGCCGATGGGCCTGTGGTCGGGGTCTCTGAGGCCATGGCACCTCCCTTAGCGGAACATCTCTTCTGCTCACTGGCTGCGTCCAGCAGTGCCCACGTGGTCTGGCTCCCAGGGCTGGGGTGGAGCTCTCAGGATTTCCACTCCTGAGTTCTGTCCAAGACAGGCCCTCAGGCCCTGGGGAACTAAAGCCAAGGGCATCAGGGACCCAGCAACCTCAGAAGCCCCAGGACGTCTGCCTCCGGGGCCTTGCTTTGTTCTGAATGCAGATCCCGTTCAAGATGAGACGGGGTAGGAAGAACCGGAACAAACCGTTCTCAGAAAACCTCCCCGAGGCTCCACCACGATGGCAGGACTGGCTGAGGGCGGGGTTCAGCCGCTGGGTGTCCGGCTGGTTTCCAGACTACCATCAGTGGGTGGTCAGGCACCATCTACCCCAACCTGACCCCTCCCTGTGCCCACAGAGAGCGAAGTAGATTTGCTTCATGGGAGAGGTCTCTGGAGGGTGAAGGGGTTCCCCAAATTCGGAAGCAGTTGAGACGAATCTAGAATTCACCTGTGTCTCCCTGAAGTCACTTGTCTCCCAATCTCCCTACTATTCCCCCCACCCCACCCACCCCTTTCCCAGACTCCCTAGACTGGCTTTTTAAAAAAATTTATTTTTTGGCCACCCCTCACAGCATGCAGAATCTTATTCCCCCAATCAGGATCAAACCTGCTCTGCCTGCAACAGAAACACATGGATTCTTAATCACCCGAAGCCCCAGTAGTATATATATTATTTATATAAGACCCCGATGCTGGGAAAGATTGAAGGCAGGAGAAGGGGATGACAGAGGATGAGATGGTTGGATGGCATCACCGACTCGATGGACATGAGTTTGAGCAAGCTCCGGGAGTTGGTGAAGGACAGGGAAGCCTGGCGTGCAGCAGTCCATGGGGTCACAAAGAGTAGGACACGACTGAGGGACTGAACTATTTATGTATATATACATATAATAGTATGGTATTTTTGGGGGGGCTCCAAAATCACTGCAGATGGTGACTGCAGCCATGAAATTTAAAGACACTTACTCCTTGGAAGAAAAGTTATGACCAACCTAGACAGCATATTCAAAAGCAGAGACATTACTTTG